>NC_092036.1:88972914-89572914 GCF_003086295.3 Arachis hypogaea | reverse complement strand
ACCACACAAAAAAATCTTCTCATCAAAATGGCACCGTTGCCGGGGAATTGCAATGATGTTATGTTATTGGTTATTGTATATATGTGAATATTGTGAATAGCTTGATTTTTGGATTGCTTGTTAGTTTTTGCTAGTTTTAGAACTTTGTTTCATTATTTCTTATTAGCTTTTGTTTCTTATTTTCTCTTTTCATCATGAATTCTCACTTTGTCTATGAGTTTGGTTACGATTATATTGTAGGAAATGGAAGTTTCAATGAGGATATGCATTAAGGATGGAACAATCAAGGTTGGAAGGAACCACATGCTTATGAACAACCTTCTTGGCAATAACCTCCTCCGGTCTCATATAGGTAAAAATCCAATCCTAATGCATACCAATCTAATGGATGTAGTAGTCCTTGTTGTACGTGTCACCAACCACCACCACATGCTTATGCACCACCTCCTCAACATAGCCCTCAACCATACTCACAAGCCCCTTTTTACCAAACTCCCTCCTATGACCTTCATCCATCATATGGCCAATCACCCTTACCTTATCCTTGTGAGCATTATGTAAGGAAATCCAAAGAGCCACCACAATTCCAACATCAATATTTCTAAGATCCATACATTTCACATGCACCACCTCTATATTTCCACCAAAAAGAACCACCTTCCTATTATGAACCTTTCTTCCAAAATGATGAACCCTCCTATCCACCACAAGCCCCAATGGATGACTCTTTCACTTTGCTACTTCAAGAACAAAGAGAAATACAAGGGGAGGCACTAGAATTCACGGCCGCCTTGACCAAGGTATTAACCGATTAGCCTCCCAATGTTTTAACACTCAAAGCACTCCCATAGCCACATGCAGAGAATCAAATAAAGAGCCTAGCATGATGGAGAGATTAGAACCACCAGGGAAAAATGAAAAAAGTTGCTTTGTATTGGAACAATTGGAGGAAGCTTTAATTGTTGAAGAAAAGGAAGAAGTGGTTGAAGATTTAGGAGATGCAGAACCTCGATGGGAACCTAGAGTTAAGGAAGAAAACTCTTCCAAGAAGATTGAATTAGATGTTGAGGGGAAAAGTGCACAACCTCCAAACCAATTGTTGAATGAAGACTTGGAAGGAATGAAGAAAGAATTGAGATCTCATGGTGATGAAGATCATGCATCAAACCTTCTTGGTGGTGAATCCTTTGAACTTGAAGGACCTTCTCCCAATGATATAGAAAGCGATGTGGAGGTAGATTTCTCTCATCCTCCCGTTTATGATTTGAGTGATGGATAAGAGTTACATGAAGTTGATGAACAAGGGATTGGATTTGAAGACGTTTGTAAAGAGGTGGAAGTAATCAAGGAAGAACACAAGGGAGTAGAGCTTGCAAGGACATTGAAGATACCTGTTAGAGGCCTAGAGCGGGTGATATGGCAGAAATTGGCGAGTTAAGAAATTATTAATAGAAATACGTTGCAAGTACAGTCCTTAACCAGCCAAAAATCCGCGTATCAATTTAGAAGGGTTGTCATAATATTGAAACTAAAATACTGGGAGTATGAATCCCAGGTCGTTTCCCAACGAGTTGCAGAAAGATGTGCTATTTTATCAATCAGGTGTTTTCAAAAATGGTTGAATTGATAAACAGGAAATTAATTTAGAGAATTTAATTAATTTTAAATAAAAACCTTGACTGGGAGTAGATTATTTGGAAGTCCTATTCTTGTTGAAGTACTCTCAAGATTAATTAATAATTGGAAGTTGCTCTGCTTAGTTATCCCTTACTAGGTAAAGGAAAGTCAAGCAAGTTGGAAAGCTGTTTCTAGTCACAAGTCTTAATCCTCTCCTTTGGAAAGGACTAGTGTCAATGATTAGAGGGTGATCCAATAATAAACCCAATTATAATTTCTCTCTTGAGTGATTCAACTCAAGGTTTCCTTTCAATCATCTCCCAATCAAGTTATGGAACTACTCACTCATCATAATTATAAACTTCACAGAATTAATGGGGAAAATAAAAGAAGACATAATAAATAATAATGAAAAGGGATTAATTGAAAATAAAAATAGTCTATATTAATAAATTGTGAAAATAATCCAATGTCAACTCTGGAGGAATTAAGAATATGGAAGAATAAATGAAAAGTAAATAACAGACTATAGTGACTAGTACCGGAGGTAGACTCTTCTCAAAAGCTAAAGCCAGAATCTTCAAAATCCTAATTATGAATGTTCAAGTGAGTAAACCTAGGGGAGGAGTAAATTCAGATCTAAAAACACAAAATTATGTAGAATGAATGTTGTTCCCTGTCTCTGCATGTTCCCTAGCTCTAATCTGTGTTTCTAGGCCAAAAACTGGGTTGAAATCCAGCCCAGAAACTCTACCAGCGACTTCTGAAATTCTGCAGATTGCGCACGTCACGCGGCCGCGTCGTCCACGCGTTCTTGTCACTCAGCGTTTCTCGTACCACGCGTGCACGTCGTCCACGCATTCGCGTCGTTAATGCAGCTTCCAATCCGCGCGGTTGCGTCAGGCACGTGAGCGCGTCACTGTGATTTCTTCTATTTTGCGCGGTCACGTCAGCCATGTGACCGCGTGACTTCTCGTTGGTTATCTCCTCAATTCTTTGTGTTCCTTCCATTTTTGCATGCTTCCTTTCCATCCTTTAAGCCATTCCTGCCTTGTAATTCCAGAAATCACTTAACACACATATCAAGGCATCTAATGGTAATAAGAGAGGATTAAATAAAAGAAAATAAAAGCCAAAGAAGCATGTTTTTCAATCATAGAATATTTTTAGAAAGGAATTGTAATTACATGCAAATCATATGAATAAGTGGGCAAAGACTTGATAAAACCACTCAATTAAACACAATATGAATCATAAAATAGTGGTTTATCAACCTCCCCACACTTAAAAATTAGCATGTCCTCATGCTAAGTTGAAGGAGATAAATATGAATGAACAGGAACATGCAAGACTCATGTAGTGCAATGCAACCTATATGCATATGAATGCAACTATATGAGTTGGCCTACATGATTAAAAATAGATAAGTTCTCTAAGACAAAATATGGGGCAGATTTCACTAATTCATAGCATATTGTAAAAGCAGATAAATTTGTAAGAAGATAGCTTATGAAAGCAGGGAATACAAGACTGAGCATTGAACCCTTACTGTTGGTGCATGTCACTTTAATCATCTCTAGTATATGGGGTAATCACTCTATCCTTCTCTAATCATGCTTTCAAAAAAAAATTGTTTTTCACCTAACCAATCAACAATTTTAAAGTGCCAATGCAAACATCATGAGGTCTTTTCATGGTTGTAATGGGGCTAAGGTAAAGGTGAGGATACACATATGGCTAAGTGAGCTTATATATTGAATCTTTAATTAACCCAAGCTCCTACCTAACATACATATACTCTATATAATTTCAACATTCATCTTAGCTACCCATAATTTCCTTTTTACATTTCATATTCATGTGTCAACCTTTATTTTAATTTTATCATACGTGCATTGATTATTAAATTCTGACTTATCATTGGGGTGATTTTGTCCGCTTATTCACTAAAATAAAGAATATATATTATTTATTTATTTATTTATTTTTGTATAGCTTACCAATGCACATAGATTTGTAATTTCCTTTTATAGTTTCACATGAATGGGTACCCAAATTCCCTTTATTCTATTATGATATATTTTCTATTACCCTTTATTCCCACAATTTTTCCATACTCAATTAACACACAAATTCTATCTTAAGCTAACTAAATATTCAATTGGGATTTTCAATTGTTTTCCGCTTAAGGCTAGTAATGTGGTACAATATGGAACGAATGGGATTAAAAATAGCTCAAAGTGGTTAACAAAGGTAGTTAAAAAGGGTTGGCTTATTTGGGATATGTGAGTTAAACAAACAATGGCCTCAATCATATGCATGCACATAACACATTAATTTTGGACATATAGGATAAAACAAAATTCAGATTACAATCATAGAGAAGTAAACACACAAGAAAAAAGAAATGTTTATGGTTAAATAGTGTAACCATGTATTTAGGCTCAAGGTCTCACGGGTTGTGTGTTCTTTTTAGCTCAAAAATTCTGTTCCAATTTCAACTTCAAACATATTTAATATAAATATTTTGATTTAAATTAGTGAAATTTTGAAAAATATATGGTCTTAAAAGAAACTTATTGTCTTTTCAATCAGGTAGAACATGCATGCAATTAACCTAATAATATGCAATCTATCCTATTCTAAAGAAGAAGGAATTGGTGTTAGGGGGAAAAGAATTACCTCCGGAAGTCAGGTACTGACCGACCTCCCCACACTTAAGGCTTTGCACCGTCCTCGGTGCCATCTGTCAGGAACAATGGTGGGCTGGTGGCAGTATCTCCACAGTCGGGACCGTCATGGCTCCCTGTGTTGGTAAAGGAAGTAGAGTCCGGAGTGCCTGGGTCCTCGCCAGGTTTGTGGTTGCCTGTGAGTAGCTCCTTATGGTAATTGAAATGGCAATGGTTGCGGTGCTCTCGGAGCTTTGCTTTCTTGTCTTGTTGGTCCAACCGCTTCTGTATTTGATACAGCAGCTGACTAGTAGATGGTGGAGGAACTGCAGCATCCTCTGTGGACTGACTGGTAGTGGTAAGTGGTGGCCTGAGATATCTCTCGTTAGGGACGTACTGATCATCCCGTGGAAGTATGGCTTTGGTGTCTCCAGCTCTGTAGGAGGCTCCGGCTGCTAAGACAAGATCAGAGACCAAGGCGGGGAAAGGTAGGTTGCCCGCGATTTTCACGTGTCCCATAGCATTCCGGATATGTCTCGGTAAATTTAGAGGCTGGTCGGTGAGGATACACCATAGTAGAACGGCCATGTCTGCGGTGAAGGAGGACCCAGAGTGCTCGGGAAGACGTAATGGGACATAATCTGTGCCCATACGTAGGCCTCTAAGGTAAGTGCGGAAGCCAAAATTCCCTTAGGATGGGAATGATGGTATCTGAAGATCCATTTGCTACCGGGTTGAGCGATAACTCTGAGAACAGCGTCCCAGTCAAAGTTGTACGCCTGGTGCTTGAGTGTGGCTTCTTGAAAAGCGTCCAATCCTTCCAGAGCAGGGGGAAGATCTAAAGCTCGCTGAATGACCTCTTCTGTAATGGGGACTTGCTTCTGACGTATATAAATAGACTGCAGGGTCGGCAGGTAGAAGTTGGAGTAAAACTCAACTACCCAAGAAAGATTGACCTGTCGTGGTTGTCTCTGTAGGAATCCCCAATGTCTTTGTGCAATTTGCGGCTCAACAAATTTGGCAATACGAGGCGGAAGGATAAGAAGGTGTTCATTGTTGTAATTTCGAGCTGCTAAAATAGGAAACATATGCTCACAGTAGCGATTTGGAAATCGTGCAGTGTCCTTTGCTGGGAAGGCTCTCTCATTTTCATCAACCTTTATAATCCTTTTAATTCTTTTTGTTGGGGCTTGACTGCAGTTGAAGAAGGCTCTGCCACTAATGCTCTTTTGTTCCTTTCCTTGCTGCGGATTTGGGGGTAGCTTTCTCTTTGCCTTTCTTGGTGGCCATCCTGAAAGGAAACGAGGAAAGACATTAGCATTCAAGGGTTATAGCAAGAAAAAGAATAGAAAAGGTGGTAATCAATGCACAGGTATGGATAATGAGGTGAACACATGGTCATGACTACATGTGGCAAATCAACAATGGAAATATAGCAAGTGCATGTGAGGAAAATTGAATGCAAGGTGTTTATTGGCATGCCAGCAAAGGGCACGAGTAGCATAGATCAAGCATTCAATGTCCAAATTAGATTACCAAGTCTCTCAAATTAATAATATGTTTGTAAAAACAATTATATTTAAATAATAAAATAGAGAAGGGGTTATGTGAAAAGCAGGCATTTAGAGTAGTAGATTTAAAAGAAATCCAAAAATAGTGCAAAATGCCATATGGGCGTTTTCACAAACACATAGCATGCTGTTAAATAAGGTATGGAAAATATTAATTAGAACATGCAAGTAACCCTATAAAAATAATAAATAATTGTTTAAACAAATCCCAAACAATCCATAAGCAACATATAAAAATAATGACCCAAATAAAATTCCAACACCAATAGGAGGAATAGGAAAAGAAAAAGAAAACATGGTTAGAGAAAGTAGAAGAGAAAGAAAAAGAAAACATGATAAGAAAAAGAAGAATGAAAAAGTAATGAGGGAAGAAGAGAGAAGAAAAACCTTGATAATGGTGGTGAAAGAGAGGGGGTGGAAGATAGAAAGAGGGGAGGAAGAAGGAAAAGGGAAGAAGGAAATAAGAATGGGGGGAAGGAAAAGATGAAACAGGCTGGCAGATTTGAATGAGTTGGGTAGCGCAAACGGCGCGGACGCGTGGGGCATGTGGTCGCGTGGAAATCCCTTAAGTGAGGTGACGTGGACGTGTCAGTCACGCGGACGCGTGACTTGATTTGCGCTAGTGGCGCGAGGGCAGCTTTGCGCTCGCACAACTCACTGTTTAAATTGTGTTTTGCCAGAATTTGGGGTGACACGATCGCGTGGTTGACGCGATCGCGTGGATGGCCAGATGGAAATAATAGCGCGAATGCGTAGGGCACGCATTTGCGTGGCAGGACTTGTGCGACTAGCACAAATGCAGCCTAAGTACAGCTCAACTCTCGGCCATTCACCCTTGTTACGTCGAATTGCAGGGCCACGCGTTCGCGTGGTCGAAGCGGACGTGTGGGGAGTCCAATTTACAAATGACGCGGTTGCATCACCCACGCGGTCGCGTGGATAAAATTGTGCCAATGGCACGCCTCCAGCCACATTCCGGCGTAACTCTCTGCTCAATCTTCTTTATTTCCAATGCTCATGCGACGCGGACCCGTCGGTGACGCTGGCGAGTCGCATGCGATTTCTCTCTTTTTTTTATGCAAATGCAGTATGTAGATGAGGTGCAAGATATAGGCAGTAGTACGGAGAAGAGTTATAGATAAGGGAAGATAAGGAGGAGAAGAGGAATGATCATACCGTGATGGGTTGTCTCCCACCTAGCACTTTGCTTTAACGTCCTTAAGTTGGACGCTTCATTAGCTCAGTTTTCAGTTGCTAGTGGATCCTCCAAGAGGAAGATATCTAACTCCTTGTTTTTCATCACCATCTCACCATGGTAGAGCTTCAAACGATGTCCATTGGCCTTGATGAGTTCAGAGCTTGAAGGGTGACTTAGGTGAAAAACTCCGTACGGCTCAACCTTCTCGACTCTATATGGGCCTTCCCACCTTGATTGCAGCTTGCCTGGCATGAGCCTCAGTCTGGAGTTGTAAAGGAGGACTAAATCCCCAGGTTGGAACTCTTTCCTCTTGATGAGTTGATCATGTACAGCTTTCATTTTTTCCTTGTACAGCCTTGAGTTCTCATAAGCTTCTAGGCGAAGGCTCTCAAATTCTCGCAGTTGCAACTTCCTTTCAGCTCCGGCTTTCTCAAATCCCATGTTGCATTCCTTTACTGCCCAAAAAGCTTTGTGCTCCACTTCAACTGGAAGATGACAGGCCTTTCCATAGACTAATCGAAAAGGACTCATCCCAATGGGTGTCTTGTATGCTGTTCTGTATGCCCAGAGTGCATCTTGTAGCCTGGTGCTCCAGTCTCTTCTATGAGGTTTGACTATCTTCTGCAATATGCACTTTATCTCTCTGTTAGACACCTCAGCTTGCCCATTAGTCTGAGGATGGTAGGCTGTTGCTACTTTATGAATGATCCCATGCTTCTTCAGTAATCCTGTTAGTCTCCTATTACAAAAATGGGTGCCTTGATCGCTCACGATTGCTCGTGGTGATCCAAAGAGACAAATAATGTGGTTTCTAACAAAGGAAACAATAGTGTTAGCATCATCAGTACGGTAGGAATTGCTTTCACCCATTTAGAAACATAATCTACAGCTCACAGTATATAAAGGTGGCCATTAGAATTTGGAAATGGACCCATGAAGTCAATGCCCCAAACATCAAAAATTTCACAGAAAAGCATAATTTGTTGAGGCATTTCATCCCTCTGGGATATATTACCAAACCTTTGGCTTGGGGGACAAGATTTACAAAATTCAGCAGCATCTTTAAAAAGAGTAGGCCACCAGAATCCACAGTCTAAGATTTTTCTAGCTATTCTTTGAGGGCCAAAATGTCCTCCACTCTCAGATGAGTGACAGGCCTTTAAAATGGACTGAAATTTTGATTGAGGCACACACTTTCTAATTACCTGGTCAGCGCCACATCTCCATAAATATGGGTCATCCCATATATAATATTTAGACTCGCTTCTCAGCGTGTCTCTTTGGTGCTTAGTTAGTTTTGAGGAACAATGCGACTAACTAGATAATTAGCGACAGGTGCGTACCAAGGGACTACCTCAGATACTGCTTGTAGGTTATCAAATGGAAAATTATCAGCTATAGGAGTGGAGTCATCTTTAATGTGCTCAAGGCGACTAAAGTGGTCTGCCACTAGATTCTGGTTACCACTCCTATCCTTTATTTCTAAATCAAATTCTTGTAGTAGCAGAATCCAATGTATAAGCCTTGGTTTGGATTCCTTTTTAGCTAATAAATACTTCAGAGCTGCGTGGTATGAATACACTACTACCTTAGCACCAAGTAAATAGGTTCAGAATTTATCCAGAGCAAAAAAATAGCAAGGAGCTCTTTCTCAGTAGTAGTGTAGTTATACTGAGCAGTGTCTAAAGTCTTAGACGCATAAGCAATGACAAAAGGATCTTTACCTTCACGTTGAGCCAGCCTGCTCCTACTGCATGGTTGGAAGCATCGCACATGATTTCGAATGGCTGGCTCTAGTCAGGTCTTCTCACAATTGGAGCTTGAGTCAGGGCGGTCTTCAACTTATCAAACGATTGTTTGCAATCCTCGCTGAACTCGAACTCGATATCTTTCTGCAGTAACCTGGATAGGGGAAGTACTACCTTACTAAAGTCCTTAATGAATCTTCGGTAAAAACCTGCATGGCCAAGGAACGAATGGACTTCCCTCACAGAGGAGGGGTAAGGCAAACTAGAAATAACATCTACCTTTGTCAGATCTACAGAAATGCCAGTATTAGACACAACATGTCCTAGTACAATTCCTTGTCTTACCATAAAATGACATTTTTCAAAATTCAATACAAGATTTGTACGGACACATCTATCTAGTACTCTAGATAAACTATCCAAGCAAAGGCTAAAGGAATCACCATAAATGCTAAAATCATCCATAAAAACCTCCATAGAGTCCTCAAGAAGGTCAGAGAAAAGATTCATCATGCACCTTTGGAAAGTAGCTAGTGCATTACACAAGCCAAAGGGCATTCTCTTATAGGCATAAGTCCCAAAAGGACATGTAAAAGTAGTCTTTTCCTGATCTTCAGGGGCTATATGAATCTGGAAATAGCATGTGTAACCATCTGAAAAGCAATAATGTGATTTACCTGACAGGTGATCCAGCATTTGATCAATGAATGGAAGAAGGTAGTGATCCTTACGAGTGGCTTGGTTGAGACGCTTATAATCAATGCAGACTCTCCAGGCGTTCTGTATTCTGGTTGCTATGAGCTCTCCATGCTCATTCTTCACTGTAGTGACTCCAGACTTCTTGGGCACAACTTGTACTGGGCTTACCCATTCACTGTCTGAGATGGGGTAGATAATATCTGCCTCTAATAGTCTGGTTACTTCCTTCTTGACAACCTCTAAGATAGTGGGGTTCAGTCTTCTTTGGGGTTGACGAACGGGTCTTGCTCCTTCTTCTAAAAAGATTCTGTGCTCACAAACTTGAGGGTCGATGTTTACTATGCCTGCCAAACTCCACCCAATTGCTTTCTTGTGCCTCCTCAGCACACTAAGTAACTGCTCTTCCTGTTGAGAAGTGAGGTCCCATGCAATGATAACTAGAAACCTCAGCTTATCCTCGAGGTAAGCATATTTGAAGTGTGGAGGGAGGGGTTTCAATTCTAACTTCTGTTCATGGTCAGGCTCTGGATTGTCTGGAGCTGGTGGCAGTGGTAGAGTACTTTCATTGTCCTCAGAATTCCCCACACTCGAACCTTGTCCTATGTACTTCTCTTCAAACTCCTTCTGGTGAACTTCAGCTATGGTTTCATCTATGATGTCACACTAGAGGATAAAATAATCTTCTAGAGGGTGCTTCATAACTCCATTCAGATTGAAGCTTACTACTTGGCCGTCTATTTCAAAAGAGTATGTTCCTGCAAAAGCATCTAATTTGAACTTCGAGGTCTTCAAGAGAGGTCTTCCGAGTAGGATTGATGATGGCTTCTCTGAGTCATTTTGGGGCATTTCCAGGATGTAAAAATCAATGGGGAAAGTGAGACCTTTAATACCCACTAATACATCTTCAGCAACTCCAGCCACTGTAATAATACTTTTATCTGCTAACACAAAACGAGCTGCCGACCTTTTTAAGGGAGGGAGCCTCAAAACATCATATACAGACAAAGGCATTATACTAACACATGCTCCTAAATCACACATGCAGTCAGGAAATATCACACCTCCAATGGTACAGTTAACCATGCATGGGCCTGGGTCACTACATTTTTCAGGTATATTTCCCATTAAAGCAGATATAGAACTACCTAAAGGAATAGTTTCTAATTCATTAATTTTGTCTTTATGTATGCATAAATCCTTTAGAAACTTTGCATATTTAGGTACCTGTTGAATAACATCAAAAAGGGGAACAATTACCTCAACCTTCTTGAATATTTCTACCATTTTGGGATCAGGTTCCAACTGCTTCCTGGGCTTCCTTGCAAGTTGTGGAAATGGAATAGGAATGGTGTTCTCTACAGTGTCTGCGCACTTTGGTGCTTCTTCCTGTGATTTAGCGTCTTCTTCCACAGCCATGTCCTGTATACTCTTTTCTTCCTCAACATCTTCTATTTCCACTACCTCTTCAGCTGAGGCGTGTTCAGGTGGGTTTGGCTCTTTCTGATTCCTCTCTTGCAATGTGGTTCCGGACCTTAGGGTGATGGCATTAATGCCACCCTTTGGATTGCGTAATGGTTGAGAGGGGAGTCCACCAGAGCTTGAGGACTGGTTGTTGGAGTTGTTCAGTGATCCAATCTGTGAGACAAGGGCTTGCAAAGTAGAATTCAGACCATTCAGAGTAGAAGTAAGGTTGTTTTCCATGGCCTGTTGTCTCCGATCAATAGATTGTAGTAACTCATCATTAGGAGATGAAGAGGGATAAGTGATTTGAGAGGTCTGCTGAGATGCTTGAGGCTATCTTAAATGAGGTGCTCTGTAGGCCTGATTCTAATTCTGCTGCCTGAAGTTGTTATTGTTATTCCACCTCTGATTTCCGTTGTTATCTCTGCCTCCTCTGTTATGATTGTCCCTCCAACCATGGTTAGAATTATCTCTCCAGCCTTGGTTAGAGTTATCCTGCCATCCATGGTTATAGTTGCCACCTTGATTGTACCCTTGATTGGGGCGGTCATAGAAGTTATGAGTGGCTGCTACAGTGTGGTCTTCCAGTTGGAGTTATGGACACTCATCAGTATAATGACTGTAATCTGCACAGATTCCACATACTCTTTGTGAAACTAACTCCTGGCTGTGCTGTGGTGGAGAAGGCTAAACTTGCTGAGCCTGTTGTTGACTTAGTTGCATCTGCTTCAGCAAATTAGTCATTTCACATAAGCTCTGAGCTATAGCAGCAGTCTCTTTGCTAGTGGATACCTCTGCAACAGCTCTTGACCGACTTTGTTTCTGCCTGTGATTCCTGGTAGATTCAGCTAAGTCGCTGATCAATTGCCATGCTTCTTCCGTAGTCTTGTACTTTTTCATAGACCCTTTACTAGCACCTTCCAATGTGGTCCTATCTTGAGATTTCATGCCCTATGTAAAGTAGCCGAGCAACACTATCTTGTCAATCATATGGTGGGGACATGCTTCTAGAAGATTATTGAAGCGTTCCAAGTATTCATAGAGAGTTTCAGATTCATCCTGAATGATCATGGACATGTCTTTCCTCAGTTTATCGGCAACCTCAGATGGGAAAAATTTCTCCAAAAATTCTCTTCTAAGCGTATCCCAGTTGGAAACAGTTGTTCTGGGTTGAGTGTAGTACCACTCTCTTGCCTTTTCCTCAAGAGAGAATAGGAAGGCTTTTAACAGAATGGAAGTTTCATCAGTGCCATCACGCTTAACAGTAGAACAAGCAGGCTGAAAATCCCTAAGGTGCTTGATAGGATCTTGAGCAGGTAAGCCATGAAACTTGGGCATCAAGTTGAGTAGCAAAGACTTTATTTTGAAATCCACAGCCATTGTTGGGTGGTGTGCCTGTAATGGTTGTAGTGTAAAATCAGGGGCTCCTTCCTGCTGGATAGTGACTCTCCTAGGTGCTGCCATGTCACCTGCACGTAAATCAACTAGATCAGTAGAGAGGGAGCTTGTTTCTTCCTTAGATGATGTTTCAGGTTCGTCCTCAGAGAGGACTGGCCGATGCCGAGCTTGCCTTATACGTGAAATAGTTCTTTCAATCTCAGGGTCAAATACTGGCAAGCTTGGATCAGGAAGTGAACGCGTCATTTAACAAAAGAAACGTGCAGCTCATAGTAACAAAATAAAAAGAAAAATTGCAATTAAATAATTGCCAATCAATAAATTAGCACACTATTGCAACTCCCCGGCAACGGCGCCAAAAATTGACATGGCAGAAATTGGCGAGTTAAGAAATTATTAATAGAAATACGTTGCAAGTACAGTCCTTAACCAGCCGAAAATCCGCGTATCAATTTAGAAGGGTTGTCATAATATTGAAATTAAAATACTAGGAGTATGAATCCCAGGTCGTCTCCCAATGAGTTGCAGAAAGATGTGCTTTTTTATCAATCAGGTGTTTTCAAAAATGGTTGAATTGATAAACAGTAAATTAATTTAGAAAATTTAATTAATTTTAAATGAAAGCCTTGACTGGGAGTAGATTAGTTGGAAGTCCTATTCTTGTTGAAGTACTCTCAAGATTAATTAATAATTGGAAGTTGCTCTGCTTAGTTATCCCTTACTAGGTAAAGGAAAGTCAAACAAGTTGGAAAGTTGTTTATAGTCACAAGTCCTAATCCTCTCCCTTGGGAAGGACTAGTGTCAATGATTAGAGGGTGATCCAATAATAAACCCAATTATAATTTCTCTCTTGAGTGATTCAACTCAAGGTTTCCTTTCAATCATCTCCCAATCAAGTTATGGAACTACTCACTCATCATAATTATAAACTTCACAGAATCAATGCGGAAAATAAAAGAAGGCATAATAAATAATAATGAAAAGGGATTAATTGAAAATAAAAATAGTCTATATTAATAACTTATGAAAATAATCCAATGTCAACTCAAGAGGAATTAAGAATATGGAAGAATAAATGAAAAGTAAATAATAGACTATAGTGACTAGTACCGGAGGTAGACTATTCTCAAAAGCTAAAGCCAAAATCTTCAAAATCCTAATTATGAATGTTCAATTGAGTAAAACTAGGGGAGGAGTAAATTCAGATCTAAAAACACAAAATTATGCGGAATGAATGTTGTTCCCCATCTCTGCATGTTCCCTGGCTCTAATCTATGTTTTTGGGACGAAAATTGGGTTGAAATCCGGCCCAAAAACTCTGCCAGTGACTTCTGAAAATCTACAGATCGTGCACGTCACGCGGCTGTGTCATCCACGCGTTCGCGTCACTCAGCGTTTCTCGTACCACGCGTGCGCGTCGTCCACGCATTCGCGTCGTCCACGCAGCTTCCAATCTGCGCGGTTGCGTCAGGCACGCAAGCGCGTCACTGTGATTTCTTCTATTTCGCGCGGTCACGTCAGCCATGCGACCGCGTGACTTCTCACTGGTTATTTCCTCAATTGTTTGTGTTCCTTCCATTTTTGCATGTTTCCTTTCCATCCTTTAAGCCATTCCTACCTTGTAATTCCTGAAATCACTTAACACACATATCAAGGCATCTAATAGTAATAAGAGAGGATTAAATAAAAGAAAACAAAAGCCAAAGAAGCATGTTTTCAATCATAGAATATTTTTAGGAAGGAATTGTAATTACATGCAAATCATATGAATAAGTGGGCAAAAACTTGATAAAACCACACAATTAAACACAATATGAATCATAAAATAGTGGTTTATCAGCGGGTTCAGAATTTATCTCAAAATAAGATTGGATTGGCGTTGTAAGTATAGTTCCAAAACCAACAATTGACCAATATCAAATTAAAATCTAAAGATAATGTCACAATTCAAAGCAAATGTAAATCGAGAGTATTTAGTCTCTCGGGTCATTCTCTTTAGGAACTAATGCCAATGAGCGCACACAATTTTAGTTGTGAGAAGAAAAGGGGGGGTTTCAATGATTTAAGCAGACAATAAAGAAATAAAAGAACAAGACAAAATTGCAATTAATAACGCAATAAAGGAATAAAGGAATTATGTATGTAATATAAACAAGTAAAACTATAAAGTGATGGAAAAGTGGTTCAAAACATAAATGAAACCTTGACTTGGGATGAGTCATGGAATCCCTTCCTTGCCATAACCACACCTATGATAATTATGATGGATTAATCTCACTAAGTCAAACCTTAACATCGAAGGATAAGTTAAGTGAGCATAATTGTTATTAATCCACAAATCCTAGCTAACTTACTAATTACCTTAGTAAAAAGCTAGCATTAGTGGAAACAATAACAAGTAACAACCCAAAAATTATCACTAAATGTTGGAAATTATGGCTCTAGTAATCCATAAACTCATTTTCCCCAAGACAAGGGGTGGAAATTACCCCATAATCAAAATTGGCATTTCATCAAACACATAGAGGGCATAAACATAAAACATGGCAAAATTGGGAAAATAGTAAAAGCTATGAACCATAAATGATCAAAATCAATAAAAGCAACTCAAACAAACATAAAGTAGGCCTCAAACATCAAATTAACCAACTAGAAATCCAAAATTGCAAAACTATATAAATTGATAAAAGGAAATTAAAGTAAAAGAAAGTGTAGAACAAGTAGTGTAATAAAAGAGAAATTAAAGAAATACTTACAATGAGATAGCAAAATCCAATAACAAGATTGAAATATAAAATGCTACATTAAATCCAAATTAAAAACCTAAGAGAGAATTGAGAGAAAACCTAACCTAAACTACCCTAAAACTACTCCTAAAAATGTGTTGTTCCCACTCTAAGATGGCTCTCTTTTCAAGTGTTGAATTCCCGTTGATATAGCACTCCAATTCAGCCTTCAAGCCCTCAAAAATGGGCCAAGAGGCCTCAGAAATTGTGACGCACGTGTTTCATTAATAAAATCACGTGCAGGGACCTGTGCAGATGCACAGATGTGTGCGTCTGCACACTTGGCTGAAAATCCTCGTATGCGTACGCACAGGCACTTGTGCGCACGCACACGTCGCTGTGTGTGCTTTTCCTTGTTTTCTTCATGTGTTCACCCTTGTACATGCTTTCTTCCACTTTTGGCCATCCATTCTTGCCTCTAAGGCCTGAAATCACTCAACAAACATGTCATGGCATCAAATGGAAAAAAAGTGGAATTAAATTGCTCATTTCAAGCACAAAATTGCATGTTTTCACATTTAGGTTCAATTTAGGGATCAAACACAAAAGTATGCTATTATGGTGTTTAAGTGTAGGTTTATGTGATGAAATCCACTCAAATCAAGCTAAAATATATCGAAAAATATGAACTCATCAATTCCCCCACACTTAAACAATAGCATGTCCTCATGCTAAACCAACAAGGAGAATGATCAAAAGGGAAACAACTTATTGAATACAACTACCTATGTGCATGCAAGTATGTATATACTACATATAACTATCTATTTATAATGTCCTATTGATTTAGTGAAAGCAACAATCAAATTCCAAGAAAGTGTATAGACATATAGGGCTAAACAAAGAAATAATCCAATGCACTCAAAATCTAAAGAATTGATTTGCTCATCAAAATGAAGCAACTTGCAAGAATACATGATAAGAAGTATGGAAACATAGAGTCGAGTGATCGAACCCTCACTAGGTGTGTATACACTCTCAACGCTCGGTGTTTAGGGTCAATTCACTCAAGACTCCTCTAATCATGCTTTCAAGGGATTGCTTTTCATCTAACAATCAACAAGTATTTGATGTATGTATGCAAGTATCATAAGGTCTTTTAGAAGGTTGTAATGGGGTTGGGGTAAGTGTAGGATGAGTATATGGCTAAGTGGACTAAAGGATTGAATCTTTGATTAGCTCAAGTATCCAACTCAACCTATATCAATCAACCCACAAAAAAATGCATTCTAACCACCCATTACTTCTTTTCACCCACATTCATGCCTTAGTTTCTATTCAAAACACATATGCATTTCTTATTCATTTTTTTCTTTTTCTTTGGGATAACTTTTGTCCCATCTTATTACTATATTATTATTATATTTTTTTCATTTCATTTTTTTCTACTTCTCTTTTTTTTTTTCTCTTTTTCTATCACAAATGCATATGATTAAAGCAAATTGAAACATGAATGTGCACCCATTTTTCCTAAATTTTCAATAATTACCCAAAACAAAATGTTTCTTATACCAAGTCTTCCCAAAACTTCTCCCACACTTAAATGAAACACACACCTTAACCTTCAAGGTAATTCATGGTTTTTCGCTTAGGGTTGTGATGTGCTAACAATTAGAACAAAGGGGATTAAGAGGCTCAAAAGGGGTTAACAAAGGTAGATGCAATGGTAGGTCCATATGGGTGAGTGAGTTTAATACAAAAATGGCCTCAGTCATGCTAAATGCATTCAAAACATCAAACATTGGAAATAAAGAATCAAGCAAAACCAAGATTACAATCATAGAAGGAGCATAGCACACAATGAACAAAATAGTGGTTAGAATGTGTAACTACTCATTAAGGCTCAACAACTCACAAGGTTATTTTGTTCTATCTCTCTTCTATGTTCCATAAAATCATTCAAGCAAGTTTTAAAAATAATTTTCCAAATCAATTCAATAGAATGCCTTTGAAAAAAATCTTTGTTGTTTTTCACCAAAATTTATTTCCTATATGTATGTATAATCTGATGGATGCAATTTTTCAAAAAATTTCTAGTTCTATTCCTAATTTTCAACATCACAAAAACTACCATGAACAATTAGGACAAAATTGAACTAAGCACTATGCTATTCACATCATCCAATCATAACTTCTATCTATAAATATATACCATGCAAATGCAATATATATATATATATATATATATATATATATATATATATATATTAACTAAAGTAAGGATGCAATAGTAAAAAATACTAACAAATATCTACAAGAAACATAATAAAAGAAAACAAAAATGAAAGTGCAAAGTGTTTGGGAAAAGAAAGTTTACTCCCCAAAATGGCGAATCCTCCCCCACACTTAAGCTTTGCACGGTCCTCCGTGCACGAACACAATCCTGGGGGGTGTCTCTCAAGAGCTCCACCTTCAGTTGGCGGATACGGGGGCTTAGGTTGCATGGAAATTGCCAAGTTCAATGCATTCTTGGCATCTCCCTCTTCGGCGTCCTCCTCCTCTCCCAACTCCTTGCCTTTATGTCTCATCCTCAAAAAGAATGAATAAATTATAAGTAAAAAGCATAGGACAAGTAACACAAACAGGTAAAGGAGGGAGTAAATAAGCATCTAATTGAGAAAGTTTCCATAGTGGTGTGGTATGATGAAAATGAGATAAGCCGTGCATGTTTTCCAATTATGCGCGCGGTTGGAACACACACAACTGCCGGTTAAAAGGGCATCCACACAAGGAAAAAGTAAGCATGTGCTTCTCAATTAGATGGCCTAGGTAGCAATTAAAGACTAAGGAAAACTTTAGACACAAGCAGACCCAGGTAACCACAAAAGTGAATTGAGTAATTGGGATATTAGATGTTGAACTTGTGCAAGTGAAAGCGCAAGATTGATATAAAATAGCACAATAAACGACAACTAATCCATCAATGAAAAGAAAATCACTTTTTCATCATGAACATTAAGAAAGAGTCACATGGTAAAGATACTTGTTACAAAAAGTGATAAGCTGGATAAAAATCAAGTTAAGTCTCTCAAACAAATTAACAAAGAGCAAGTACCGGTCATGTGATGAATTTAATTTGGAAATCATGATGAACAAGTAATTTCATCTCAAATCACTAAGTTCAATGCACTTACATAATTTGTCCTAGTGGTACAATCAAAACATGAATATTCAAACCCACTAGGTAGTAGTAAATTAAGGCAAAGTATAAGTGCATTGATGAAATTCAATCAAGAAGCAACCCTATCAACATCAAGCAAACACTTGCAGTTTATTTAAATAGAAACAACAAAAGTAAAACTAATATAATAACTAAAATGAAAATGAAATGCAATGGAGATTAAGTAAATCAGAGGAAAAACATGGAAAAAGCAAGAAAAGAGAGGGGTGGAGGGGCGGAAGTGCGTTAGGACTTAAAGAAAAGTGCAATGAAAATTTTTCCCAAAATAGCACTTGTGCGTATGCACAAGTATGTGTGCGTACACACACTAGGTAAAAAGGGAAGGGGTGTGCTCGCACCAACCGTGCGAGTGCTCCGGACAGCAGGGGTGTCAAGACGTGTGCGTGCGCACAAGCTCGTGCACACGCACATAACACATTTTTTTAGGGTGAGGATCATGTGTGCGTGCGCACACAGGTCTGTGTGCTACGCATAAGGGAGAAAAAGGGGTAGGAGTTCACGCACACCGGTTGTGCCAACGCTCCCACCAGAGTGGGTGTAAGGACATGTGTGTACGCACAAAGGAGTGCGCACGCACAGAGTGCAAAACAGAGGGAGATGCACGCACACATGGCATGCGAGTGCTCTCAATAGAGGGAATATAGGCTAGTGTGCGTACGCACAGGTTGGTGCGTATGTACAGTGTGTAGAATTTTGTTGTTCTATCCGTGCGCACAAGAGTATGCGCACGCACATGCCTGCTTTTTCCAAAAAAAATTTTTTCAGAATATAATGCACTCAACCTTAGCTCAACCAAAATTCAACCCTAAACATTCAAAACTACACAAAATCATGATCCATACCAAAATCAACCAACTAAATTCAAAATTAAACTAATCCTAAGCTAATCAAGACAAGTAAACATGCAATAAACCAAAACTATAAACAAAGAGCAAGGGTAATAAAGATGTCACCATGGTGGGGGTGTCTCCCACCTAGCACTTTGGTTTATAGTCCTTAAGTTGGACTTGTTGAGGAGACTCTTGCTAGGGTGGCTTGTGTTTTCACTCCTCCTTGAACCTCCATCCATGCTTGGTCCTTGAAGCTCCTCCGAGATCCCATATTCTAGTTTCTCGCTTGTTTTCTTGCGGATTTCTATGCTCCAAGCCGGATGAACAAGTCCTCAATCGACCCTTGTAGTACCCCAATACTCTCCGGAATCCACTTAATTGTGCTTCACACCATGCTTGAATCCCAAAGCTTGATTTGGCTCTCTTGATGAGCTTTGGACTCACTTGGCATCCAACACTCCTTTCTCCACCATGTACCAACCCAAGAAGGACCTTGAATTGGTAATCCATTTCCAAGATAGCATATTAGTGGGGGCCAATGAAGCTCATAAGTGAAATTGCCACCCACTCAATATGTTCTTGGAATGGAATTACTTCCTCACCAATTTCCTCTTCCCATTACTCAAGTCATAAAAAGGAGGTTGTGAGAAGTTTACCTCCATATCTCTCTCAAACTCAATGGGAAGAGGCTCATTAGGATCATTGAGGGGATTGACCAAGGAGGACAAAAAATCACTTATGATGGAATCCTCATTTTGATCAATCTCCCTCAACTCATCTTTTCTCTCCTCCGGTTCACATACTTTACTTTCTCTCTTTTGTTGCACTTCAAGCTCTAACCCTTCTTCTTTCCCTTGTGGCTCCATGCTCTCCTCTTCACTACATGCATTAGTTGACCCTCCACATTTCTCAAGAGGAATGCCTTGATCGGATGAGTGTAGGAGAACTAAGCGGTTCACCATTTTGGCTATGGTTGCCACGAATCGCCCTTGTGTCCTTCGGAATCCTTCTTGCTCTTGGAGAAAGGCTTGAAGGTCTTGATGGTCTTGGGTCAAGGGTGGAAAAGCTTCACAACTAGGTAAGAAGGAAGGTTTATTGGTTGGGAAGACGGTTGGATATAAGGAGGTAGTGCATGTTGATGAGTATCTTGAAGTGGTGTGTAAGAAGGTGTATGATGGTGGTGGTGTGGTGATTGAAAATACGGTGATTGAGGGTTGTGTTGAGGGTAGGGATCATAGGTATATGGTGGTGGAGGTGTATAGTCATAGTGAAATCCACCATATCCTTGTTTTAGGTATGCATATTGGGGAGGGTATGGTTCATTGTAATATGGAGGAGGTTGCTCCTCCCAAAATTGTTGCTCCAAACCCATGATGCAATCCAAAATTGAAGTTATCAAACCCTACAAAATGATAACCAAACTCCAAACCAAGAGGGTGATAACTCATAGAGAAAATTGAAAATAAAAACTAAAGACATCAATTAACAAAAGAAAAAAAATCCTAATTAATAGCAAAAACAAGCAAACAACCAAAAAGTATCTATTCACAATGGATATATTTACAATAACCAAAATATAGTACTCATGACGCTAGCTCCCCAGCAACGGCGCCAAAATTTGATAGAGGCCTAGAGCAGGTTTAGAATTTATCTCAAAATAAGATTGGATTGGCGTTGTAAGTATAGTTCCAAACCCAACAATTGACCAATATCAAATTAAAATCTAAAGATGATTTCACAATTCAAAGCAAATGTAAACCGAGAGTATTTAGTCTCTCGGGTCATTCTCCCTAGGAACTAATGCCAATGAGCACACACAATTTTGGTTGTGAGAAGCAAAGGGGGCTTTTCAGTGATTTAAGCAAACAATAAAGAGATAAAAGAACAACAAAAAATTGCAATTAATAAAGCAATAAAGGAATAAAGGAACTATGTATGTAATATAAACAAGTAAAACTATAAAGTGGTGGAAAAGTGGTTCAAAACATAAATGAAACCTTGACTTGGGATGAGTCATGGAATCCCTTCCTTGCCATAACCACAACTATGATAATTATGATGGATTAATCTCACTAATTCAACCTTTAATATCGAAGGATAAGTTAAGTGAGCATAATTGTTATTAATCCACAAATCCTAGCTAACTTACTAATTACCTTAGTAAAAAGCTAGTGTTAGTGGAAACAATAACAAGTAACAACCCAATAATTATCACTAAATATTGCACATTATGGCTCTAGTAATCCATAAACTCATTTTTCCCAAGCCAAGGGGTGAAAATTATTCCATAATCAAAATTGGCATTTCATCAAACACATAGAGGGCATAAACATAAAACATGGCAAAATTGGAAAAATGGTAAAAGCTATGAACCATAAATGATCAAAATCAATAAAAGCAACTCAAACAAACATAAAGTAAGCCTCAAACATCAAATTAACCAACTAGAAATCCAAAATTACAAAACTATATAAATTGATAAAAGGAAATTAAAGTAGAAGAAAGTGTAGAACAAGTAGTGCAATAAAAGAGAAATTAAAGAAATACTTACAATGAGATAGCAAAATCCAAGAACAAGATTGAAGTATAAAATGCTACATTGAAACCCTAATTAAAACCCTAAGAGAGAATTGAGAGAAAACCTAACCTAAACTACCCTAAAACTACTCCTAAAAATGTGTTGTTCCTACTCTAAGATGGCTCTCTTGTCAAGTGTTGAATTCCCCTTGATATAGCACTCCAATTTAGCCTTCAAGCCCTCCGAAATGGGCCAAGAGGCCTCAGAAATTGCAAAGCACGTGTTTCATTAATAAAATCACGTGCAGGGACCTGTGCGGATGCACAGATGTGTGCATCTGCACACTTGGCTGAAAATCCTCCTATGCGTACGTACAGGCACTTGTGGCTATGCACACGTCACTGTGTGTGCTTTTTCTTGTTTTCCTCATGTGTTCTCCCTTGTATATGTTTTCTTCCACTTTTGGCCATCCATCCTTGCCTCTAAGGCCTGAAATCACTCAACAAACATGTCATGGCATCAAATGGAAAAAAAGTGGAATTAAATTGCTCATTTCAAGCACAAAATTGCATGTTTTCACATTTAAGTTCAATTTAGGGATCAAACACAAAAGTATGCTTAAGTGTAGGTTTATGTGATGAAATCCACTCAAATCAAGCTAAAATATATTGGAAAATATGGACTCATCAATACCTCTTCCCAAGTCATCACCATCCAATATTTCATTCAAGTGGGTAAATCTCTCATCTCTAAGCTTAAAGATCCCACTTGAATATGGTTTGCTTGAGATGGATGGGCAACTTAGAGCTCTTTGTGGCTTTAAGAGCAAAAGGGAGATGGTTAGTGGTTGGCTTTGTAAATCAAAGTCCATGGTGGTTACATGGTCAAGGCTTAATTGTAAGGGTTGGTGTAGAACCAAATTGCATGGGTCTAGGATGATGTTTGGTTTCTTGAATGAGAATTCCAAGATTATGGCACCCGAATGGAATAATGGTGATCAATCTGATGATGGGTGCCAAAACAAAGTGTGGGATTCCAGATCGCACAAGGAGAATCTATTTTGGGAGCTCATAGTTTGTTAAGAACTCCATCAAAGTTTGGAGATATTAATTTTGAATGATGGAGCCTATTGGAAGTCCAAGCATTGGTGGATGTCAAGGATAGCTTCAAGCACAAGCCACCGTGATGAGGAGCTCCCCATAAGTCCAACTTAAGGACAATAAACAAAAGTGCTAGGTGGGAGACACCCCACCATGGTAAATTCTTTTTATTTTTCCCTTTTGTACATATTGGTAAAAGTAGTTTAATTTCATGTTTTGTTTGATTTGTTGAGTTTATTTGGTAGTTTAATATGTTAAATAAGGTTTTGTGGTGTTTTGGTAGCTGTTTGGGGGTTTGGAATGCTTGGATTGGTGCAAAAACATAGAAAATTTTGAAAAACATAGCACCAACCCACGCGTACGCGTCATGTACGCATACGCGTGACCCACACTTCTTCGCCCATCCACGCGCACGCGTGCCTTACGCGTACGCATGGATCAAGAAGTTTCAACCCTCCATACATCCACCCGAGAGTTGCACCTGCATTGCGTGAACATTGTGCCTGAGGCACAAACCAACCCACGCGTAAGTGTGAAGGATGCGCACGCTTCACCTCTCTGGTTTGCCATGCACGCGTACGTGTCACCTCCATTTTTTGTCACTGCCCACGCGCACGCGTCACTCATGCGTACACGTGGACAGCCTTCTTTCATCATCTCCTTTTCTTCTCCTCTTTCCATTTCTTTCCCTTCTCCTTTCTTCTTCCCTTCTCCTACCCATTATCCAACACTACCAAACACCATCCATAACCATTTCTTTTAGGTAGTCAATTAGTTAGTTGAATTTTCCTTTAATTTTCTACTTTTCATTATAAGTGTTGGATTGTTAATCCTATTCACCATTGATTGCTGCTGAGTACTAAAGAGGATGTTATCTTAATGTCAATTTTGTTTATGTTCATTGTTGGATTCTTTGATTGAGGGTATATATTGTTACTTGGTTTGAGTTCTTCTTGCTTCATTTTGTGAATACCAAGTGAATGCGAATTACTTTCAAGTACTCTATATTTTTTTGAATTGCATGATTTGGCCACCATGTGATTTGAATCCTTTCCTTTGATTAGGCAATTTCTCAATGGATGTTGTGCATTTATCTTAATGCGTGGTGTTTTTTGATTATATGCATCCATATGTTTTTGGCTTGAATGCTCCCATGCTTCTTTATTGCTTGTTTGAGTGTCTTCACCTACAAGTTTAGAGCATCTCAAGCACATTAGGATGAGTGAAGTGCATGTTCCTTTTTGTGTAATTGTGACATAGTTCTTTTCATGCTAGTATGTGCTCTAAACCGTGCACAATTTAGAACCACACACTTATATTCATCAATGTCACACTATTTCACTCACTCAATTCTAGTGATCATTACCTCATTCCAACAATGTATGCTTCCTTGCTTTTGTATTTACTTTTCTTACTATGATGCCTTCTAATTTCAGGATGAATCATTATAAGCAAAAATGGAAGCGAAGAAAGAACGTGCAGCAACCAGTTGGCCTACCAGCTGAAGGTAGCAACTCGGAGAGTCGCCATACCCCCTTGCTCATCTTAGAATGCACCGAGGACGGTGCAAACTTTTAAGTGTGGGGAGGTCATCCGACCGGTTGGCATTTTTGGGTGACAAGTTTCTATTCTCAACACTTTTGCATTTCATTTTTTTAGATCTTTTAGGATTTTTGGTTGCATACATATGTATATATATAATAAGATTAGTCAAAATCATGATATTTTCCAAGAAAAACATTCTTAATAGGGCATTGACATCCCAATTGATTTGAGTGAAAACCTTTTCATAGAACTTGCTTGAATTATATATATATTGTGGATCATGTTTTTGAGCTAAGAACACACAACATTGGGAGTTTTGAGGCTAATTGCGTGGTTACATCTTATAACCACTTATTTTCCTTCTTGTGTGCATTATTCTCTTCCTATGATTGTAATCTTTGATTTGTTTGATTCTCTATGTCCATTATTTTGTGTATTCATGCATTTACATGATTGAGGCCATCATTTCATTAGCTCACTTACCCAAATAGCCTACCTTTTATCTTCCATTGTTAGCCAACTTTGAGCCTATGATTAACCCACTTGTTCCTTATTTTAGCACATTACAAGCCTTAAAGCGAAAAATAATAAATGTCCTTTATTTGGATCTTTGATTAGCTTAGGCTAGTGAGTGTGAGCATCATTCAAGTGGGGGAAACTTGGGACATTATGGGGATAACAGGGTGTTTTATCTTGTACTTTTATATTTGGGAATTGGGTGCATACTCATGTATTAATCAAATGTTAGACCTTATGCATTGAAGTTCTTGTATATAGTTTGAAAGAAAACAAATATGAGAAAAACAAAAGAAAAAGTGGAAAAGAAAAGAAAAAAAAAAGAAAAAAATAGAAAAAGAAAGAAAAAGAAAAGCAATAAAAAAGGGACAAAAAGTCCCAAAGTAAAGCTCAATAAAGATCAATGCATAGGTGTTGTGAAATGAAAAGAAAACGCATGAGTATGTGAAAAAGTGAAGAATGGTTAGTTAGGTTAGTTTTGAAATCGTATAGGTTGTCATAAGTTAGGTGGGAATTTTAAGTTGATTAAAGATTCAAATTTCAAGCTCACTTGACCATATGCATTCTACCTTGACCCTAACCCCATTACAACCTATGAGAAAGACCTCATGATACTTGTATGCATGCATGAAATAATTGTTGATTGTTAGATGAAAAATAAATCTTGGAAAGCATGATTAGGGAAGAATTGAGTGAATCAACCCTAAACACTTGAGCGAATAGAGTGTAAACACATCCAGTGAGGGTTCGATTGCTCAATTACATGTCTCCACCTAGAATCATCACTTTTCTTGTAAGTTTGTAAAAATATATAATAACTCAATTCAATTGTGGATTTGATTTGATTGCTATCGCTTTAGGCCTTAAGCTTATATATGTTCTCTTGGGAATTGATTTGTTTTGACCAAGTAAATGCATCCATATAGATAGTTGCATAAAGATAGGTTGCATTTAGGTAGTCGTTACATTGAATAAATGTTGATACCCTTTGTTTTCTCTTAACTTTAGCATGAGGACATACTAAGGTTTAAGTGTGGGGTGATTTGATGCACCACTATTTTGTGGTACATCTCGTGCTTAATTTAGGGGATTTTATCACCTTTTACCCACATTTATCCAATGAAATAGCATGGTTTCATGATTGTCTCCGAAATTGTGCTTAAGTGTGAAAACATGCTTTTCGAACCTTTAATTAGCTAAATTTTAATTCACCTTTGATTCCACTAGATGCCTTGATGTGTTTGTTAGTGAATTCAGATTGGAAAGGCTAGGAATGGATCAAAGGGATGGAGAGAAAAAGCATGCAAGTGGAGAATGATGAGCGGATAATTTATACGCTTTTTGGCATTGTTTTTAGGTAGTTTTTAGTAAGATCTAGCTACTTTTAGGGATGTTTTTATTAGTTTTTATGCAAAATTTACATTTTTGGACTTTAATATGAGTTTGTGTGTTTTTCTATGATTTCAGATATTTTCTGGCTGAAATTGAGGGACCTGAGCAAAAATCTGATAGGAGGCTGAAAAAGGACTACAGATGCTGTTGGATTCTGACCTCCCTGCACTCGAAATGGATTTTTTGGAGCTACAAAACTCCAAATGGCGCGTTCTTAATTGCGTTGGAAAGTAGACATCCAGAGCTTTCCAGAAATATATAATAGTTCACACTTTATTCGAGTTTAGATGACGCAAACTGGTGTTCAACGCCAGTTCCATGCTGCATTCTGGAGTAAAACGCCAGAAACACGTCACAAACCAGAGTTAAATGCCAAAAACATGTTACAACTTGGCGTTTAACCCCAAGAGAAACCTCTGCACGTGTAAAGCTCAAGCTCAGCCCAAGCACACACCAAAGTGGGCCCCGGAAGTAGATTTCTGTACTTGGACTTATTTCTGTAAACCCTAGTAACTAGTCTAGTATAAATAGAAATTTTTACTATTGTATTAGACATATTTGGCATATCAGAGATCTTGGGACGTTTAGTTCTTAGACCTTGGGGGCTGGCCTCACGGCCATGCCTGGACCTCTATCACTTATGTATTTTCAACGGTGGAGTTTCTACACACCATAGATTAAGGGTGTGGAGCTCTGCTGTTCCTCGAGTATTAATGCAATTACTATTGTTTTCTATTCAATTCATACTTATTCTTATTCTAAGATATTCATTCGTACTTCAACCTGATGAATGTGATGATCCGTGACACTCATCACCATTCTCACTTATGAACGCGTGCCTGACAAACACTTCAGTTCTACCTGCGAAAGCTAGAGTGTGTATCTCTTGGATTCCTGACCCACGACGCATGGTTGCCTCGCCTGACAACCGAGCCTCCTATTCTGTGAGATCAGAGTCTTCGTGGTATAAGCTAGAATCCATTGGCAGCATTCTTGAGATCTGGAAAGTTTAAACCTTGTCTGTGGTATTCGGCGTAGGATTTGGGTTGGGATGACTGTGACGAGCTTCAAACTCGTGAGTGTTGGGTGTAGTGACAGACGCAAAAGGATCAATGGATCCTATTCCGACATGATCGAGAACCGACAGATGATTAGCTGTGCTGTGACAACGTATTTGGACCATTTTCATTGAGATTATGGGAAGTAGCCATTGACAACGGTGACGCCCTACATACAGCTTGCCATAGAAAGGAGTAAGAATGATTGGATGAAAGCAGTAGGAAAGCAGAGATTCAGAAGGAACATAGTATCTTCATGCACTTATCTGGAATTCCTACCAATGAATTACATAAGTATCTCTATCTTTATTTTATGCTTTATTTATCTTTATATTCGAAAACCATTATAACCATTAGAATCCGCCTGATTGAGATTTACAAGATGACCATAGCGTGCTTCATACCAACAATCTCCGTGGGATCGACCCTTACTCACGTAAGGTTTATTACTTGGACGACCCAGTGCACTTGCTGGTTAGTTGTGCGAAGTTGTGAAAAAGAGTGATATTACAATTGTGCGTACCAAGTTGTTGGCGCCATTGAGATCACAATTTCGTGCACCAAGTTTTTGGCGCCGTTGCCGGGGATTGTTTGAGTTTCGACAACTGACGATTCATCTTGTTGCTCAGATTAGGTAATTTTCCTTTCAAAAAGTTTTCAAAAATCTTTCAAAATTTTTTTATTTGTTTTCGTTTTTCCAAAATAATTTTCGGAAAAGAAATAAAAAAATCAAAAATATATTTTTGTATTTCTTGTTTGAGTCTAGTGTCAATTTTTAAGTTTGGTGTCAATTGCATGTTTTTAAAATTTGTGCATTTTTCGAAAAAACTCATGCATGGTGTTCTTCATGATCTTCAAGTTGTTCTTGATAAGTCTTCTTGTTTGATCTTCATATTTTCTTGTTTTGTGTCTTTTGTTATTTTTCATATGCATTTTTTAATCCATAGTGTCTAAACATTGAAAATTTCTAAGTTTGGTGTCTTGCATGTTTTCCTCTCTTGAAAATTTTTCAAAAGTAAATCTAGATGTTCATCATGATCCTCAAAGTGTTCTTGGTGTTCATCTTGACATTCATAGTGTTCTTGCATGCATTAGTTGTTTTGATTCATAATTTTTATGTCTTGAGTCATTTTGTTGTTTTTCTCTTTCCAAATTAAATTAAAAAAAATCAAAAAAATATATTTCCTTTATTTTACTCATAATTTTTGAAATCTTTGGGTTGACTTAGTCAAAAAAATTTAAAATAAGTTATTTCTTGTTAGTCAAGTCAAGATTTCAATTTCAAAAATCCTATCTTTTCAAAATATTTTTTTTAAAATCAAATCTTTTTCATTTTTTTACTTTTTATTATTTTCGAAAATTTTTAAAATTGATTTTCAAAATCTTTTTCTTAATTTTATTTCATAATTTTCGAAAACTTTACTAACAATTAATACGATTGATTCAAAAATTTGAAGTTTGTTACTTTCTTGTTAAGAAAGGTTCAATCTTTAATTTCTAGAATCATATCTTTTAGTTTCTTGTTAGTCAAGTAATCAAGATTAAAAATCAAATCTTTTTCAAAAATTGCTTTTCAATCATATCTTTTTATTCACATCTTCTCAAAATCATATCTTTTCAATCATATCTTTTTCAAATCATATCTTTTTCAAACTTTAATTTCAAAATCTTTTCTAACTTCTTATCTTTCCAAAATTGAATTTCAAATATTTTTCAACTAACTAATTGACTTTTTGTTTGTCTAACTATTTCTTATCTTTTTCAAAACCACCTAACTACTTTCCTCTCTCTAATTTTCAAAAATCACCTCCCTCTTTTTTAAAATTCTTTTAATTAACTAATTGTTTCAAATTTTAATGTTAATTTTATTTTTTCTCTTAATTTTCGAAAATCACTAACCTTTTTTCAAAAATAATTTTTGAAATTCTCCCCCTCTCATCTCCTTCTATTTATTTATTCATTTACTAATTCTTCTCTTCATCTAAAAATTCGAACTCTCTCTTCTCCTCTATGTTCAAATTTTTCTCCTCCTTCTTCTATTCTTTTCTTCTTCTACTCACATAAAGGAATCTCTATACTGTGACATAGAGGATTCTTCTTCCTTTTCTGTTCTCTTCTTTTTCATATGAGCAGGAGCAAGGACAAGGACATTCTTGTTGAAGCAGATCCTGAACCTGAAAGAACTCTGAAGAAGAAGCTAAAGCACAACAATCCAGAGAAAACCTTACAGAGAATCTCGAAAAAGAAAGAGACATGGCCGAACCCAACAACAATGCAAGGAAGATGCTTGGTGATTATACTACACTTACTTCCAATTTTTATGGAAGAAGCATCTCAATCCCTGCTATTGGAGCAAACAATTTTGAGCTGAAGCCTCAACTAGTTGCTCTAATGCAATAGAACTGCAAGTTTCATGGACTTCCATCAGAACATCCCTATCTATGATACTGTTAAGACTAATAGAGTAGATCCTGAAGTCTACAGGCTCATGCTTTTCCCTTTTGCTGTAAGAGACAGAGCTAGAACATGGTTGGACTCACAACCTATAGATAGCCTGGACTCTTGGGATAAGCTGGTCACGGCCTTCCTGGCCAAGTTCTTTCCTCCTTAAAAGCTGAGCAAGCTTAGAGAGAACATTCAGACCTTCAGGCAAAAAGATGGTGAATTTCTCTATGAAGCTTGGGAAAGATACAAGCAGTTGACCAAAAAGTGTCCTTCTGATATGCTTTCAGAGTGGACCATTTTGGATATATTCTATGACGGTCTATCTGAGTTCTCTAAGATGTCACTGGACCATTCTACAGGTGGATCCATTCACCTAAAGAAAATGCCTGCAGAAGCTCAAAAACTCATTGACATGGTTGCAAATAACCAACTCATGTACACATCTGAGAGGAATCCTGTGAGTAATGAGATGCCTCAGAAGAGAGGAGTTCTTGAAATTGATGCTTTGAATGCCATATTGGCTCAGAACAAAATGTTGACTCATCAAGTCAACATCATTTCTCAGAGTCTGAATTGATTGCAAAATGCATCCAACAGTACTAAAGAGGCATCTTCTGAAGAAGAAGCTTATGATCCTGAGAACCATGCAATGGCAGAGGTGAATTACATGGATGAAGCCTATGGAAACACCTATAATCCCTCATGGAGAAATCATCCAAATTTCTCATGGAAGGATCAACAAAAGCCTGCACAAGGCTTTAATAATGGTGGAAGAAACAGGTTTAGCAATAGCAAGCCTTTTCCATCATCTTCTCAGCAACAGACAGAGAATTCTGAGCAGAGTCCCTCTAGCTTAGCAAATATAGTCTCTGATCTATCTAAGGCCACTTTAAGTTTCATGAGTGAAATAAGGTCCTCCATTAGAAATTTGGAGGCACAAGTGGGTCAGCTGAGTAAGAAAATCAATGAAACTCCTCCTAGTACTCTCCCAAGAAATACAGAAGAGAATCCAAAAAGAGAGTGCAAGGCCATTGATATTATCAAAATGGCCGAATCCAAAGAGGAAGGGGAGGACATGAATCCTAATGAGGAAGACCTCATGGGACATCCCCTAGACAGAAAAGAGTTCCCTATTGAGGACCTAAAGGAACCTGAGGCTCATATAGAGACCATAGAGATTCTATTAAACTTCCTTCTGCCATTCATGAGCTCTGAAAACTATTCTTCCTCTGAAGAGGATGAAAATGTAACTGAAGAACAAGTTGCTCAATATCTAGGAGCCATCATGAAGCCGAATGCCAAGTTGTTTGATAATGAGACTTGGGAAGGTGAACCTCCCTTGCTTATTAGTGAACTAAATACATGGGTTTAGCAAACTTTACCTCAAAAGAAATAAGATCCTGGTAAATTCTTAATACCATGTACCATAGGCACCATGACCTTTGAGAAGGCTCTGTGTGACCTGGGGTCAGGTATAAATCTTATGCCACTCTCTGTAATGGAGAAACTAGGGATCTTTGAGGTACAAGCTGCAAAAATCTCATTAGAGATGGCAGACAAGTCAATAAAACAAGCTTATGGATTGGTAGAGGACGTGTTAGTAAAGGTTAAAAGCCTTTACATCCCTACTGATTTTATAATCCTAGACACTGGGAAGGATGAGGATGAATGCATCATCCTTGGAAGACCCTTCCTAGCCACAGCAGGAGCTATGATTGATGTTGACAAAGGAGAGCTAGTCCTTCAATTGAATGGGGACTACCTTGTGTTTAAAGCTCAAGGATCTTCCTCTGCAACCATGGAGAGGAAGCATGAAAAGCTTCTCTCAATACAGAGTCAAACAAAGCCCCCACAATCAAACTCTAAGTTTGGTGTTAGGAGGCCACAACCAAACTCTAAGTTTGGTGTTGAACCCCCACATTCAAACTCTAAGTTTGGTGTTGGAAGGTCCCAACAATGCTCTGAACATCTCTGAAGCTCCATGAGAGCTCACTATCAAGCTATTGACATTAAAGAAGCGCTTATTGGGAGGCAACCCAATTTTTATTTATCTATATTTCTATTGTTCTTTTATGTTTTATTAGGTTTATGATCATGTGGAGTCACAAAACAATTGCAAAAATTAAAAACAGAATAAAAAACAGCAGAAGAAAAAGAACACCCTGGAGGAAGAGCTGTCTGGCGTTTAAACGCCAGAAACAAGCACCAAGTTGGCGTTTAACGCCAGAAACAAGCACCAAGCTAGCGTTTAACACCAGAAACAAGCATCTGGTAGGCGTTAAATGCCAGAAACAGGCTACATCTGGGTGTTTAACGCCAGAAACAAGTATCAGTCTGGCGTTAAATGCCAGAATTGCATATAGAGGGCGTTTTACACGCCTAAAAGGTACAGGGATGATATATCTTTGACACCTCAAGATTTGTGGACCCCACAGGATCACCTCAGAATATGTGGACCCCACAGGATCCCCACCTACCCCACTTCTCTCTTCTTCACACAATCCAATAACGCTATACCCTTCACCAATCACCTCAATCTCTCTTCCCCATTACCCCTTCACTAATCACATCCATCCACTCTTCCCCATAAACCCCACCTACCTTCAAATTCAAAATCTCTTTCCCACCCAAACCCACCCTAAATGACCGAACCTAACCCCTCTCCTTCCAATATATAAACCCCTCCATCCTTCTTTATTTTCACACAACACTACCCTCTCTTCTCCTCCTTGGCCGAAACCCACACCTCTCTCCTTCTCCTCCATATCTTCTTCTTCTTCTTCTATTCTTTCTTCTTTTGCTCGAGGGCGAGCAACATTCTAAGTTTGGTGTGGTAAAAGCATAGCTTTTTGTATTTCCATAACCATTGCAGTCACCCGGGCCTGGTCACTGCGACCCCCTTTGTGAGGGGGCACCCCTTCTCCCGAAGTTACGGGGCTATTTTGCCGAGTTCATGGCACCTAAGGCCAGAGAAACCTCAAGAAAGAGGAAAGGGAAGACAATTGTTTCCACCTCTGAGTCATGGGAGATGGAGAGATTCATCTCAAAAGCCCATCAAGACCACTTCTATGAAGTTGTGGCCAAGAAAAAGGTGATCCCTGAGGTCCCTTTTAAGCTCAAAAAGGGCAAATATCTGGAGATCCGACAAGAGATTAGAAGAAGAGGATGGGAAGTTCTCTCCAATCCCATTCAACAAGTCGAAATCTTAATGGTTCAAGATTTTTATGCAAACGCATGGATCACTAGGAACCATGATCAAAGCATGAACCCAAACCCAAGGAATTGGCTTACAATGGTTCGGGGAAAATACTTAGATTTCAGTCCGGAGAACGTAAGATTGGCATTCAACTTGCCTATGATGCAAGAAGACGCACGCCCCTACACTAGAAGGGTCAACTTTGATCAAAGGTTGGACCAAGTCCTCATGGACATATGTGTGGAAGGAGCTCAATGGAAAAGAGACTCAAAAGGCAAGCCGCTTCAATTGAGAAGACTGGATCTTAAGCCTGTGGCTAGAGGATGGTTAGAGTTCATCCAACGCTCCATCATCCCCACTAGCAACCGATCCGAAGTAACTGTGGATCGGGCCATCATGATCCATAGCATCATGATTGGAGAGGAAGTAGAAGTTCATGAAGTCATCTCTCTAGAACTCTACAAAGTAGCCAAAAAGCCCTCCACCTTGGCAAGGCTATCTTTACCTCATCTCATTTGCCATCTATGCAACTTAGCTGGAGTTGTCATAGAAAAAGACATCCTCATTGAAGAGGACAAGCCCATCACTAAAAAGAGGATGGAGCAAACAAGGGAGCCCATTCATGGATCTCAAGAGACGCATGAGGAAGCTCGTCATCAAGAAATCCCTGAGATGCCTCAAGGGATGCATTTTCCTCCAAACAACTATTGGTAACAACTCAACACTTCTCTAGAAGGATTGAGTCATAACATGAACCAATTAAGGGTGGAACACCAAGAGCACTCCATCATTCTCAATGAGATTAGAGAAGATCAAAGAGCTATGAAGGAGGAGCAACAAAGGCAAGGAAGAGACATAGAGGAGCTCAAAGACACCATTGGTCCTTCAAGAAGAAGGCGCCACCCTCACTAAGGTGGACTCATTCCTTAACTTCATTGTTCTTAACTCTCTGTTTTTCAGTTTTATGCTATATGTTTGTCTATGTTTTGAGTCTTTACTACATGATCATTAGTATTTAGTAACTATGTCTTAAGGCTATGAATAACTCCATGAATCCTTCACCTTTCTTAAATGAAAAATGTTTTTAATACAAAAGAACAAGAAGTACATGAGTTTCGAATTCATCCTTGAAATTAGTTTAATTATATTGATGTGGTGACAATACTTTTTGTTTTCTGAATGAATGCTTGAACAGTGCATATTTTTTATCTTGTTGTTTATGAATGTTAAAATTGTTGGCTCTTAAAAGAATGATGAACAAAGAGAAATGTTATTGATAATCTGAAAAATCATGATATTGATTCTTGAAGCAAGAAAAAGCAGTGAAAAAGAAGAAGCTTGCGAAAAAAAAGAACAAAAAAACAAAAAAAAATACAAAAGAGAAAGAAAAAGCAAGCAGAAAAAGCCAATAGCCCTTAAAACCAAAAGGCAAGGGTAAAAAGGATCCAAGGCTTTGAGCATCAATGGATAGGAGGGTCCAAGGAAATAATATCCAGGCCTAAGCGGCTAAATCAAGCTGTCCCTAACCATGTGCTTGTGTCATGAAGGTCCAAGTGAAAAGCTTGAGACTGAGTGGTTAAAGTCATGATCCAAAGCAAAAAGAGTGTGCTTAAGAGCTCTGGACACCTCTAACTGGGGACTTTAGCAAAGCTGAGTCACAATCTAAAAAGGTTCACCCAGTCATGTGTCTGTGGCATTTATGTACCCGATGGTAATACTGGAAAACAAAGTGCTTAGGGCCACGGCCAAGACTCATAAAAGTAGCTGTGTTCAAGAATCAACATACTTAACTAGGAGAATCAATAACACTATCTGAACTCTGAGTTCCTATGGATGCCAATCATTCTAAACTTCTAAGGATAAAGTGAGATGCAAAAACTGTTCAGAAGCAAAAAGCTACAAATCCAGCTTATCTAATTAGAACTAATATTCATTGATATTTTGAGATTTATAGTATATTCTCTTCTTTTTATCCTATTTCATTTTCAGTTGCTTGGGGACAAGCAACAATTTAAGTTTGGTGTTGTGATGAGCAGATAATTTATACGCTTTTTGGCATTATTTTTAGGTTGTTTTTAGTATGATCTAGCTACTTTTAGGGATGTTTTATTAGTTTTTATACAAAATTCAATTTCTGAATTTTACTATGAGTTCGTGTGTTTTTCTGTGATTTTGAGGTATTTTCTGGCTGAAATTGAGGGACCTGAGCAAAAATCTGATAGGAGGCTGAAAAAGGACTACAGATGCTGTTGGATTCTGACCTCCCTGCACTCGAAATGGATTTTCTAGAGCTACAGAACTCCAAATGGCACGCTCTTAATTGCGTTGGAAAGTATACATCAAGGGCTTTCCAGAAATATATAATAGTCTATACTTTATTTGAGTGTAGACTACGCAAACTGGCGTTCAACGCCAGTTCCATGCTGCATTCTGGAGTAAAACGCTAGAAACACGTCACAAACCAGAGTTAAACGCCAAAAACATGTTACAACTTGGCGTTTAACCCCAAGAGAAGTCTCTGCACGTGTAAAGCTAAAGCTCAGCCCAAGCACACACCAAAGTTGGCCCCGGAAGTGGATTTCTGCACTTGGACTTATTTCTGTAAACCCTAGTAATTAGTCTAGTATAAATATAACTTTTTACTATTGTATTAGACATCATTGGCATATACAGAGATCTTGGGACATTTAGTTATTAGACCTTGGGGGCTGGCCTCACAGCCATGCCTGGACCTCTATCACTTATGTATTTTCAACGGTGGAGTTTCTACACACTATAGATTAAGGGTGTGGAGCTCTGCTGTTCCTCGAGTATTAATGCAATTACTACTGTTTTCTATTCATTTCATACTTATTCTTATTCTAAGATATTCATTCGTACTTCAACCTGATGAATGTGATGATCCGTGACACTCATCAGCATTCTCACTTATGAACGCATGCCTGACAAACACTTCCGTTCTACCTGCGAAAGCTAGAGTGTGTATCTCTTGGATTCCTGACCCACGACATATGGTTGCCTCGCTTGACAACCGAGCCTCCCATTCCGTGAGATCAGAGTCTTCGTGGTATAAGCTAGAATCCATTGGCAGCATTCTTGAGATCCGAAAAGTCTAAACCTTGTCTGTGGTATTCCGAGTAGGATCTGGGATGGGATGACTGTGACGAGCTTCAAACTCACGAGTGTTGGGCGTAGTGACAGACACAAAAGGATCAATGGATCCTATTCCGACATGATCGAGAACTGACAAATGATTAGCCGTGCTGTGACAGCACATTTGCACCATTTTCACTGAGAGGATGGAAAGTAGCCATTGACAACGGTGACGCCCTACATACAGCTTGCCATAGAAAGGAGTAAGAATGATTGGATGAAAGTAGTAGGAAAGCAGATATTCAGAAGGAACACAGTATCTTCATGCACTTATCTGGAATTCCCACCAATGAATTACATAAGTATCTCTATTTTTATTTTATGCTTTATTTATCTTTATATTTGAAAACCATTATAACCATTAGAATCCGCTTGCCTGAGATTTACAAGATGACCATAGCTTGCTTCATACCAACAATCTCTGTGGGATCGACCCTTACTCACATAAGGTTTATTACTTGGACGACTCAGTGCACTTGCAGGTTAGTTGTGCGATGTTGTGAAAAAGAGTGATATTACAATTGTGCGTACCAAGTTGTTGGCGCCATTGAGATCACAATTTCGTGCACCAGAGAACTCATGAAGAAACAAGGATTTGGGATGCTGAGATCGACACGCACGCGCAGAAGACGCGCACACGTGGATTGTGAGGTCACATGGCGACGCGTACGCGCACATGACGTGTATGCGTGGATAGGAAATTGCCAAGCGACGCGTACGCGTACATGGCACGTACACGTCGATGCTTGCACGTGACTCACTTAAAAGCAAAACGCTGGGGGTGAATTCTGGGCTTCCCAGGCCCAGATCCAACTCAATTATGAGGCTATTAAAGGAAGAATTCAAGGGGGAATTGACATCACTTATCACATTAGTTTTAGTTTAGTTAAGTTTTGGAGGAAAAGTTAGTTTTAGAGAGAGAAGTGACGTTAGGATTTTTGCCAGTAAAGAATTTCATAAAAATAGTCGCGTTGTAGATATAGTCTTTAAACCGACAAAAATCCCTTCGTACAAACGTTTTGGTTGTCACAAGTAACAAACCCCTTTTAAAATTGATAACCGAGTATTAAACCTCGGGTCGTCTTCTCAAGGAATTGCAGGGAGGTATGTTCTTATTATTGGCTATGAAAAAGGTAAAATTGGGGTTTTGGAAGTAAGGTGGGAATATATTATATGATAAGTAAAATAAAATAATAATAGCTGTAAAATAAACCTTTGGCAAGGTATAAGAACTGGAGGTCCTTTCCTAGTTATCCTTATCAATTGTGATGAGAATTGGATTTTTCTCCCACTTTGTTAACCTCTAATTATGAAGGTAAGTTAAGTGGATGAATTAATTCCAATTCTCAACTAACAATGAGTTTGATAACTCAAGAGTCACCAATTATTTAACCAAGACCAAAAGGAAAGAAAATTGAAACTACTGGAATAAAAATGCCTTCAGATGGGAATAATAAAAAGGAACAATCATAAACTGAAATGCTTCAAATATCATTAATTCAAAATAGAGATCTGTAACATGGAATAATTCATAAATCAATTCAAATATTAAAAGCAAATAAATAAATAAAAGTAAACTGAAAATAAAAGAACATTAAACCTGGATCCAGAGTTACTCTCAAAACAAGAAGAAATCCTAAATCCTAAAGAGAGAGAGAATCTCTCTCTAAACTAAATCTAAATCATGGAAAAGTGAATTATGAGAGCCTCCTTATGAATGGATGCATTCTCCCACTTTATAGCCTCTAATATGTGTTCTCTGGGCCGAAAACTGGGTCAGAAACAGCCCAGAAGTCACTTCCAGCACTTTCTGGTCCGTACAGGTCGCGGAAAAGTGATGCGGCCGCATGGCTCACGCGGCCGCGTGGGTTGCGTTCTTGCCAGGTCACGCGTTCGCGTTGCCTGGCGTCGAGGCAGCTATGGCAAATTATATATCAAATCAAAGCCCCGGATGTTAGCTTTCCAACGCAACTGGAACCGCATCGTTTGGACCTCTGTAGCTAAAGTTATAGCCGTTTGAGTGCGAAGAGGTCAGGCTGGACAGCTTAGCAGTTTCTCCAACTTCTTGTATTCCTTCCACTTTTGCATGCTTCCTTTCCATCCTCTGAGCCATTCCTGCCCTGTAATCTCTGAAAACACTTAACACACATATTAAGGCATCTAATGGTGATAAGAGATGATTAATAATAAACAAATATTAGTCCAAAGAAGCATGTTTTCAATCAAAGCACATAATTAGGAAGGGAAATGTAAAACATGCAAATAGTATGAATAAGTGGGTAAAGAGTTGATAAAATCCACTCAATTGAGTACAAGATAAACCGTAAAATATGGGTTTATCAAGAAGCACTCTCTTCTCTCTAGAATTAGGATTAGATTTATGTAATTTCTTAGATCTAGATTTACTTCTTCGCTTGCTTTAATTTTCCTATTGCTTTATGAATTCTTATGTAGATCTCTATTTCTTTTTCAATGCAATTTATGATTTCCATATCTTTTCATGTTTGCTTTGATTCTCTATTATTGATCTCTTGCCATTGTAGTTAGATCTCTCCTTAATTCTTGCAATTCATGTTGTTTACCTTTATTGCCTTTTATGTGTTTGATGAAATGCCTCTTTTAGTTATGAATTAGATTTTGTTCCTCTTGGCTTTGGTTGAGTAATTGGTGACTCTTGAGTTATCTAATTCCTTTGTTGATTGATAATTAGAAGTTGCTAATTGACTTGAATACCACTAAAGCCAGTCTTTCATTATGAGTTGGCTAGGACTTGTGGACTCAAGTTAATTCATCCACTTGACTTTCCTCCATTATTAGAGGTTAACTAAGTGGGAGCAATGAACAATTCTTATCACAATTGATAAGGACAACTAGAATAGGACTTCTAGTTCTCATACCTTGCCAAAAGCTTTCTTAATTGTTAGTTCATTTCCTTTGCCATTTGCATTTCTTGTCTCTTACTACAAAAACTCCAAGACATACTTCATAACCAATGACAAGAACATTTTATTGCAATTCCTAGGGAGAACGACCTAATGTTTGAATACTTCGGTTATTTTTATAGGGATTTGTTACTTGTGACAACCAAATATTTGTATCAAAGGATTCTTTGTTGGTTTAGAAGCTATACTTTCAACGAGAATTCAATTGTGAATTCTATACCACACAAAAAATTCACGCATCAAAGCTCCACCTTCAGCTGGTGGGCATTGGGGCTTAGGTTGCTGTTTAAAATAGATAAACAAAATTGAGGAAGGATTTATATGAGTGTGTGATGTGTGGAAAATTGTTGATTAAAAATTTATAATGAACTGACGTTGCGACTATAGTCCTTAACCAATGAAGATTCTGCGTATCAATTTAAAAAGGGTTTTGTCATAATATAAGAATAAACTATTGGGAGTATGAATCCCAAGTCATCTCCCAACGAGTTGCTAAGAGAGTGCTATTTATTGATTAGGAGGTTTCTAAAAATTTTGAAATTGGAGAATAGAATTAAAGCAAAGAAAATGAACGAGAAAATTAATTAATTATGATAAAAAGCCTTGACTGAGGGAAGATTAATCAGAAGTTCTATCCTTGTTGGTTTTTTCAAGATTAATAATAATTGGTTGTTGTTCTACTTAGTTATCCTTCACTGAATAAAGGAAAGTCAAGTAACTAACTAACAAACTCTGTCCTCAAGGCCTAATCCTCTCCTAAGGAAGGATTAGAGTTAGAGACTAGAGAGTCAGCCAACAACTTCCAATTAAAATTAACACTTGAGTATTCCCAACTCAAGGTTCTCCTATTAATCAACTCCCAAGTCAAGTTGGGAATCTACTCCATTGACATGAATACTACATTCACAGGCATATAAGGGGAATAATGAGAAGACATGATAAATTGAATAACAACTGAAAATTGATTAAAGGTAAAAATAGTTCTTTGCATTAATAAATCCCAAAACCATAAACATACGTATCAGAACAGGGTAATTGGGGAATTAAAAGAGTAAAGGAATAAGGAAACAAACTAGAATAATGGAAACTTCAACGGAGGTGATAACTCTTCTCAATATCCAAATCAAAAACATAAAACTAGAAATCTATGAATGTGAAGAACCCTAGAGGAAGTAGTGATTTTCTCTCTTAGATTCAAAAACTAAAACTAAAACTAATGAATGAACGAATGTGTGAATGTCTTGAGTCTCTGCTATCCTCTGGCTCTAGTCTGTGTTTCTGGGCCGAAAACTGGGTCGAAACTCGGACCAAAATTGCCCCCAGCATTTTCTGCGTTTTCTGCACGTGGCGCATGTCAGGCGTACGCGTCTGATGCACCACTATTTTGTGGTACACCTTGTGCTTAATTGAGTGGATTTTATCCACTAATCTCACACTTATTCATAGAAATTGCATGTTATACATTTTTCTTCCTGATTTTGTGCTATGATTGAAAACATGCTTCTTTGGCCTTAATTTTGCTAATTTTAATCCTCTCTTAATACCATTCGATGCCTTGATATGTGTGTTAAGTGATTTCAGGGTTTATAGAGCAGGAATGGGTTAGAGGATAGAAAGGAAGCATGCAAAAGTGGAAGGAATACAAGAAATTGAAGGAATTGCTGAGCTATCCAGCCTGACCTCTTCGCACTCAATCGATCATAACTTGAGCTACAGAGGTCCAAATGAGGTGGAAATCTAACATGTGGGGCTTCAAAACGATATATAATTTGTCATAGTGGACGTACAGCTAAGCGACGCGCACGCATGAATCGTGCGCACGCGTCGTTTTACAGAAAATTCAGCGACCCAGAAATCGTCCCCAGCGATTTCTGGGCTATTTTTGACCCAGTTCTCGACCCAGAAAACATAGATTAGAGGCTGCAGAGTGGAGGAATTAAGGGGACTTCTCACTTTTCATAATTTTAGATTTTAGATGTAGTTTCTAGGGAGAGAGGCTCTCTCCTCTCTCTAGGTTTTATGATTCCTAGTTTTATGCTTTTGAGTTTGATATTACAAAGAGTTACTACCTCCGTGAAGTTTTCATCAATCTAGTTTGGTTTCTATTTCCTTACTCTTTTATTTCCTATTTGATTCCAATATTTCTTGATTATTTTCAATTAAGTTCAATTACCATGTCAATAGAGTAGGCTTTAACTTGACTTTGGAGTTGATTAATATTTGAGACCCTTGAGTTAGAATACTCAAGAGTTAATTGGTAATTGGAAGTTGTTGGCCAGCTTTCCAGTTATTAACACTAACCCTTCTCAAGGGAAATGATTATTTTCTTGCGAATAGAAGTTGGCTCTCAACTTGACTTTCCTTTATTCAATGAAGGATAACCAAGTGGAACAACAACCTATTACTAATTAATCTTGGAAAATCCAACAAGGATAGAACTTCAGATTAATCTTCTCCTAGTCAAGGCGTTTTACATAAAACCTCTTGTTAATTTTTCTTGCTTTAATTTATAATCATTTATGTGCCCATTGCCCAAACTCCAAATTTCCCAGAAAACTCATAACCAATAACAAGAACACTTCCCTGCAATTCCTTGAGAGACGACTCGAGGTTTGAATACTTCGGTTATTATTTTTATTGGGTTTGTTTAAGTGACAACCAAAATTTTTGTACGGAAGGATTCTTGTTAGTTTAGAAACCATACTTTCAATGAGCTTTTATTTTTGAATTTCTAAACCGTCAAAAGTCCGTTCGTCAAAATGGCGCCGTTGCCGGGGAATTGCAAAAGTGTGCCTTATTATTGGTTATTGTAAATATTTGCTTTTTGCTTGTTTACTAAGTCTTATTAGTTTAGGACTTAGTTGCTTATTTTTTACTAGTTTTTGTTTTTATTTTCTCTTACTACTATGAACTCTCACCCCTTTGGCTATGAGTCTGGTTACAGTTGTGTTGTAGGAAGAGGAGATTACAATGAGAACATTGACGTGAGCAGAAATTGGTAGATTAAGAATTAATTAGAGAAATGGCTTTGCGAGTACAGTTCTTAATTGGCGAAAATCCACTTGTCAGTTTAGAAAAGGGTTGTCACAAATTTTGGAATTAAAATACTGGAAGTATGAGTCCCAGGTCGTCTCCCAACGAGTTGTAGGAAGATATGCTATTTTATCAATCAGAGGTTTTCAAAATGGGTTTTGAGTTTGATGAACAGAAAATTAAATTAGAGAATTTATATGATTTAAATAAAATCTTGACCGGGAGAAGATTAATTGGAAGTTCTATCCTTGCTGGAATTTTATCAAGATCAGTTAATAATTAGTCATTGTTTTCATTTAGTTAACCCTCAACGAATGAGGAAAAGTCAAATTAAAAGTCAACTTCTATTCACAAGTCCTAATCCTCTCCCTTGGGAAGGATTAGAGTTAGTGACTAACAAGCCAACCAACAATGAACCAATTACAATTGAACTCTTGAGTATTCCAACTCAAGGATTCTCCTTTTAATCAACTCCCAATCAAGTTGGAGAACTACTCCATCATTATAAATGTAAACTTCACAAAATCAATAGGGGAAATAAGAAGAGACATAATAAATAATGATAAAAAGATTAATTAAAAGTAAAAATAGTTTTGCATTAATAAACTATGAAAATAATCCAATATCAACTCTGGACAGATTGAGAATATGGAAGAGAAAATGAAAAGTAAATAACAAACTATATTGACCAGTACCAGAGGTAGGCTCTTCTTAAAAGCTAAAGCCAAAAATCTTCAAATCCTAATTTATGAATGTCAAAAAGAGAAACCTAGGGGAGGAGTAAAATCATATCTAAAAACTTGAAATTATGCAGAATGAATTGTTGCCTTTGTCTCTGTATGTTCCCTTGCTCTAATCTATGTTTCTGGGCCAAAAACTGGGTTGAAATGCGGCCCAGAAACTATGCCAGCAACTTCTGTAATTCTGCAGATCGCGCACGTCACGCGGCCGCATCGTCTACACATTCGCGTCACACAGCATTTCTTATACCACGCGTGCGCATCGTCCACGCATTCGCGTCATTCGTGCAGCTTCCAATCTGCACGGTCGCGTCAGGAACGCAAGTGCGTCACTGTGATTTCTTCCATTTCACGCGATCGCGTAAGCCATGCACCCGCGTCACTTCTCGCTGGTCATCTCCTCAATTCCTTGTGTTCCTTCCACTTTTGCACGCTTCCTCTTCATTCCTTACGCCATCCTTGCCCTATGAAGCCTGAAACACTTAACACACAGATCACGACATCGAATGGTATGAAGGAAAATAAAAATATACAACTAAAAGGTCTTTAGGAAGCAAGTTTTCAATCATAGAATATTTTTAGGAAGGAATTGTGAATACATGTAAATCATATGAATACGTGGGCTAAGACTTGATAAAACCACACAATTAAACACAATATGAATCATAAAATAGCGGTTTATCAACCTCCCCACACTTAAATATTAGCATGTCCTCATGCTAAGTTGAAGGAGATAAATATGAATGAATAGGGACATGTAAGACTCATGCAATGCAATGCAACCTATATACATATGAATGTAACTATATGAGTTTGTCTATATGATTAAAAATAGATAAGTTCTCTAAGGCAAAACATGAGGCAAATTTCACTAATTCAAATCATATTGTAAAAGCAGATAAATTTGTAAGAAGATAGCTCGTGAAAGTAGGGAATACAGGACCGAGCATTGAACCCTTACTGTTGGTGCGTGTGCACTCTAATCATCTCTAGTATATGGGGTAATCACTCTATCCTTTTCTAATCATGCTTTCAAAAAATTTATTTTTCACCTAACCAATCAACAATTTTAAAATGCCAATGCAAACATCATGAGGTCTTTTTATGGTTGTAATGGGGCTAAGGTAAGGTGAGGGTACACATATGGCTAAGTGAGCTTATACATTGAATCTTTAATTAACCTAAGCTCCCACCTAACATACATATACTCTATATAATTTCAATATTCATCTTAGCTACCCAAAATTTCCTTTTCACATTCCATACTCATGCATCAACCTTTATTTTAATTTTATCACATGTGCATTGATTATCGAACTCTGACTTATCATTGGGGTGATTTTTGTCCCCTTATTCACTAAAATAAAGGAATTTTTTTGTAGCTTATCAATGCACATAGATTTGTAATCTTTCTTTTATGGTTCCACATGAATAGGTACCCAAATTCCCTTTATTTTATCATTACATATTTTTCTATTACCCTTTATTCCCACAATTTTCCCATACTCAGTTAACACACAAATTCTATCTTAAGCTAACCAAAGATTCAATTGGGATTTTCCATTGTTTTTCTGCTTAAGGCTAGTAATATGGTAAAATATAGAACAAATGGGATTAAAATGGCTCAAATTGGTTAACAAAGGTAATTAAAAGGGTTGGCTTATTTGGGATACGTGAGCTAAACAAACAATATCCTCAATCATATGCATGCAATAACACATTAACATTAGACATATAGGATAAAACAAAATTCAGATTACAGTCATAGAGAAGAAAACACACGAGAAATAAATATGTTTATGGTTAAATAGTGTAACCATGTATTTAGGCTCAAAGTCTCACGGGTTGTGTGTTCTTTTAGCTCAAAAATCATGTTCCAATTTCAACTTCAAACAAATTTAACATAAATGTTTTGATTTAAATTAGTGAAATTATCAAAAAAAATATATATGGTCTTAAAAGAAACTTATTACCTTTTCAATGAGGTAGAACATGCATGCAATTAACCCACTAATATGCAATCTATCCTATTCTAAAGAAAAAGAAATTGGTGTTAGGGGGAAAGAGTTACCTCCGGAAGTCAGGTACTGACTGACCTCCCCACACTTAAGGCTTTACACCGCCCTCGGTGCCATCTGTCAGGAACAAGGGTAGGCTGGTGGCAGTATCTCCACAGTCGGGACCGTCATGGCCCCCTGTGCTGGTAAAAGAAGTGGAGTCCGGAGTGCCTGGGTCCTCGTCAGGTCTGTGGTTGCCTGTGAAAAGCTCCTTGAGGTATTTGAATCGGCATTGGTTGCGGCGCTCTCGTAGCTTCGCTTTCTGGTCTTGCCGGTCCAACCTCTCCAGTATTTGATGCAGCAGCTGACTAGTAGAAGGTGGAGTGTCTGTAGCATGTTCTGCTGACTGGCTGGTAGTGGCTAGTGGTGGCCTGAGATATCTCTCGTTAGGGACGTATTGATCATCCTGTGGAAGTATGGCTTTGGTGTCTCCAGCTCTGTAGGAGACTCCGCCTGCTGAGAGAAATTAGAGACCCAGGCGGGGAAAGGTAGGTTGCCCGCAATTTGCACGTGTCCCATAGCGTTCCGGATGTGTCTTGGTAGATTTAGAGGCTGGTCTGTGAGGATGCACCATAGTAGAACGGCCATGTCTATAGTGAAGGAAGACTCATGAGTGCTCGGAAAGACGTAATGGGACATAATCTATGCCCATACGTGAGCCTCTAAGGTGAATGCGGAAGCCGATATTCCCTTAGGACGGGAACGATGGTAACCAAAAATCCATTTGCTGCCAGTTTGTACGATAACTCTGAGAACAGCGTCCCAGTCAAATTTGTATGCTTGGCGCTTAAGTACGGCTTCTTGAAATGCGTCCAGTCCTTCTGGAGTAGGGGTAAGATCTAAGGCTCGCTGAATGGCCTCTTCTGTAACGGGGACTTGCTTCTGACGGAGATAAACAGACTGCAAGGTCGGCAGGTGGAAATTGGAGTAGAACTCAACTACCCAAGAAAGATTAACCTGTCGTGGCTGTCTTTGTAGGAATCCCCAATGTCTTTGTGCAATTTGCGGCTCAAAAAATTTGGCAATACGAGGTCGAAGGATAAGAAGGTGTTCGTTGTTGTAATTCTGAGCAGCCAGAATGGGAAACATCTCCTCACAGTAACGATTGGGAAATCGTGCAGTGTCCTTTGCTGGGAAGGCTTTCTCCTTTTCATCGACCTTTATAATCCTTTTAATTCTTTTTGTTGAGGGCTTAACTGTAGTTAAAGATGGCTCTGCCACTAATGCTCTTTTAGTTCCTTTCCTTGCTGTGGATTTGGGGGTAGCTTTCTCCTTGCCTTTTGATGAGCGGATAATTTGTACGCTTTTTGGCATTATTTTTAGTATGTTTTTAGTATGATCTAGTTAGTTTTTAGTATATTTTTATTAGTTTTTAGTTAAAATTCACTTTTCTGGACTTTACTATGAGTTTGTGTGTTTTTCTGTGATTTCAGGTATTTTCTGGCTGAAATTGAGGGACCTGAGCAAAAATCTGATTCAGAGACTGAAAAGGACTGCAGATGCTGTTGGATTCTAACCTCCCTGCACTCGAAGTGGATTTTCTGGAGCTACAGAAGCCCAATTGGCGCACTCTTAACGGCGTTGGAAAGTAGACATCCTGGGCTTTCCAGCAATATATGATAGTTCATACTTTGCCCAAGATTTGATGGCCCAAACCGGCGTTCAAAGTCACCCTCAGAAATCCCAGCGTTAAACGCCGGAACTGGCACCAAAATGGGAGTTAAACGCCCAAACTGGCATAAAAGCTGGCGTTTAACTCCAGGAAGAGTCTCTACACGAAAATGCTTCATTGCTCAGCCCAAGCACACACCAAGTGGGCCCGGAAGTGGATTTTTATATCATTTACTCATCTCTGTACACCCTAGGCTACTAGTTATCTATAAGTAGGACATTATACTATTGTATTTGGAATCTTGGTTCTTCTGGTTCCCTCTCTAGGACCGAAGCCAATGATCACTCTTGTTCTTATGTATTTTCAACGGTGGAGTTTCTACACACCATAGATTAAGGTGTGGAGCTCTGCTGTACCTCGAGTATTAATGCAATTACTATTGTTCTTCTATTCAATTCCGCTTGTTCTTGTTCTAAGATATCACTTGTTCTTCAACTTGATGAATGTGATGATCCGTGACACTCATCATCATTCTCACCTATGAACGTGTGATTGACAACCACCTCCGTTCTACCTTCGACTGGGTGAATATCTCTTGGATTCCTGATACACGATGCATGGTTGATCGCCTGACAACCGAGTGCTCGCCTGACAAACGAGCCAGCCATTCCGTGAGATCAGAGTCTTCTGGTATAGGCTAGAACTGATGGTGGCATTCAAGAGAATCCGGAAGGTCTAACCTTGTCTATGGTATTCTGAGTAGGATTCAATGATTGAATGACTGTGACGTGCTTCAAACTCCTGAGGGCGGGGCGTTAGTGACAGACGCAAAATAATCACTGGATTCTATTCCGGCCTGATCGAGAACCGACAGATGGATAGCCGTACCGTGACAGGGTGCGTTGAACATTTCCACTGAGAGGATGGAAGGTAGCCACTGACAACGGTGAAACCCTTGGTTAAGCTTGCCATGGAAAGGAAGAAGAAGGATTGGATGAAGACAGTAGGAAAGCAGAGAGACGGAAGGGAAGGCATCTTCATACGCTTATCTGAAATTCCTACCAATGAATTACATAAGTATCTCTATCTTTATCTTTATGTTTTATGCGTTTATCACCATACCCATTTGAGTTTGCCTGACTAAGATTTACAAGGTGACCATAGCTTGCTTCATACCAACAATCTCTGTGGGATCGACCCTTACTCGCGTAAGGTTTATTACTTGGACGACCCAGTACACTTGCTGGTTAGTTGTGCGAAGTTGTGTTTATGCCATGGTATTGAACACCAAGTTTTTGGATTCATTACCGGGGATTATTTGATTTGTGAAAAGTATTGATCACAATTTCGTGCACCACCTTTCTTGGTGGCCATCCTGAAAGGAAACGAGTAAAGACATTAATATTTCAAGGGTTATAGCAAAGAAAAGAGTGGAAAGGGTGGTAATCAATGCACAGGAAGGGGTAATGATGTGAACACATGGTCATGACTACATTTGACAAATCAACAACGGAAATATAGCAAGTGCATGTAATGACAGTTAAATGCAAGGTGTTTATTGGCATGCCGACAAGGGCATGAGTAGCATAGATCAAGCATTCAATGTCCAAGTTAGATTACCAAGTCTTCCAAACTAACAATATGTTTGTAATAACAATTATATTTAATTAATAAAATATGAAATAGGGTTTTGTGAAAAGCAAGCATTTAGAATAGTAGATTAAAAGAAATCTAAAAATAGTGCAAAATGCCATACGGGCGTTTTCACAAACACATAGCATGCAACTTAAATAAGGTATGGAAAATATTAATTTTTAACATGCAAGTAACCCTATAAAAATAATATATAACTGTTAAATAAGTCCTAAACAATTCACAAGCAACATATAAAAATAATGACCCAAATAAATCTCCAACACCAATAGGAGGAAGAGGAAAGAAAAAGAAAACATGGATAAGGAAAGTAGAAGAGAAAGAAAAAGAAAACATGAAAATAAGAAGAAGAATGAAAAAGTAGGGAGAGGAGAAGAAAAGAAAAACCTTGATAATGGTGGTAGGAAAGAGGGAGTAGAAGGGAGGAGGAAGGGGGAGAGAAGGGAGAAAGAAGGAAGGGGGGAAAGAAATAAGATTGGGGTGAGAAAAGATAAGAATTTCTGACAGATTTGAATGAGTTGGGTGGCGCAAGCGATGCGGATGCGTGGTGCACGCGGTCGCGCGGAGAACCCTTGAAGGAAATGACGCGGACACGCGGACTCGTGATATGATTTGCGCTGGGGGCGCAAGGGCAGCTTTGTGCTCGCACAACTCTCTATGTGAAAAATGTTTTTACCAAATTTCAGGGTGACGCAATCACGTGGATGGCCAGATTGAGAAGACGGTGCGGACGCATGGGGTACACGTTCGCGTGGCAGGGCTTGTGCGACTAGCACAAGTGCAGCCCAGCTCCAGCGCAACTCACTACCATACACATTTTTACGTCGAATTGCAGAGCCACGTGTTCGCATGGTTGACGCGGACGCATGGGGAGGCCATTATATAAATGATGCGATTGCGTCATCCACGCGGACGCGTGGGTCAATTGGTGCCAGGGGCACGCCTCCAACCACATTCCTGCGCAACTCTCTATTTCTTTTCTTTAATGATGCGAAGGTAATACGACGCGAGTGCGTCAATGACGCTGACGCGTCGCATGCCTTAACCCCTTTTTTTTTATAAAAATGCAATATGCAGTATGCGGATGAGATGCAAAATATAGGTATTAGTACTGAGAAGAGTTATTGACGAAGGAAGGTAAGGAAAGGAGGAGGAACGATCATACCATGGTGGGTTGTCTCCCACCCAGCACTTTGCTTTAATGTCCTTAAGTTGGACGCTCCACTAGCTCAGTCTTCTGCTGTGGGCGGATCTTCCAAGAGGAAGATCTCTAGTTCCTGGTTTTTCGCCATCTTTTCCCCATGTAATAACTTCAAGAAATGTCCATTGACTTTGATAAGTTCAGAGCTTGAAGGATGGCTCAAGTGAAAGACTCCGTATGGTTCCACCCTCTCTACTCGATAGGGACCATCCCATCTGGATCTCAGCTTGCCTGGCATGAGTCGCAATCTGGAGTTGTAAAGTAGGACTAAATCCCCAGGTTGGAATTCTCTTCTTTTAATGCTCTTATCATGCACAGCCTTCACCTTCTCTTTATATAGCCTGGAGTTTTCATAAGCTTCTAGGCGAAGGCTCTCTAATTCTTGCAGTTGCAACTTCTGTTCAGCTCCGGCTCTCTCAAAGTCCATGTTGCATTCCTTTACCGCCCAGAAGGCCTTGTGTTCCAACTCAACTGGGAGATGGCAGGCCTTTCCATAAACCAAGCAGAAAGGACTCATCCCAATCAGTGTCTTGTATGCTGTCCGATATGCCCAAAGCGCGTCTTGGAGCCTGGTGCTCCAGTCCTTTCTATGAGGCTTGACTACCTTTTGTAGTATACGCTTTATCTCTCTGTTAGACACCTCTGCTTGCCCATTAGTCTAGGGGTGATAGGCTATTGATACTTTATGAATTATCACATGCCTCTTTAGTAAACATGTTAGTCTCCTGTTGCAAAAGTGAGTGCCTTGATCGCTCACGATTGCTCGTGGTGATCCAAAGCGACAAATAATATGGTTTCTAACAAAGGAAACAACAGTGTTAGCATCATCAGTACGGGTAGGAATTGCTTCCACCCATTTAGAAACATAATCTACAGCTAACAGTATATAAAGGTGGCCATTAGAATTTGGAAATGGACCCATGAAGTCAATGCCCCAAACATCAAAAATTTCACAGAAAAGCATAAATTGTTGAGGCATTTCATCCCTCTGGGATATATTACCAAACCTTTGGCAAGGAGGACAAGATTTACAAAGGTCAGCAGCATCTTTAAAAAGAGTAGGCCACCAGAATCCACAGTCTAGAACTTTTCTAGCAGTTCGTTGAGGGCCAAAATGTCCTCCACTCTTAGATGAGTGGCAGGCCTCTAAAATGGACTGGAATTCTAATTGAGGTACACACCGTCTAATTACCTGGTCAGCACCACACCTCCATAGATATGGGTCATCCCATACATAGTATTTGAACTCGCTTTTCAGCTTGTCTCTCTGATGCTTAGTGAAATCAGGAGGAAAAGTATGGCTAACTAGATAATTAGCTATAGGTGCATACCAAGGGTCTACATCAGATACTGCCTATAAGCTATCAAATGGGAAATTATCATTGATAGGAATGGAGTCATCTTTAATGTGCTCAAGGCGACTCAGGTGGTCAGCCACTAAATTTTGGTTAGCACTCCTATCTTTAATTTCCAGTTCAAATTCTTGCAGCAGTAGCATCCAACGTATTAGCGTTGGTTTAGACGCCTTTTTCGCTAATAAATACTTTAAAGCTGCATGATCTGAGTACACTACTACCTTAGTACCAAGTAAGTAGGCTTGGAATTTAACCAGAGCAAAAACGATAGCTAGAAGCTCTTTTTCAGTAGTAGTGTAATTAGATTGAGCAGCATCTAAAGTCTTAGATGCATAAGCAATTACAAAAGGGTCGTTACCTTCATGTTGAGCCAGCGCTGCTCCTACTGCATGATTGGAGGCGTCACACATGATTTCAAATGGTTGACTCCAATCTGGTCCCCTCACAATCGGAGCTTGAGTCCAAGCGGTCTTTAGCTTATCAAACGCTTGTTTGCAATCCTCATTGAACTCGAACTCAATGTCTTTCTGTAGTAGTTTGGATAAGGGTAGTGCTACCTTACTGAAGTCCTTAATGAATCTCCTGTAAAAACCTGCATGGCCAAGGAACGAATAGACTTCCCTCACAGAGGAGGGGTAAGGTAAAGTAGAAATAACATCCACCTTTGCTGGGTCTACAGAGATACTAGTATCAGAAACAACATGTCCTAGAATAATACCTTATTTTACCAAAAAATTACACTTTTCAAAATTTAAAACAAGGTTTGAACTAACACACCTGTCTAATACTTTAGACAAACTATCCAAGAAAAGGTTAAATGAATCACCATAAACGCTAAAGTCATCCATAAAAACTTCCATACAAGTCTCAATGAGATCAGAGAAAAGACTCATCATACACCTTTAGAAAGTAGCTGGTGCATTGCACAAGCCAAAGGGCATTCTCTTGTAAGCATAAGTCTCAAAAGGACATGTAAAAGTAGTATTTTCTTGATCTTCAGGAGCTATATGGATTTGAAAATAACCTGTATAACCATCTAAAAAGCAGTAGTGAGATTTACCTGACAAGCGATCAAGCATCTGATCAATGAATGGCAAGGGATAATGATCCTTGCGAGTGGCTTGGTTGAGACGCCTGTAATTAATGCAAACTCTCCATGCGTTCTGCACTCTGGTTGTTAGAATTTCTCCTTGCTCATTCCTTATTGTTGTGACTCCAGACTTCTTGGGCACCACTTGTACTGGGCTGACCCATTCGCTATCTGAAATGGGGTAAATAATATCTGCTTCAAGTAGTCTGGTTACTTCCTTCTTGACAACCTCCAAGATGGTGGGATTCAATCTTCTCTGAGGTTGACGAACAGGCTTTGCTCCTTCTTTTAAGAGTATTCTATGTTCATAAACTTGAGGGCTGATGCCTACTATATCTGCCAAGCTCCATCCAATTGCTTTCTTATGCCTCCTCAACACACTAAGCAGTTGTTCTTCTTGTTGGGAAGTGAGATCCCTTGCAATGATAACTGGAAATTTCTGCTTGTCCTCAAGGTACGCATACTTGAGGTGTGGAGGAAGGGGCTTTAGTTCCATTTTCCGCTCATGGTTTGATTCTGGATTTTCTGGGGCTGGTGAAAATGGTGATGAATCTTCAGTATGTTCAGAGGATGTCCCCACACTTGGATCTTGCTCCAGGTGACTCTCTTCCATTTCTTCCTGGTGGGTTGCGGCTATAATTTCATTAATGATGTCACATTGGAATATGGAGTGATCTTCTGGGGGATGCTTCACAGCTTCATCTAGATTGAAGCTCACTGTTCTGCCATATACCTCAAAGGAATAGGTACCCGAAAAGGCATCCAGCTTGAATTTTGAAGTCTTCAAAAATGGTCTACTAAGAAGAATTGACGAAGGTCTCCCTGAGTCATTTTGGGGCATCTCCAGGATATAAAAGTCAAGGGGAAACGTGAGCCCCTTAATGCTCAATAATACATCTTCAGCAATTCCAACCACTGTGATAATGCTTTTATCTGCTAACACAAAACGAGTTGCCGACCTTTTTAAGGGAGGAAGCCTTAAAGCATTATATATAGACAAGGGCATAATATTCACGCATGCTCCTAAATCACACATACAGTCAGAAAATATCACACCTCCAATGGTACAGTTAACCATGCATGGGCCTGGGTCACTACATTTTTCAGGTATATTTCCCATTAAAGCAGATATAGAATTACCTAAAGGAATAGTTTTTAATTCATTAATTTAATCTTTATGTATGCACAATTCTTTTAGAAACTTTGCATATTTAGGCACTTGCTGAATAACATCAAAAAGGGGAAATAAGAAGAAACATAATAAATAATGATAAAAGAGATTAATTAAAAGTAAAAATAGTTTTGCATTAATAAACTATGAAAATAATCCAATATCAACTATGGACAGATTGAGAATATGGAAGAGTAAATGAAAAGTAAATAACAAACTATATTGACCAGTACCGGAGGTAAACTCTTCTCAAAAGCTAAAGCCAAAAAACTTCAAATCCTAATTTATGAATGTCAAAAAGAGAAACCTAGGGGAGGAGTAAAATCAGATCTGAAAACTTGAAATTATGCAGAATGAATTGTTGCCTTTGTCTCTGCATGTTCCCTTGCTCTAATCTGTGTTTCTGAGCCGAAAAATGGGTTGAAATGCGGCCCAGAAACTATGCCAGCGACTTCTATAATTCTGTAGATCGCACACGTCACGTGACTACGTTGTCCACGCGTTCGCGTCACTCAGCATTTCTTGTCCCACGCGTGCGCATCGTCCACGCATTTGCGTCATTCGTGCAGTTTCCAAATGACGCGAGCGCGTCACTGTGATTTCTTCCATTTCACGCGGTCGCGTGAGCCATGCGCCCGCGTGACTTCTCGCTGGTCATCTCCTCAATTCCTTGTGTTCCTTCCACTTTTGCATGCTTCCTCTTCATTCCTTACACCATCTTTGCCCTATGAAGCCTGAAACACTTAATACACAAATCACGGCATCGAATGGTATGAAGGAAAATAAAAATATACAACTAAAAGGTCTTTAGGAAGCAAGTTTTCAATCATAGAATATTTTTAGGAAGGAATTGTGAATACATGCAAATCATATGAATAAGTGGGCTAAGACTTGATAAAACCACACAATTAAACACAATATGAATCATAAAATAGCGGTTTATCAAACATGCATCAAGGTTAGGACACTCAAAGATAGGAGGAGCCACAAGGATTTGATCAACCCTATTGGCAACAACCACTTCCAATGGACTATCAACAACCATTCTGTGATGCATATCAAGGCAATGGTTATGGTAGACCTTTCCATGACAATCAACACCCACCACACTATACCTATGAGCCCCCTCCTCAATATAACTTTGAACCACCATACTCACAAACCCCTTTTCACCATTCACCCCCACATGACCCTAATCCTTACCCACCATACCAAGAGCCTTATGAGCCATACTTAGAACCACCACCTCAATATACACCATCTCCATATCCTTATCAAGAGGAACCACCTCCGTGTTATGAGCCCTTTCTCCCAACAAATGAACCCTCCTATCCACCCCAAACTTCCATGGAGAACACACTTACCTCTCTCATTGGTCTCACCTCTAAACTCCAAAATCTTATGTCCCGTATGGACCAACCCTCTACCTCCAATATTCAACTCTCAAGCTTCACTGCACCACCACCCTCCGTGCAATAATACCCATATCCATCAATCCAAGAGCAACATGATCCAAATGATGCTATTGACATGGAACAAGAGAGAAGGGATCATCTTAGGGATGCAATCGCAATGGATCGGTTACACGCGACCTTATTTCCAGAGGAGCAAGAGGAGGCCCAAAATGTGGAGGTAGGAGAGACCCTTGAAGATAAAGGAGTAGTTGAAGGGAGTTGTCATAGAAAGGAAATCATCAAGGAGGAGTATGATTTTATACTAAAACAAATGGACAAAGCCACAATAGTTAAAGAGGAAGTGGTTGAAGACTTAGGAGATGCAGAACCTCCATGGGAAGGTCAAGTCATAGAGCCTCCTTCCAAGACGTTTGAAATTGATGTTGAGGAGGGTGTACAACCTCCAAGGCATATCATGGTTGAATATTTTGAAGAGATTGATTAAGAGATAAAGATTAAAGAAGAAGAAGCACAACCTCTCATGCCCTTGGTGAGCAATGAAGAAGAGATTGAATTGGAAGAAAGCTACCAAGAGGAAGAGGTTGACATTGAAGAAACTTGCAAAGAGGTGGAAGTTGTCAAGAAAGAACACACGGGAGTGGAGCTTGAAATAACCTTGCCAAAGTTGTTGGAGACCCTTCCACCTAAGTCACCATCATCCTTCACAACATTCAAGTGGATAAAATTCATATCCCTTAGCTTTCTCATTCCATTTGAATATGGGCTACTGGAGATGGATGGTGAACTTAGAGCTTTTTGTGGCATTAAGAGTAAGAGGAAGATGGTTAGTGGTAAGAGTTATCCTGCAAGTTTCAATATGATTGCATGCTCCAAGTTGAAATGCAAAGGTTGGTGTCGAGCTTGATTGAATGGGCCTAGGAAGTTGTTTGAAAGTCTCAGCGAGAATTCAAATTGCTTGCCACCCGGTTGGAATAATGGTGATCAACACAAAGACGGGTGCAAAAGCAAGGTTTGGGACCCCGGAATTCATTCTAGAAATCAACACTCTTGGGGCCTTGTCACTTGCTTCAACTTACTTGAAGGCATTATGCGCCTAGTTTGGGATCCCGGAGGCTATTGGAATTGCAAGCATTGGTGGGGATTCCTGAAAGAGTTCAAGCACAAGCCACCATGACAAGGAGCTTACCAAATGTCCCACTTAAGGACTTTAACTAAAAGTGCTAGGTGGGAGACAACCCACCATGGTATGTTCTTTCATTTTTATCCTTAGTTTTATTTTATTCTATTTTTATTAGTATCCAGTCATAATGTCTGCATCAGCATTTGCATTCTGCATTCTTCATTCTGCAAAAAAAAAGTGCCTACGACGCGCAAGCGTCGCTGACGCGTATGCGTCGTGCGTAGGTGCGCAATAATGAGAACATGGGCAGCAAGTTACGCTGGACTTGTGCTTGAACAGTGCCTCGTGCACAAGCCGACTCATGCGTACGCATGGGCGACGTGTACGCGTGGGTAGAAAATCGGCGTCAATGCAGTAATTGGCTGAAAGTTGTGCTGCCACTGTGCTGGAATCGCGTGTTTAGCACGCGAGTCGTCACGCGTACGCATAACCGACGCTTAGGCGTCATTTGTGACTCTGCGCACCCACGCGTACACGTCGCGTCCCGTTTTCCATCTTACTCCTTTCTTCTCTCCTTTCTTATTCTTTCCTCCTTCCTTTCTTCTTTCTTTTCTTTTTCCTTTCTTTTCTATACTTGTTGTTTTCATATTGGTGTTAAAATGTTCTTACTCAAATGTTGCATATTTCTTGCATTATTTTGGGTGCTCCTTGACCTGTTTGCTATTTAGTTGACATGCCCCGTACTTCTGTTATTCTCTCACTTATATGTTGTAGCTACCATGTAGTTGAAAACCTTATTATTTCGCACTAGCCCACATGTGTTTCTTTCTTTTCATATCTTTGCTTGTGGGTTTTTTCCCTTCCTTTTTCCCTTCTTTCAGGATGGCCACCAAGAGGAAAAAGGAAAAGTTTCTACCTGAAGCAATAAACAAACCTGCCGCACAATCTTTGGAGAAAACGTATTAGTTGGAACCACTCGTCCACTTGTACATATCTGCATGTACCGAGGACGGTGTAATCTTTAAATGTGGGGAGGTCGATACCAACTTCTGGTGGTTAGTTACCTTCTTTTTAACACCATTGTTAAATTTTGTTTGTAGTTCATTATTGCATTTGCATGTTTGATTGCATGTTTGTTTGATTTTTTGTGCATTGGTGGATGAAATTGTGATCATCAACAATGGCTCCAAAGACTTGGTGCTCTCAAACATAAATCATACTTTGTCACAACTCTGCACAACTAACCAGCAAGTGTATTGGGTCGTCCAAGTAATACCTTACGTGAGTAAAGGTCGATCCCACAGAGATTGTTGGTATGAAGCAAGCTATGGTCATCTTGTAAATTCCAATCAGGTGGATTCAACTATATTAAGAGATTATTGGATTTTCGAATAATAATAATAAATTTAAACAGAAAATAAAGATAGAGTTACTCATGTAATTCAATGATGGGAATTTCAGATAAGTGTATGGAGGTGCTGTGTTCCTTCCGAATCTCTGCTTTCCTACTGCTTTTATCCAATCTTTGTCACTCCTTTCTATGGCAAGCTGTATGTAGGGCTTCACCGTTATCAATGGCTACATCCTATCTTCTCAGTGAAAATGGTCCAAATGCTCTATCACAGCACGGCTAATCATCTATCGGTTCTCGATCATGCTGGAATAGAATCCCTTGATACTTTTGCGTTTGTCATCACGCCAAACAATCGCGAGTTTGAAGCTCGTCACAGTCATTCAATCCTGGAATCCTACTCGGAATACCACAGACAAGGTTAGACTTTCCGGATTCCCATGAATGCCGCCATCAATTCTAGCTTATACCACGAAGATTCTGATTAAGGAATCCAAGAGATATGCGCCCGGTCTAAGGTAGAACGGAAGTGGTTGTCAGTCACGCGTTCATAGGTGAGAATGATAATGAGTGTCACGGATCATCACATTCATCATGTTGAAGTGCAAAGAATATCTTAGAATAAGAACAAGCAGAATTGAATAGAAAATAGTAGTAATTGCATTGAAACTTGAGGTACAGCAAAGCTCCACACCCTTAATCTATGGTGTGTAGAAACTCCACCGTTGAAAATACATAAGTGATGAAGGTCCAGGCATGGCCGAATGGCCAGCCCCCAAAATATGATATGAAATTCGAAAATAAAGGAGAAGGACCAGATATGTGGTCAAAAGACTAGATAGTCAAAGACATCTAATAAACTAGTAAAAAGTTCTATTTATACTAAACTAGCTACTAGGGTTTACAGAAGTAAGTAATTGATGCATAAATTCACTTCCGGGGCCCACTTGGTGTGTACTTGGGCTGAGCTTGATCTATCCACGAGCTGAGGCTTCTCTTGGAGTTGAACGCCAAGTTGTAACGTGTTTTGGGCGTTCAACTCTGGTTCGTGACGTGTTTCTGGCGTTTGACTCTAGAATGCAGCATGGAACTGGCGTTGAGCGGCAGTTTACATTGTCTAATTACGAATAAAGTATGGACTATTATATATTGCTGGAAAGCTCTGGATGTCTACTTTCTAACTCCGTTAAGAACGCGTCATTTGGAATTCTGTAGCTCCAGAAAATCCATTTTGAGTGCAGGGAGGTCAGATTCCAACAGCATCAGCAGTCCTTTGTTAGCCTCCTATCAGAGTTTTGCTCAGGTCCCTAAATTTCAGCCAGAAAATACCTGAAATCACAGAAAAACACACAAACTCATAGTAAAGTCCAGAAATGTGAATTTAGCATAAAAACTAATGAAAATATCCCTAAAAGTAACTAGATCATACTAAAAACTACCTAAAAACAATGCCAAAAAGCGTATAAATTATCCGCTCATCACAACACCAAACTTAAATTGTTGCTTGTCCCCAAGCAACTGAAGATCAATTAGGATAAAAAGAAGAGAATATACTATAAATTCCAAAATATCAATGAATATTAGTTCTAATTAGATGAGCGGGACTTGTAGCTTTTCGTTTCTGAATAGTTTTGGCATCTCACTTTTTCCTTTGACGTTTAGAATGATTGGCTTCTATAGGAACTTAGAATTTCAGATAGTGTTATTGATTCTCCTAGTTACGTTTGTTGATTCTTGAACACAGCTACTTTTATGAGTCTTGGCCGTGGCCCTAAGCATTTTATTTTCCAGTATTACCACCGGATACATAAATGCCACAGACACATGACTGGGTGAACCTTTTCAGATTGTGACTCAGCTTTGCTAGAGTCCCCAGTTAGAGGTGTCCAAAGCTCTTAAGCACACTCTTTTTACTTTGGATCACGACTTTAACCACTCAGTCTCAAGCTTTTCACTTAGACCTGCATGCCACAAGCACATGGTTAGGGACAGCTTGATTTAGCCGCTTAGGCCTGGATTTTATTTCCTTGGGCCCTCTTATCCATTGATGCTCAAAGCCTTGGATCCTTTTTACCCTTGCCTTTTGATTTTAAGGGCTATTGGCTTTTTTTGCTTGCTTTTTTTGCTTTCTAAATTTTTTTCGCCACTTTTTTTTCGCAAGCTTTTGCTATTCACTGCTTTTTCTTGCTTCAAGAATCAATTTTATGATTTTTCAGATCATCAATAACATTTCTCTTTTTCATCATTCTTTCAAGAGCCAACAATTTTAACATTCATAAACAACAAGATCAAAAATATGCACTGTTTAAGCATTCATTTAGAAAACAAAAAGTATTGTCACCACATCAATATAATTAAACTAAATTCATGGACAATTTTCGAAATTTATGTACTTCTTGTTCTTTTGAATTAAAAACATTTTTCGTTTAAGAGAGGTGAAAGATTTATGAAATTTATTCATAGCTTTAAGACATAGTTACTACATACTAATGATCATGAAGTAGAGACACAAAACATAGATAAAAACGAAAAACAGAAAAAATAAGAACAAGGAATGAATCCACCTTAGTGGCGTCTTCTTCTTGAAGGACCAATGATGTCCTTAAGCTCTTCTATTTTCCTTCCTTGCCTTTATTGCTCCTCCCTCATTGCTCTTTGATCTTCTCTAATTTCATGGAGAATGATAGAGGGCTTATCGGCTATTTTGTAGAATTCATGACAGATGACTTCATGAACTTCTACTTTCTCTCTATTCATGATGCTATGAATCATGATGGCCCGATCCACAGTAACTTCAGATCGGTTGCTAGTGGGGATGAGGGAGCGTTGGATGAACTCCAACCATCCTCTAGCCATAAGCTTGAGGTCCAGTCTTCTTAATTGAACTGGCTTGCCTTTGGAGTCTCTTTTCCATTGAGCTCCTTCAACACATATGTCCCTAAGGACTTGGTCCAACCTTTGATCAAAGTTGACCCTTCTTCTGTAGGGGTGTGCATCTCCTTGCATCATGGGCAAGTTGACCGCCAAACTCACATTTTCCGGACTAAAATCTAAGTATTTTCCCCGAACCATTGTAAGATAGTTCTTTGGATTCGGGTTCATACTTTGATCATGGTTCCTAGTGATTCATGCATTGGCATAGAATTCTTGGACCATTAGGATTCCGACGTGTTGGATGGGATTGGTTAGAACATTGATGAGCGGATAATTTGTACGCTTTTTGGCATTGTTTTTGTTATGTTTTTAGTATGATCTAGTTAGTTTTTAGTATATTTTTATTAGTTTTTAGTTAAAATTCACTTTTCTGGACTTTACTATGAGTTTGTGTGTTTTTCTATGATTTCAGGTATTTTCTGGCTGAAATTGAGGGACCTGAGCAAAAATCTGATTCAGAGACTGAAAAGGACTGCAGATGCTGTTGGATTCTGACCTCCCTGCACTCGAAGTGGATTTTCTGGAGCTACAGAAGCCCAATTGGCGCCCTCTTAACGGCGTTGGAAAGTAGACATCCTGGGCTTTCCAGCAATATATGATAGTTCATACTTTGCCCAAGATTTGATGGCCCAAACCGGCGTTCAAAGTCACCCTCAGAATTCCCAGCGTTAAACGCCGGAACTGGCACAAGAATGGGAGTTAAACGCCCAAACTGGCATAAAAGCTGGCGTTTAACTCCAAGAGGAGTCTCTACATGAAAATGCTTCATTGCTCAGCCCAAGCACACACTAAGTGGGCCCGGAAGTGGATTTTTATGTCATTTATTCATCTCTGTAAACCTTAGGCTACTAGTTCTCTATATATAGGACCCTTTTACTATTGTATTTTCATCTTTGGACATCTAGTTCTTAGATCATATCTGGGTAGTTATCTTTGTTCTGATGCTATCTTAGATCATTTGGAGGCTGGCCATTCGGCCATGCCTAGACCTTGTTCTTATGTATTTTCAACGGTGGAGTTTCTACACACCATAGATTAAGGTGTGGAGCTCTGCTGTACCTCGAGTATTAATGCAATTACTATTGTTCTTCTATTCAATTCCGCTTGTTCTTGTTCTAAGATATCACTTGTTCTTCAACTTGATGAATGTGATGATCCGTGACACTCATCATCATTCTCACCTATGAACGTGTGACTGACAACCACCTCCGTTCTACCTTCGATTGGGTGAATATCTCTTGGATTCCTGATACACGATGCATGGTTGATCGCCTGACAACCGAGTGCTCGCCTGACAAACGAGCCAGCCATTCCGTGAGATCAGAGTATTCGTGGTATAGGCTAGAACTGATGGCGGCATTCAAGAGAATCTGGAAGGTCTAACCTTGTCTGTGGTATTCTGAGTAGGATTCCATGATTGAATGACTGTGACATGCTTCAAACTCCTGAAGGCGGGGCGTTAGTGACAGACGCAAAAGAATCACTGGATTCTATTTCGGCCTGATCGAGAACCGACAGATGGATAGCCATGCCGTGACAGGGTACATTGAATATTTCCACTGAGAGGATGGGAGGTAGCCACTGACAACGGTGAAACCCTTGCTTAAGCTTGCCATGGAAAGGAGTAAGAAGGATTGGATGAAGACAGTAGGAAAGCAGAGAGACGGAAGGGACAGCATCTTCATACGCTTATCTGAAGTTCCTACCAATGAATTACATAAGTATCTCTATCTTTATCTTTATGTTTTATTCGTATATCACCATATCCATTTGAGTTTGCCTGACTAAGATTTACAAGGTGACCATAGCTTGCTTCATACCAACAATCTCTGTGGGATCGACCCTTACTCGCGTAAGGTTTATTACTTGGACGACCCAGTACACTTGCTGGTTAGTTGTGCGAAGTTGTGTTTATGCCATGGTATTGAACACCAAGTTTTTGGTTTCATCACCGGGGATTATTTGAGTTGTGAAAAGTATTGATCACAATTTCGTGCACCAAGTTTTTGGCGCCGTTGCCGGGGATTGTTGAGTTTGGACAACTGACGGTTCATCTTGTTGCTTTGATTAGGTATTTTTTTTTTCGGAATTCTTGAAGATGAATTCTAGAGTTTCATGATGATTTGTTGAAGTCTGGCTGGCTGAGAGGCCATGTCTAATTTCATTGGACCGAGGTTTCAACTTATCATCACAAAAGCTTGTTGATTTCTATCAATCTTGCTTTTGGAGCAGTGATCTGCTAAGGCTGGCTGGCCATTGGCCATGTCTAGTGTTTTGGACCGAAGCTTTCCTTGAAAGCTTGGCTGGCTGTGAAGCCATGTCTAATTCCTGGACCGGAGTCTTAGACTAAACATTGCATGATTCCTGGAATTTTCATTAAGAATTTTGATACTTTTATTTTCTTTTCCACTTAATTTTCGAAAAATCCAAAAAAATTTACAAAATCATAAAATCCAAAAATATTTCTTGCTTGAGTCTAGTGTTTCATTCTAAGTTTGGTGTCAATTGCATGTTTCTGTTCTTCTTGCATTCATTCATGTGTCTTAAGGATCTTCAAGTTGTTCTTGATGATTTCTTACTCTAATCTTTAAATTCTCTTGACTTGAGTATTTTGTGTGTCTCATATGCATTCTCATTAGTGTCAGTAGTATACAAACTGCTAAGTTTGGTGTCTTGCACAGAAAAAGCTGGGCGTTCAAAACGCCCAGTGAAGAAGGACAGACTGGTGTTTAAACGCCAGCCAGGGTGCCTGGTTGGGTGTTTAACGCCCAAAAGGGTAGAGTTTTGGGCGTTAAACGCCAGAATGTGCACCATTCTGGGCGTTTAACGCCAGGATGGCACAAGAGAGAAGATTTTGTTTTTAATGCAGATTTTTTTTCAATTTTCAAACTTTTTCAAAATCAAATCTTTTTCAAATCATATCTTTTCAATCATATGTTTTCAAAATCAATTTCTTTCTATTTTTAAAAAAATACTTGCTATCAATTAATGATTTGATTCAACATTTCAAGTATGTTGCCTTTTCTGTTGAGAAAGGTTTAATGTTTGAATCATATCTTTTCTTGTTAGCCAAGTTTTTAATTTTCAAAATCAAATCTTTTTAAAAATGTTTTTCAAATCATATCTTCTCAATCACATCTTTTTAAAACTAATCATATCTTCTTAACCACATCTTTTTCAAAATAGTTTTCAATCAAATCTTTTTTATTTCTAATTTCAAAATCTTTTTCAAAAATCACTTGATTTCTTTTCCACTTTCATTTTCGAAAATCAATTAGTGTTTTTCAAAAATGTTTTCAAAATCTTTTACTTAATTTTCGAAAATTACTTCCCTTCTTCTCACATCCTTCTGTTTATGGACTAACACTATTCCTTAATGCAAAATTTGAACTCCATATTCTTTGATAAGTTCGAATTTTCTACTTCTGTCTTCTACTTTTCTTTTCCTCTGACACCTAAAAGAATCTCTATACTGTGACATAGAGGATTCCACTTTTTCTTGTTCCCTTCTCTTTCTTATGAGCAGGAGCAAGGACAAAAGCATTCTTGTTGAGGCTGATCCTGAACCTGAAAGGACCTTGAAGAGAAAGCTAAGAGAAGCCAAAGCACAACTCTCTGTAGAGGACCTAACAGAAATCTTCAAGGAAGAAGAACACATGGCAGCCGAAAACAACAACAATGCCAACAATGCAAGGAAGGTGCTGGGTGACTTTACTGCACCTACTCCCGACTTCTATGGGAGAAGCATCTCTATCCCTGCCATTGGAGCAAACAACTTTGAGCTTAAGCCTCAATTAGTTTCTCTAATGCAACAGAATTGCAAGTTCCATGGACTTCCATTGGAAGATCCTCATCAGTTTTTAGCTGAATTCTTGCAAATCTGTGACACTGTCAAGACTAATGGGGTTGACCCTGAGGTCTATAGACTTATGCTATTCCCTTTTGCTGTAAGAGACAGAGCTAGGACATGGTTGGACTCTCAACCTAAAGAAAGCCTGGACTCTTGGGAAAAGCTAGTCAATGCCTTCTTGGCAAAGTTCTTTCCACCTCAAAAATTGAGTAAGCTTAGAGTGGAAGTCCAAACCTTCAGACAGAAGGAAGGAGAATCCCTCTATGAAGCTTGGGAAAGATACAAACAATTAATCAGAAAGTGTCCCTCTGACATGCTTTCTGAATGGAGCATCATTGGAATTTTCTATGATGGTCTCTCTGAACTATCCAAAATGTCTTTGGATAGCTCTGCTGGAGGATCTCTTCATCTGAAGAAGACACCTACAGAAGCTCAAGAGCTAATTGAAATGGTTGCAAATAACCAATTCATGTACACTTCTGAAAGAAATCCTGTGAACAATGGGACTAGTCAGAAGAAAGGAGTTCTTGAGATTGACACTCTGAATGCCATATTGGCTCAGAACAAAATATTGACTCAACAAGTCAATATGATTTCTCAAAGTCTGTCTGGAATGAAAAATGCACCAAGCAGTACTAAGGAGGCTTCATCTGAGGAAGAAGCTTATGATCCTGAGAACCCTTCAATGGAAAAGGTGAATTACATGGGAGAATCCTATGGAAACACCTATAATCCTTCATGGAGAAATCATCCAAATCTCTCATGGAAGGATCAACAGAGACCTCAACAAGGTTTCAACAATAATAATGGTGGAAGAAACAGGTTTAGCAATAGCAAGCCTTTTCCATCATCTTCTCAGCAACAGACAGAGAGTTCTAAGCAGAATACCTCTGACTTAGCAACCATGGTCTCTGATCTAATCAAAACCACTCAAAGTTTCATGACTGAAACAAGGTCCTCCATTAGAAACTTGGAGGCACAAGTGGGTCAGCTGAGCAAGAAAATTACTGAACTCCCTCCTAGTACTCTCCCAAGCAATACAGAAGAAAATCCAAAAGGAGAGTGCAAAGCCATCAACTTGGCCGAATTTGGAGAGGAAAGAGAGGCAGTGAACGCCACTGAGGAAGGCCTCAATGGACGTCCACTGGCCTCCAATGAGTTCCCCAATGAGGAACCATGGGAATCTGAGGCTCAAAATGAGACCATAGAGATTCCATTGGACTTACTTCTGCCATTTATGAGCTCTGATGAGTATTCTTCCTCTGAAGAGGATGAGTATATCACTGAAGAGCAAGTTGCTAAATACCTTGGAGCAATCATGAAGCTAAATGACAAGTTATTTGGAAATGAGACTTGGGAGGATGAACCTCCTTTGCTCACCAAAGAACTGGATGACTTGTCTAGGCAGAAACTGCCTCGAAAGAGACAGGATCCTGGGAAGTTTTCAATACCTTGTACCATAGGCACCATGACCTTCAAGAAGGCCTTGTGTGACTTAGGGTCAAGTGTAAACCTCATGCCTCTCTCTGTAATGGAGAAGCTAGGGATCTTTGAGGTACAAGCTGCAAAAATCTCACTAGAGATGGCAGACAACTCAAGAAAACAGGCTTATGGACTTGTAGAGGATGTTCTGGTAAAGGTTGAAGACCATTACATCCCTACTGATTTCATAGTCCTAGAGACTGGGAAGTGCATGGATGAATCCATCATCCTTGGCAGACCCTTCCTAGCCACAGCAAAGGCTATGATTGATGTTGATAGAGGAGAGTTGATCATTCAAGTGAATGAAGAATCCTTTGTGTTTAAGGCTCAAGGATATCCCTCTATCACCATAGAGAGGAAGCATGAAGAGCTTCTCTCAAAACAGAGCCAAACAGAGCCCCCACAGTCAAACTCTAAGTTTGGTGTTGGGAGGCCACAACCAAACTCTAAGTTTGGTGTTGAACCCCCACATTCAAACTCTAAGTTTGGTGTTGGGAGGTTCCAACATGGCTCTGAGCATTTCTGAGGCTCCATAAGAGCCCACTATCAAGCTACTGACATTAAAGAAGCGCTTGTTGGGAGGCAACCCAATGTTATATTTTGACTATTTTTCTTTGTTATTTTATATTTTTTGTAGGTTGATGATCATGAGAAGTCACAAAATCAATGAAAAAAGCAAAAACAGAATGAAAAGCAGAAAGAAAAACAGCACACCCTGGAGGAGAGCGTGCTGGCGTTTAAACGCCAGTAAGGCTAGCTGTTGGGCGTTTAACGCCCAGTCTGGCACCATTCTGGGCGTTTAACGCCAGAAAGGGGCACCAGACTGGCGTTAAACGCCAGAAAAGGGCAAGAAGCTGGCGTTAAACGCCAGAAATGGGCACCAGCCCGGCGTTTAACGCCAGAAATGGCTAAAAATGCATTTTTGCATGCCATTTGGTGCAGGGATGACTTTTCCTTGACACCTCAGGATCTGTGGACCCCACAGGATCCCTACCTACCCCACCACTCTCTCTCTTCTTCACCCATTCACCAATCACCTCAACACCTCTTCCCCAAAAACCCTTCACCTATCAAAACCCATCTTTCTCTTCACCACTCACATCCATCCTTCACAAAACCCCACCTACCTCACCTTTCAAATTCAAACCACTTTCTCACCCAAACCCACCCTCAATTAACCGAACCCTACCCTTTCCCCACTCCTATATAAACCCTCCTTCACTCCTTCATTTTCACACAACGTAAACACCACTTCTCCCCTCTTTGGCCGAACACAAAGCCATTCCCTTCTTCCTCATTTCTTCTTCTTCTACTCTCTTCTTTCTTCTTTTGCTCGAGGACGAGCAAACATTTTAAGTTTGGTGTGGTAAAAGCATTGCTTTTTGTTTTTCCATAACCATTTATGGCATCTAAGGCCGGAGAAACCTCTAGAAAGAGGAAAGGGAAGGCAAAAGCTTCCACCTCCGAGTCATGGGAGATGGAAAGATTCATCTCAAGGGTGCATCAAGACCACTTCTATGAAGTTGTGGCCTTGAAGAAGGTGATCCCCGAGGTCCCTTTTTCACTCAAAAAGAGTGAATATCCGGAGATCCGACATGAGATCCGAAGAAGAGGTTGGGAAGTTCTTACCAACCCCATTCAACAAGTCGGAATCTTGATGGTTCAAGAGTTCTATGCCAATGCATGGATCACCAAGAACCATGACCAAAGTATGAACCCGGATCCAAAGAATTGGCTTACTATGGTCCGGGGGAAATACTTGGTTTTTAGTCCGGAAAATGTAAGGTTGGCATTCAACTTGCCCATGATGCAAGGAGACGAACACCCTTACACTAGAAGGGTCAACTTTGATCAAAGGTTGGACCAAGTCCTCACAGTCATATGTGAAGAGGGCGCCCAATGGAAGAGAGATTCAAGAGGGAAGCCGGTTCAATTGAGAAGGCATGACCTCAAGCCCGTGGCTAGAGGATGGTTGGAGTTTATTCAACGCTCAATCATTCCCACTAGCAACCGGTCCGAAGTTACCATAGACCGGGCTATCATGATTCATAGCATCATGATTGGAGAAGAAATAGAAGTTCATGAGGTTATATCTCAAGAACTTTATAAGGTGGCGGACAAGTCCTCTACCTTAGCAAGGTTAGCCTTTCCTCACCTCATTTGTCACCTCTGTTATTCAGTTGGAGTTGACATAGAGGGAGACATCCCCATTGATGAGGACAAGCCCATCACTAAGAAGAAGATGGAGCACACAAGAGACCCCACTCATCATGAGATCCCTGAGATTCCTCAAGGGATGCACTTTCCTCCACAAAACTATTGGGAGCAACTAAACACCTCCTTAGGAGAATTGAGTTCCAACATGGGACAACTAAGGGTGGAGCACCAAGAACACTCTGTCCTCCTCCATGAAATTAGAGAAGATCAAAGAATCATGAGAGAGGAGCAACAAAGACAAGGAAGAGACATTGAGGAGCTCAAGCACTCCATAGGATCTTCAAGAAGAAGAACAAGCCGCCATCACTAAAGTGGACCCGTTCTTTAATCTCCTTGTTCTTTATTTCTCTGTTTTTTCGAATTTTAGTGCTTATGTTTATCTATGTTTGTGTCTTGTGATCATTAGTGTCTTAGTGTCTATGCCTTAAAGTTATGAATGTCCTATGAATCCATCACCTTTCTTGAATGAAAAATGTGCTTAATTGAAAAAGAAAAGAATTGCATGAATTTTGAATTTTATAACAGTTTAATTATTTTGATGTGGTGGCAATACTTTTGTTTTCTGAATGTATGCTTAAACAGTGCATATGTCTTTTGAATTTGTGGTTCACGAATATTGGCTCTTGAAAGAATGATGAAAAAGGAGACATGTTACTGAGGATCTGAAAAATCATAAAAATGATTCTTGAAGCAAGAAAAAGCAGTGAATACAAAAAAAATCGAAAAAGAGAGAAAAAGAAAGAAAGAAAAAGAAAGAAATAAAGTTGTGATCCAAGGCAAAAAGAGTGTGCTTAAGAACCCTGGACACCTCTAGTTGGGGACTCTAGCAAAGCTGAGTCACAATCTGAAAAGTTTCACCCAATTATGTGTCTGTGGCATGTATGTATCCGGTGGTAATACTGGAAGACAGAGTGCTTTGGGCCACGGCCAAGACTCAATAAGTAGCTATGTTCAAGAATCATCATACTTAACTAGGAGAATCAATAACACTATCTGGATTCTGAGTTCCTAAAGAAGCCAATCATTCTGAATTTCAAAGGATAGAGTGAGATGCCAAAACTGTTCAGAGGCAAAAAGCTAAAAGCCCCGCTCATCTAATTAATACTGATCTTCATAGATGTTTTTGGAATTCATTCCATATTCTCTTCTTTTTATCTTATTTGATTTTCAATTGCTTGAGGACAAGCAACAATTTAAGTTTGGTGTTGTGATGAGCGGATAATTTGTACGCTTTTTGGCATTGTTTTTGTTATGTTTTTAGTATGATCTAGTTAGTTTTTAGTATATTTTTATTAGTTTTTAGTTAAAATTCACTTTTCTGGACTTTACTATGAGTTTGTGTGTTTTTCTGTGATTTCAGGTATTTTCTGGCTGAAATTGAGGGACCTGAGCAAAAATCTGATTCAGAGACTGAAAAGGACTGCAGATGCTGTTGGATTCTGCCCTCCCTGCACTCGAAGTGGATTTTCTGGAGCTACAGAAGCTCAATTGGCGCGCTCTCAACGGCGTTGGAAAGTAGACATCCTGGGCTTTCCAGCAATATATGATAGTCCATACTTTGCCCAAGATTTGATGGCCCAAACCGGCGTTCAAAGTCACCCTCAGAATTCCCAGCGTTAAACGCCGGAACTGGCACAAGAATGGGAGTTAAACGCCCAAACTGGCATAAAAGCTGGCGTTTAACTCCAAGAGGAGTCTCTACACGAAAATGCTTCATTGCTCAGCCCAAGCACACACCAAGTGGGCCCGGAAGTGGATTTTTATGTCATTTACTCATCTCTGTAAACCTTAGGCTACTAGTTCTCTCTATATAGGACCCTTTTACTATTGTATTTTCATCTTTGGACATCTAGTTCTTAGATCATATCTGGGTAGTTATCTTTGTTCTGATGCTATCTTAGATCATTGGGAGGCTGGCCATTCGGCCATGCCTAGACCTTGTTCTTATGTATTTTCAACGGTGGAGTTTCTACACACCATAGATTAAGGTGTGGAGCTCTGCTGTACCTCGAGTATTAATGCAATTACTATTGTTCTTCTATTCAATTCCGCTTGTTCTTGTTCTAATATATCACTTGTTCTTCAACTTGATGAATGTGATGATCCGTGACACTCATCATCATTCTCACCTATGAACGTGTGACTGACAACCACCTCCGTTCTACCTTCGATTGGGTGAATATCTCTTGGATTCCTGATACACGATGCATGGTTGATCGCCTGACAAGCGAGTGCTCGCCTGACAAATGAGCCAGCCATTCCGTGAGATCAGAGTCTTCGTGGTATAGGCTAGAACTGATGGCGGCATTCAAGAGAATCCGGAAGGTCTAACCTTGTCTGTGGTATTCTGAGTAGGATTCCATGATTGAATGACTGTGACGTGCTTCAAACTCCTGAAGGCGGGGCGTTAGTGACAGACGCAAAAGAATCACTGGATTCTATTCCGGCCTGATCGAGAACCGATAGATGGATAGCCGTGCCGTGACAGGGTGCGTTGAACATTTCCACTGAGAGGATGAGAGGTAGCCACTGACAACGGTGAAACCCTTGCTTAAGCTTGCCATGGAAAGGAGTAAGAAGGATTGGATGAAGACAGTAGGAAAGCAGAGAGATGGAAGGGACAGCATCTTCATACGCTTATCTGAAGTTCCTACCAATGAATTACATAAGTATCTCTATCTTTATCTTTATGTTTTATTCGTATATCACCATATCCATTTGAGTTTGCCTGACTAAGATTTACAAGGTGACCATAGCTTGCTTCATACCAACAATCTCTGTGGGATCGACCCTTACTCGCGTAAGGTTTATTACTTGGACGACCCAGTACACTTGCTGGTTAGTTGTGCGAAGTTGTGTTTATGCCATGGTATTGAACACCAAGTTTTTGGTTTCATCACCGGGGATTATTTGAGTTGTGAAAAGTATTGATCACAATTTCGTGCACCAAACTTCCAAACCTCTTCTTTGGATCTCATGTCGGATTTTCGGATACTCATTTTTCTTGAGTTTGAAAGGGACCTCGGGGATCACCTTCTTCTTGGCCACAACATCATAGAAGTGGTCTTGATGGGCCTTGGAGATGAATCTTTCCATCTCCCATGACGCGGAGGTTGAAGCTTTTGTCTTCCCTTTCCCTTTTCTAGAGGTTTCTCCGACCTTAGGTGCCATCAATGGTAATGGAAAAACAAAAATCTTATGCTTTTACCACACCAAACTTAAAATATTGCTCGCCCTCGAGCAAGGGAAGAAAGAAAAGAAGAAGAAGAAGAGAAAATATGGAGGAGAGTAGGGGAGGTGTATTCGGCCAAGGTATAGAAGAGGGGGTTGTGTTGTGTGAAAATTAAGGAGAATGGAAGGGTTTATATAGTGAGGGGAGAAGGAGTAGGTTCAGCCATTTAGGGTGGGTTTGGGTGGGAAAGAAATTTGAATTTTGAAGGTAGGTGGGGTTTATGGGGAAGAGTGGATGGATGTGAGTGGTGAAGGGGGTAATTGGGAAGAGAGATTGAGATGATTGGTGAAGGGTTTTAGGGAAGAGTGTTTATTGGAAAGAGAGGATGAATGTTGAGAAGAGGAGAGAATATGGTAGGTGGGGATCCTGTGGGGTCCACAGATCCTGAGGTGATCCTGTGTGGTCCACAGATCCTGAGGTGTCAAGGATTTATATCCTTGCACCAATTAGGCATGTAAAATGCCTTTGCATGCAATTCTGGCATTCAAACGCCGAAGTGATGCATGTTCTGGGTGTTCAACGCCAATGTGCAGCATGTTTCTGGCGTTGAACGCCAGTTCCATGCTTGTTTCTGGCGTTCAGCACCAGCTCTCCTCATGGTGCATTCCTGGCGTTTGAACGCCAGGATGTTGCTTGTTTCTGGCGTTCAGTGCTAGATCCATGCTCTGTTCTGGCGTTGAACGCCAGCCAGATGCTCCTTACTGGCGTTTAAACGCCAGTAAGTCCTTCCTCCAGGGTGTATTTTTCTTCTGCTATTTTTTATTCTATTTTTAATTTTAATATATTTTTTTTTGTGACTCCACATGATCATGAACCTAATAAAACATAAAAGAACAATAAAATAAAAAATAAAATTAGATAAATAAAAATTGGGTTGCCTCCCAATAAGTGCTTCTTTAATGTCAATAGGTTGACAGTGCGCTCTCATGGAGCCTCACAGGTGATCAGGTCAATGTTGTATAGTCCCAACACCAAACTTAGAGTTTGGTTGTGGGGATTCAACACCAAACTTAGAGTTTGGTTGTGGCCTTCTAACACCAAACTTAGAGTTTGACTGTGGGTGCTCTATTTGACTCTGTACTGAGAGAAGCTCTGCATACTTACTCTCCCTTGTTACAGAAGGATAGCCGTGTGCCTTAAACACAAGGTAGTCCCCATTCAATTGAAGGACTAATTATCCTCTGTTAACATCTATCACAGCTTCTGCTGTGGCTAGGAAAGGTCTTCCAAGGATGATGCATTCATCCTCCTCCTTCCTAGTGTCTAAGATTATAAAATCAGCAGGAATGTAAAGGCCTTTAACCTTTACCAACATGTCCTCTACTAATCCATAAGCTTGTCTTACTGACTTGTCTGCCAATTGTAATGAGAATAAGGCAGGCTGTACCTCAATGATCCCCAGCTTCTCCATTACAAAGAGTGGCATAAGATTTATGCCTGACCTTAGGTCACATAGAGCTTTTTCAAAGGTCATGGTGCCTATGGTATAGGGTATTAAGAATTTCCCAGGATCTTGTTTCTTTTGAGGTAAAGGTTTGCTGAACCTATGTATCAAGTTCACTAATGAGAAAGGGAGGTTCACCTTCCCAAGTCTCATTACCAAATAACTTGGCATTTAGCTTCATGATGGCTCCTTGATATTGAGCAACTTGCACTCCAGTTACATCTTCATCCTCTTCAGAGGAAGAATAATCTTCAGAGCTCATGAATGGAAGAAGGAGATTTAATGGAATCTCTATGGTCTCTATATGAGCCTCAGATTTCTTTGGATCCTCAATAGGGAACTCCTTCCTGCTTGAGAGACGTCCCATGAGATCTTCCTCATTGGGATTCGCATCCTCTCCCTCCTCCTTGCATTCGGCCATATTGATTATATCAATGGCCTTGCACTCTCTTTTTGGATTTTCTTCAGTATTGCTTGGGAGAGTACTAGGAGGGGTTTCAGTGATTTTCTTACTCAGCTGGCCCACTTGTGCCTCTAGATTTCTGATGGAGGACCTTGTTTCATTCATGAAACTTAAAGTGGCCTTAGACAGATCAGAGACTAAGTTTGCTAAGTTAGAGGTATTCTGTTCATAATTCTCTGTCTGTTGCTGAGAAGATGATGGATAAGGCTTGATATTGCTGAGCCTATTTCTTCCACCATTATTAAAGCCTTGTTGAGGCTTTTGTTGATCCTTGCATGAGAAATTTGGATGATTTCTCCATGATGAATTATAGGTGTTTCCATAAGGTTCACCCATGTAATTTACCTCTGCCATTGCAGGGTTTTCAGGATCATAAGCTTCTTCTTCAGAAGATGCCTCTTTAGTACTATTGGGTGTATTTTGCCATCCATTCAGACTTTGAGAAATCATGTTGACTTGCTGAGTCAACACTTTGTTATGAGCCAATATGGCATTCAGAGCATCAATTTCAAGAACTCCCTTCCTCTGAGGCGTCCTATTATTCACGGAATTCCTCTCAGAAGTATACATGAATTGGTTATTTGCAACCATGTCAATAAGTTCCTGAGCTTCTGCAGTCGTTTTCTTTATGTGAATGGATCCACCTGCAGAGTGGTCCAATGACATCTTGGAAAACTCAGATAGACCATAATAGAATATATCTATCATAGTCCATTTTGAAAACATGTCAGAAGGACATCTTTTGGTCATCTGCTTGTATATTTCCCAAGCTTCATAGAAGGATTCACCATCTTTTTGTTTGAAGGTCTAAACATCCACTCTAAGCTTGCTCAGCTTTTGAGGAGGAAAGAATTTATCCAAGAAGGTCGTGACCAGCTTATCCCAAGAGTCCAGGCTATCTTTAGGTTGTGAGTCCAACCATGTTCTAGCTCTGTCTCTTACAGCAAAAGGGAAAAGCATGAGCCTATAGACTTCAGGATCTACTCCATTCGTCTTAACAGTCTCACAAATCTGTAAGAACTCAGTTAAAAACTGGTAAAGATCTTCAGATGGAACTCCATGAAACTTGCAGTTTTGTTGCATTAGAGCAACTAATTGAGGTTTCAACTCAAAATTGTTTGCTCCAATGGCAGGAATTGAGATGCTTCTTCCATCAAACTTGGACGTGGGTTTAGTAAAATCACCAAGCATCCTCCTTGCATTATTGTTGTTGGGTTCGGCTGCCCTCTCCTTCTCTTGTTCAAAAATTTCAGAAAGGTTGCCTCTGGATTGTTGTAATTTAGCTTCTCTTAGTTTCATCTTCAGAGTCCTTTCAGGTTCAGGATCAGCTTCAACAAGAGTGCTTTTTTTCTTGTTCCTGCTCATATGAAAGAGAAGAGAACAAGAAAAGAAGAGGAATCCTCTATGTCATAGTAAAGAGGATCATTATTATTAGTAGAAGAAGAAAAGAATAAAGAAAGGAGAATCCAAACACAAGGGTAAGTATAGAGGTAGTGATTGGAGATGAAGAGAGGTGAAGAGAAGTGTTAATAAATGAATAAATAAATAGAAGAAGATGAGAGAGAGAATTCGAAAATTAATTTTGAAAAGGAGTTAATGATTTTCGAAAATTAAAGATGAGATAGAATTAAAATTAAAATTTAAAACAATTAGTTAATTAAAAAGAAATTTTTTTTTTTGAAAAAGAGGGAGGTATTTTCGAAAATTAGAGAAGGGAGAGTAGTTAGGTGGTTTTGAAAAAGATAAGAAACAAACAAAAAGTAAAATAATTAGTTGGAAGAGATATTAAAATCAAATTTGAAAAGATAAGAAGATAAGAAGTTAGATAAGATATTTTAAAATCAAATTTTTGAAAAAGATAAAATTTTGAAAAAGATATGATATAAAAGATAGGATAAGATAGATTTAATTTTTAAAGTTAAAATTAATTACTTAACTAACAAGAAACTAAAAGATAAGATTCTAGAATTTAAAGATTGAACCTTTCTTAACAAGAAATTAACAACTTCAAATTTTTGAACCAATCACATTAATTGTTAGCATAATTTTCGAAAATAAAGATAAAATTAAGAAAAAGATTTTTGAAAAACATTTTTAAAAAGAAAATTTCGAAAAATTAATAAGAAAAATGAAAAAGATTTGATTTTTGAAAAAGTTTTGAAAAGATAAGATTTTTAAAATTGAAAATTTGACTTGACTTGTAAGAAACAACTAATTTTAAAAATTTTTTACTAAGTCAACTCAAATTTTCGAAAATTATGAGAAAATTAAGGAAAAGATATATTTTTTTTGAATTTGTAATGATGAGAGAGAAAAACACAAATATGACCCAAAACATAAAAATTTTGGATCAAAACACAAGATACATGCAAGAACACTATGAATGTCAAGATGAACACCAAGAACACTTTGAAGATCATGATGAACATCAAGAACATATTTTTGAAAAATTTTTGATGCAAAGAAAACATGCAAGACACCAAACCTAGAATTCTTTAATGCTTAGATTCTAACAAACAAAAAATGCATATGAAAAACAACAAAAGATACAAAACAAGAAAACATCAAGATCAAACAAGAAGACTTACCAAGAACAACTTGAAGATCATGAAGAACACTATGAATGCATGAATTTTCGAAAAATGCAAGAGATTTTTAAAGCATGCAATTGACACCAAACTTAAAAATTGACTCAAAACTCAAACAAGAAACACAAATTATTTTTTATTTTTATGATTTTATGATTTTTTTGTGTATTTTATTTTATTATTTTTTTTTCGAAAATATTCTTTAGGAAAACGAAAAAGAGAAAAAAATTTGAAAGATTTTTTTGAAAAATTTTTGAAATTAAAACAAAAAGAAAATTACCTGATCTGAGCAACAAGATGAACTGTCAGTTGTCCATACTCGAACAATCTCAGGCAACGGCGCCAAAAACTTGGTGGACGAAATTGTGAGCATCAACAATGGCTCCAAAGACTTGGTGCTCTCAAACATAAATCACACTTTGTCACAACTCCGCACAACTAACCAGCAAGTGTACTGGGTCGTCCAAGTAATACCTTACGTGAGTAAGGGTCGATCCCACAGAGATTGTTGGTATGAAGCAAGCTATGGTCATCTTGTAAATCCCAGTCAGGCGGATTCAACTATATTAAGAGATTATTGGATTTTTGAATAATAATAATAAATTTAAACAGAAAATAAAGATAGAGTTACTCATATAATTCAATGATGGAAATTTCAGATAAGTGTATGGAGGTGCTCTGTTCCTTCTGAATCTTTGCTTTTCTACTGCTTTTATCCAATCTTTGTCACTCCTTTCTATGGCAAGCTGTATGTAGGGCATCACCATTGTCAATGGCTACATCCCATCCTCTAAGTGAAAATGGTCCAAATGCTCTGTCACAGCACGACTAATCATCTGTCGGTTCTCGATCATGCTGGAATAGAATCCCTTGATTCTTTTGCGTTTGTCATCACGCCCAACAATCGCGAGTTTGAAACTCGTCACAGTCATTCAATCCCGGAATCCTACTCGGAATACCACAAACAAGGTTAGACTTTTCGGATTCCCATGAATGCCGCCATCAATTCTAGCTTATACCATGAAGATTCTGATTACGGAATCCAAAAGATATGCGTCCGGTCTAAGGTAGAACGGAAGTGGTTGTCAGTCACGCGTTCATAGGTGAGAATGATGATGAGTGTCACGGATCATCACATTCATCATGTTGAAGTGCAACGAATATCTTAGAATAAGAACAAGCGGAATTGAATAGAAAATAGTAGTAATTGCATTGAAACTTGAGGTACAGCAGAGCTCCACACCCTTAATCTATGGTGTGTAGAAACTCCACCGTTGAAAATACATAAGTGATGAAGGTCCAGGCATGGCCGAATGGCCAGCCCCCAAAATATGATATGAAATTCAAAAATAAAGGAGAAGGACCAGATATGTGGTCAAAATACTAGATAGTCAAAGACATCAAATAAACTAGTAAAAAGTTCTATTTATACTAAACTAGCTACTAGGGTTTACAGAAGTAAGTAATTGATGCATAAATTCACTTCCGGGGCCCACTTGGTGTGTACTTGGGCTGAGTTTGATCTATCCACGAGCTGAGGCTTCTCTTGGAGTTGAACGCCAAGTTGTAACGTGTTTTGGGCGTTCAACTCTGGTTCGTGACGTGTTTCTGGCGTTTGACTCCAGAATGCAGCATGGAACTGGCATTGAGCGCCAGTTTACATCGTCTAATTACGAATAAAGTATAGACTATTATATATTGCTGAAAAGCTCTAGATGTCTACTTTCCAACGCTTTTGAGAAAGCGCCATTTGAATTTCTGTAGCTCCAGAAAATCCATTTTGAGTTCAGGGAGGTCAGATTCCAACAGCATCAGCAGTCCTTTGTCAGCCTCCTATCAGAGTTTTGCTCAGGTCCCTAAATTTCAGCCAGAAAATACCTGAAATCACAGAAAAACACACGAACTCATAGTAAAGTCCAAAAATGTGAATTTAGCATAAAAACTAATGAAAATATCCCTAAAAGTAACTAGATCATACTAAAAACTACCTAAAAACAATGCCAAAAAACGTATAAATTATTCGCTCATCATGCATATTTTACCACTGCTTGGTTAAAGTAATGAGTTTCTTTTCAAGACCCTTTTTACAATATTTCACTAATTTAAATTAAAATTTTGTGTTAAACTTCTTTGAAGCTTGTATTTGGAACATAGTTTATAGCTAAGAACACATAACCTGTGAGACTTGAGCTTAATTATATGGTTACATTATTTAGCCATAAATTTTTAGTCTTGTGTGTTTTCTTCTCCATGATTGTAATATATATTTTGTTCCGTTCTATATGTCCATTGTTTAGTGTATTTATATGCTTGCATATGATTGAGGCCATTATTTGTTCTTAGCTCACTTATCCCAAATAGTCTACCTTTTCAATCATCTTTATTTGCCACATTGAGCCTTTTAATCCCCGTTTGTTCTATATTTTACCACATCACTAGCCTTAAGCAGAAAAACATTTAATTACCCTAAATGAATCTTTGGTTAGCTTAAGTTAAGAGATTGTGTGTCAATTAAGTATAGAGAACTGTGGGAATTTGGGTTGATGAAAGTATACAGTGTTTCATTGACAAAATATTGGGAATTTGGGTACTTACTCATGTGAGACCATAAAAATTAAAAACTCATGTGCATCGATATGTTCTGTTTGCTTCGAAAAAAAAAGAGAAAAACCAAAAATATTCAAATAATTAAGTAAATAAGTGAATAAGGGGACAAAATTACCCAATGTTAAGTTTAATAAACGATCAATGCATATGTGATAAAATTAAAGAAAAGTTGATACATGAGTATGTAATGCAAAAGTGGAAATTTTGGGTAGTTATGCATGATTTTAGAGTTACATAGAGTGTGTATGTGTGTTAGGCGAGAGCTTAGGTTAATCAAAGATTTATATTTTAGCTCACTTGGCCATAAATATATCCTCACCCTTACTTTAGCCCCATTACAACCTTGAAAAGACCTCATGATATTTGCATTGGTATACTAAATACTTGTTGATTAGTTAGATGAAGAATAAAGTTTTAGAATGCATGATTAGAGAAGAGTAGAGTGATTAACCCTAGACACTTGAGAGATTAGAGTGCATATACACTTCCTGTGAGGGTTCAATGCTCGATTCTTTGTTCCCGGCTTTCATGAGCTATCTTCTTCTAGCAAGTTATTTATACTTCATTTTTATGATTTGAATTAGTAGAATCCAGTTCATTTTTGTTCTTGAAGATTTATTTACTTTTAACCAAGTAGGTAAAAGCATTTTGCATTTAGCTGCATTCATATAAATAGGTTGCATTTCATACATATCCTACCATTTTGCCTTCACTCTTTTTGGTCTCCTTGAGCTTAGCATGAGGACATGCTAATGTTAAAGTGTGGGGAGATTTGATGTACCACTATTTCGTGGTACATCTTGTGCTTAATTGAGTGGATTTTATCCACTAATCTCACACTTATTCATAGAAATTGCATGTTTTACATTTTCCTTCATGATTTTGTGTTATAATTGAAAACATGCTTTTTTGGCCTTAATTTTGCTAGTTTTAAAACTCTCTTAATACCATTCGATGCTTTGATATATGTGTTAAGTGATTTCAAGGTTTATAGGGCAAGAATGGGTTAGAGGATAGAAAGAAAGCATGCAAAATTGGAAGGAATACAAGAAATTCAAGGAATTGCTGAGGTGTCCAGCCTGACCTCTTTGCACTCAATCGATCATAACTTGATCTACAAAGGTCCAGATGAGGCAGTTCCAGTTGCATTGGAAATCTAACATCCGGGGCTTTGAAATGATATATAATTTGCCATAGTGGCCATACAACTAAGCGAGACGCACGCGTCGTTCTGCAGAAATTCAGTGACCCAGAAATTGTCCCCAACGATTTCTGGGCTATTTTTGACCTAGTTCTCGGCCCAGAAAACACATATTAGAGGTTGCAGAGTTGAGAAATCAAGGGGACTTCTCACTTTTCATAATTTTAGGTTTTAGATATAGTTTTTAGGGAGAGAGGCTCTCTCCTCTCTCTAGGTTTTAGTATTCCTAATTTTATGCTTTTGAGTTGGATATTACAAAGAGTTACTACCTCCGTGAAGTTTTCATCAATCTAGTTTGGTTTCTATTTTCTTACTCTTTTATTTCCTATTTGATTCCATTATTTTTTGATTATTTTCAATTAAGTTCAACTACCATGTCAATGGAGTAGGCTTTAACTTGGCTTTGGAGTTGATTAATATTTGAGACACTTGAGTTGGAATACTCAAGAGTTAATTAGTAATTGGAAGTTGTTGGCCAGCTTTCTTGTTTTTAACACTAACCATTCCCAAGGAAAAGGATTATTTTCTTGTAAATAGAAGTTGGCTTTCAACTTGACTTTCCTTTATTCAATGAAGGATAACCAAGTGGAACAACAACCTATTACTAATTAATCTTGAGAAATCCAACAAGGATAGAAATTCAGATTAATCTTCTCCTAGTTAAGGCATTTTATTTATTTTAATTACATAAAACCTCTTGTCAATTTTTCTTGCTTTAATTTATAATCATTTATGTGCCCATTGCCCAAACTCCAAATTTCCCAGAAAACTCATAATCAATAACAAGAATACTTCCCTGCAATTCCTTGAAAGAGAACCCGAGGTTTGAATACTTCGGTTATTATTTTTGTTGGGTTTGTTTAAGTGACAACTAAAATTTTTGTACGAAAGGATTCTTGTTGGTTTAGAAGCTATACTTTCAACGAGCTTTTAATTGTGAATTTCTAAACCGTCAAAAGTCCGTTCGTCAGCTTCGATGGTCTTCTTCGCATGTCACGCGTACGCGTCAGGTACACGCACGAGTTGCCGTGCAAATCTCCAAATCACGCGCACGCGTCAGGTACGCGCACGTGTCACTCCTTGCTGATTATCTCCTTTAATTCTTGTTCTCCTTCCATTTATGCAAGCTTCCTCTCCATTCTCTAAGCCATTCCTGCCCTATATAGTCTGAAAACACTTAACGCACGGATCACGGCATCGAATGGTATAAAGGGGGAATAAAAAAATATAATTTAAAGGCTTAGGAAGCAAGTTTTCAACCACAGAACCAAATTGGGAAGGAATTGTAAAATCATGCAAATTGTATGGATAAGTGTGCAAAGACTTGATAAAAACTACTCGATTGAGCATAAGATAAACCATAAAATAGTGGTTTATCAATCTCTCCACACTTAATCATTAGCATGTCCTTATGGTAAGCTCAAGGAGATAGAAAGAATGAACGGGGTAAAATAAAACTCATGCAATGCAACCTATACATGTGAATGTAACTATATGATGAAATGTCTATACCTACTTGGTAAAAGAAATGAACAAGTTCTCCAAGACAAATGAAATTCAGATTTCACTAACCCAAATCACACAATAAAAGATAAGTAAACTTGTGAGAAGATAGCTCATGAAAGCTGGGAACATAGAGTCAAGCATTGAACCCTCACTGGAAGTGTATATGCACTCTAATCACTCAAGTGTATAGGGTAATCCACTATAGTCTCCTCTATTCATGCGTTCTAAAATTTGTTCTTCATCTAACCAATCAACAAATATTTAGTGCATACATGCAAACATCATTAAGTCTTTTTCAAGGTTGTAATGGGGCTTAGGTAAGGGTGAGGATACATGTATGGTCAAGTGAGCTAAGAATTGAATCCTTGATTAAGCTAAGTTCTCACCTAATGCACACACATTCCCTATGCTTCTAAAATCATGCCTAACTACCCATAGTCTCACTTTTGTGTTTTTCACCTACTTATGTATTTAAATGTTCTTCTATTTTACCTCACATGCATTGATCTTTTTATTGAACTTAACATTGGGGTACTTTCATTCCCCTAAATCTTTTTTTTTTGTGAAAATAAACATAACATTTCAATGCATATGGTTTTTCTGGTTTCATATGAGTAGGCACCCAAATTCTCTATATTTAAATAAAGTGAAAACACAACACATTCTTATTAACCCAGGATTCCCACAATTCCCCAAACTTAGTTGATACATAATCTCTATCTTAAGCTAACCAAAGATTCAGTTGGGGTAATTAATTATTTTTCCACTTAAGGCTAGTGATGTGGTAATATATAGAACAAATGGGGATTAAAATGCTCAAAGTGGTAAACAAAGGTAAATGGAGGTGGTAGGCCAATTGGGATAAGTGAGCTAATAACAAATGACGGCCTCAATCACATATAAGCATGAAAATACACTAAACAATGGACATATAGAATGGAACAAAGCAAAGATTGTAATTATAGAGAAGCAAACACACAAGAATAAAATATTATGGTTAAATAATGTAACCATGTAATTAGGCTCAAAATCTCACTGGGTTGTGTGTTCTAGCTCTAAACCATGTTCCAAATTACAATCTTCAAACAAGTTTAACATAGAATTTTAATTTGAATTAGTGAAATTTTCAAAAATAGGGTCTTGAAAAGAAACTTATTATTTTTCAACCAAGTAGAATATACATGCAAACACTTATTACTATGCAATCTATCCTATCTACCAAAAGAAAAAATAACCTATTGGTGTTAAGATAAAGCAATTACCTCTGAAAGTCAGGTACTAACCGACCTCCCCACACTTAAAGCTTGGCACCATCCTCGGTGCCATCAGTCAGGAACAAAGGGAGGCGGGTAACAGCATCTCCACAGTCGGGGTCGTCCTGGCTCCCGGTGCTGGTAGGTGAAGTGGAGTTTGGAGTGTCTAGTTCTTCTTCAGGTGGGTGGTTGCCAATAATAAGCTCCTTGAGGTATGTAAATCGGTGCTTCTTATGGTGCTCCATTCGCTTTGCCTGCCAGTCTACCCGGTCCAACCTCTGAAGTATCTGAAGGAGTAGGTGATGTATTGAAGATGCTTGTGATGTGGAAGGAAAAGGAATATCTCTGGCGGGATCTGCAGTCCGGCTGGTAGTGGCTGCTGGGAGTCTGATGTAGTTTCCGTTGCGGACATACTGATCATCCCGCGGAATCATGGCCTTGGTGTTCCCAGCTCTGTAGGAGACTCCGGCTGCTGAGACTAGATCTGAAACCAAGGCAGGAAATGTTAGGTTGCCCGCAGTCTGCACGTGTTCCATGGCTTGTCGGAGGTGTCTCGATAAGTTGAAAGGCTGGTTTGTAAGGATACACCAGATGAGAACAGCCATATCCGCAGTGAAGGAGGACTCGTGAGTGCTCGAAAAGACATAGTGGGACATCATTTGTGCCCACACTCGAGCCTCCAAGGTAAGTGCTGAAACCAATATGCCCTTAGGTCAGGATCGATGGTATCCATAGATCCATCTGCTGCCAGGTTGTGCTATAATGCTAAGGATGTCGTCCTAGTCAAACTGGTATGTCTGGCGCTTAAAAGATGCTTCTTGGTATGCGTCCAATCCTTCTGGAGTAGGGGGGAGATCTAAAACTTGCTGAATGGCCCCTTCAGATATAGGGATTTACTTCTGACAGACATAGACAAAATGTAGGGCTGGTATGTGAAAATTGGAGTAGAATTCGACTACCCATGAGAGGTTGACTTGTCGTGGCTGCCTCCGTAAGAATCGCCATTGTCTGCACTCAATGCGGGGCTCTACAAGATCAACAATGTGCGTAGGGAGGATGATTAGGTGCTCATTGTTGTAGTTCTACTCAGCCAGGATGGGAAACATCTACTCACAGTAGCGGTTAGTGAACCGCGCAGTGTCCCTTGCTAGAAAGGCTTTCTCGATTTCATCGACCTTGATGATCCTCTTGACTCGCTTTGTTAATGGCTTGACTGATGTTGAGGATGGTTCCGCAGCTGGTGTTCTTTTCATTCCTCTCCTTGCCGGTGGCTTGTTAGAGGCTTTCTCTTTACCCTTCCTGGTGGCCATCTTGAAAAGGGAGAAAAGAAAGGGACATGAAATCCAATAGCGAGAACCGGGAGGAGGAAAATAGAAGTGATAATAAATGACAAGGTAAAGAAGAATGTCGTAAACACATGGTCGCGACTCCATGTAATTAAGACATCAATGGAAATATAGCATGATAAATTAAGACATTTAGATGTAAGATGTTTATTAGCATGCCGGCAAAGGCATGAGTAGCATAGATCAAGCATTAATAGCTCAATTTGATTATCAAATGTAACAAACTAACAATCACATTTGTATTGACAATTATATTTAATCAATAAAAGATTGCAAGAGTTTTGTGAAAAACAGGCAGTAGGGTAGAAGAATAGAATAATTAAGAAATTACAATGCCATACGGACTTTTCACAAACACTTGGTATGCATGTAAAATATGTTAGGGAAAGTATGAAATCCAAGCATGCCTGCAACCCAAAAATTAATATTAATTGTCAAATCACTCACTAGTATATCCACAAGCAAATATAGAAGAAAACAATCACCCATTTAAATTTCTAACACCAATTAAAAGAATGCAAAAAGAATAGATAAATCGTAAGAAGGAAAGAAAGAAGATAGGAAGAAGGAACCTTGAGAAGAAGATAAAAAGAGAGAGGTAATGGAGGATGTGAGTGGGAAAGAAGTAAGAGGAGAAGAAGAAGAAGAAGATAGAAAAGATAGAAGAATAAGAAAAAGAAGAAGAAGAAGAAAGAAGATGAAAGAAGAAGAAAGAAGAAAGAAGGAAGGAGGAAGAAGAAAGAAATTAGGATTGGGGGAGAAATGATAAGAAATCTGGGCGGCATGCTCTGTTAATTGTGCGTCGCATGCAACGCGTACGCATGGGTTGCATAAAGTTCAAATGATCCGTAGGCGTCTGAGACGCGTCCGTGTGGTCTCAGTTTGTGCGAATAGCGCAAAGGCAGCCCCACGCACGCACAACTCTCGGGTGGATGCGCATGAGGGCTAGATAGACAGATGACGCGTGTGCGTCAGGTACGCGCACGCGTGGATGAGGACAAAGTGAAAATGACGCGTACACGTTAGGGACGCGTACGCATGATGAATATTGTGCTTCTAGCACAATTCCAGCCCCAAGCCAGCACACCTTTCGGGTAGAACACCCATTTACGCCGATTTCCAGGGTCACGCATACGCGTCAGAGACCTTTACGCGTGGTTTGCTGAAAGCGCAGGCGACGCGCACGCGTGAGGTACGCGTACGTGTGGCCTTGCTTGTGCGCAAAGCACACTTCTAGCGCCACTCCTGCCCAACTCTCTGTTACTTCTTTGGTGTCGCGAATTCACGTATGACGCGTACGCATCAGCGACGCTGGCGCGTCGAACACCCCTTCTTTTTTTGCAGAATGCATGCAGAAATTATGAATGAACACTAGAAAAAACAAAATAAAATAGAATTAGGAATGAAGAGGAACGATCATACCATGGTGGGTTGTCTCCCACCTAGCACTTTGATTTTACGTCCTTAAGTTGGACGGTCCACAAGGTCAGTCTTCTGCTGTTGGTGGATCCTTCAAGAGGAAGATCTCTAACTCCTTGTTGTTCTTTATCTTCTCACCATGATACAGCTTCAGGTGATGTCCATTGACTTTGATGAAATTGGAGCTTGAAGGATGACTTAGGTGAAAGACTCTGTATGGCTCTGCCTTTTCTACTCTGTAGGGACCTTCCCATCTTGATCTCAGCTTGCCTGGCATGAGCCTCAATCTGGAGTTGTAAAGAACAACCAAATCCCCAGGTCGGAACTCTCTCCTCTTGATGTGCTTGTCATGCACTACCTTCACCTTCTCTTTGTATATCCTGGAGTTGTCATACGCTTCGAGGCGAAAGTTCTCTAATTCTTGTAGTTACAGTTTCCTTTCAACTCCGGCTTTCTCAAATCCATGTTGCATTCTCTTACTGCCCAGAATGCTTTGTGTTCTACCTCCACTGGAAGGTGACAAGCCTTGCCATAGACCAGGCGGAATGGACTCACTCCTATGGGTGTCTTGTATGCTGTTCGGTAAGCCCAGAGCGCATCAACAAGTCTGGTGCTCCAGTCCTTCCGATGAGGCTTGACTATCTTCTCCAATATGCGTTTTATCTCTCTATTAGACACCTCGACTTGCCCATTGGTCTGGGGATGGTAAGCTATTGCTATCTTGTGAATAATGCCATGTTTCTTTAGTAGGCTTGTTAATCTCCTATTACAAAAGTGAGTGCCTTGATCACTCACGATTGCTCGTGGTGATCCAAAGTGACAGATAATATAATTTCTAACAAAAGAGACAACAGTGTTAGCATCATCAGTACAGGTAGGAATTGCTTCCACCCATTTAGAAACATAATCTATAGCTAACAATATGTATAAGAATCCATTAGAGTTTGGAAATGGACCCATGAAGTCGATGCCCCAAACATAAAAAATTTCACAGAATAGCATAAGCTGCTGGGGCATCTCATCCCTCTTGGATATATTACCAAACCTTTAGCAAGATTTACAGAAGGCAGTAGCATCTTTAAAAAGAGTGGGCCACCAGAATCCACAGTCTAATATTTTTCTAGCTATTCTTTGAGGGCCAAAATGTCCACTACTCTCAGAGGAGTGGCAGGCCTCTAAAATTGACTGGAATTCTGATTGAAGCACACACCTTCTAATTATCTGGTCAGCACCATACCTCCATAAATAGGGGTAATCCCATATATAATATTTGGACTCGCTCTTCAGCTTATCCCTTTGATGCTTAGTAAAATTAGGAGGGAAGGTATGACTAACTAGATAATTAGCTATAGGTGTATACCAAGGGACTACTTCAGATATTGCCTGCAAGCAATCAAATGGAAAAGCATCATTGATAGGACTTGAGTCATCATTGATGTGCTCAAAGCGACTCAAGTGGTCCGCCACCAAATTCTGGGAACCACTCCTATCTTTAGTTTCTAAATCAAATTCTTGCAGCAACAATATCCAACGTATCAACCTTGGTTTGGACTCTTTTTTAGCTAATAAATATTTTAGAGCTGCGTGGTCTGAGTACGCTACCACCTTAGTACCAAGTAGGTAGGCTCGGAATTTATCCAGAGCAAAAACAATAGCCAGAAACTCTTTTTCAGTGGTAGTGTAATTAGACTGAGCAGCGTCTAATGTCTTAGAAGCATAAGTGATGAGCGGATAATTTATACGCTTTTTGGCATTATTTTTATATAGTTTTTAGTATGATTTAGTTAGTTTTTAGTATATTTTTATTAGTTTTTAAGCAAAATTCATATTTCTGGACTTTACTATGAGTTTGTGTGTTTTTCTGTGATTTAAGGTATTTTCTGGCTGAAATTGAGGGGCCTGACCAAAAATCTGATTCAGAGGCTGACAAAGAACTGCAGATGCTGTTGGATTCTGACCTCCCTGCACTCGAAGTAGATTTTCTGGAGCTACAGAACTTCAAATGGCCAACTCTCAATTGCGTTGGAAAGTAGACATCCAGGGCTTTCCGGCAAAATATATAATAGTCCATACTTTGCGTGAGTTTTGACGACGTAATATGGCATCAAAATGCCAGCTCTCTGTCCTTTTCTGGCGTCAAAATGCCAGAACTGGCATAAAAGTTGGAGTTAAACGCCCAAACTGGCACAAAAGCTGGCGTTTAAATCCAAGAAAAGCCTCTACACGTGTGAAGCTCAATGCTTAGCCCAAGCACACACCAAATGGGCCCGGAAGTGGATTTCTGCGTCATTTACCTATTTCTGTAAACCCTAGTATCTAGTTTCATTATAAATAGGACCTTTTACTATTGTATTTTTATCTTTGGATCATAGAGACAATTCTGGATGACACATTTTCATATTTGGGGAGGCTGGCCATTCAGCCATGCCTGGACCTCCAGACCACTTATGTATTTTCAACGGTGGAGTTTCTACACACCATAGATCAAGGTGTGGAGCTCTACTGTTCCTCGAGTATTAATGTAATTACTACTATTTTCTATTCAATTCAAGCTTATTCTTGTTCTAAGATATTCACTCACACTTCAACCTGATTAATGTGATGATCCGTGACACTCATCATCATTCTCACCTATGAATGCGTGACTGACAATCACTTCCGTTCTACTTAAGATTGAACGTGTATCTCTTAGCCTCCATTCTGAAAGATCGGAGTCTTTGTAGTATAAGCTAGAATTATTGGCGGCCATTCCTGAGATCCGAAAAGTCTAAACCTTGTCTGTGGTATTTCGAGTAGGATCTGGGAAGGGATGACTGTGACGAGCTTCAAACTTGCGAGTGTTGGGCGTAGTGACAGACGCAAAAGGATCACTGAATTCTATTCCAACATGATCGAGAACCGACAGATGATTAGCCGTGCGGTTACAGTGCATTTTGGACCATTTTCACTGAGAGGACAGGAAGTAGGCATTGACAACGGTGATGTCCAACATACAGCTTGCCATAGAAAGGAGTATGAAGGATTGGATGAAGGCAGTAGGAAAGCAGAGATTCAAGAGGGATGGAGCATCTTCATACGCTTGTCTAAAATTCCCACCAATGAATTACATAAGTATCTCTATCTTTATTTTATATTTATTTATCTTTTAATTATGAAAACTCTATAACCCATTTGAATCCGTCTAACTGAGATTTACAAGGTGACCATAGCTTGCTTCAAGCCGACAATCGTCTAACTGGGATCGACCATTACTCACGTAAGGTTTATTACTTGGACGACCCAGTGCACTTGCTGGTTAGTTGTGCAAAGTTGTGAAAAAGAGTTGAGATTACAATTGTGCGTACCAAGTTGTTGGTGCCATTGTGTATCACAATTCGTGCACCAAGTTTTTGGCACCGTTGCCGGGGTTTATTCGAGTTTGGACAACTGACGGTTCATCTTGTCGCTCAGATTAGGTAATTTTCTTCTTATTTTGTTTTCAAAAAGTTTTCAAAAATCTTTTAAAATTTTTCTTCTTTCTCGTTTTTCCAAAATAATTTTCGAAAAATCCAAAAAAATTCATAAAATCATAAAAACTCAAAAATATTTCATGGTTCTTGTTTGAATCTAGGGCCAAATTTTAAGTTTGGTGTCAATTGCATGAATTTAATTGTCTTGCAATTTTCGAAACACATACATTGTGTTCTTGACGATCTTCAAGTCGTTCTTGATGAATTGCCTTGTTTGATCTTCATGATTTATTGATTTCCACTGCATGATGTTCTACATATGTATTCTTGCATTCATGTGGCCCAAACATGAGAAAGTTCTAAGTTTGGTGTCCTCCATGTTTTCCTTCATTAAGAAAACTGATTTCTTGATGATCATCTTGATCTTCAAGATTGTTCTTGGTGATCATCTTGACGTTCATAATGTTCTTGCATATATCTTGTATTTTGATCTAAGAATTATATGTTTCGACTCATTTTGTTGTTTTTCAAAATTGAAAACATATTTTCTTGAATAAAGGATTAAGCAAAATGAAGATCCAAGAACATAAAGCAGAGGAATTACAGAGAAAAAGCTGGGCGTTCAAAACGCCCAGCAAAGAAGGAAAACTAGCATTTAAACGCCAGCCAGGGTACTTGGCTGGGCGTTTAAACGCCCAAACCATGCAGCAATTGGGCGTTAAATGCCCAAAACATGCAACCCCTGGGCGTTTAACGCCCAGATGACACAAGGAGAGGAATTTTGTTCTCAAATCAAATCTTTTTCAAATCTTCATATTTTTTCAAAATCAAATCTTTTTCAAATCAAATATTTTCAATCATATATTTTTCAAAATCATATCTTTTCAAACATATCTTTTTCAAAAATCAAATCTTTTCCTCATAGTTTCAAAAATCTTGATTCAAAAATTTCAAGTTTGTTACTTTCTTGTTAAGAGAGCTTCCATATTTGAAATTTAGAATCATATCTTCTAGTTTCTTGTTAATCAAGTCATTAATTTTAAAAATCAAATCTTTTTAATTTGTTTTTCAAAAATATCTTTTTCAAATCATATCTTCTTTTTAAAAAAAATCCTTAATTTCAAAATCTTGCTCTAACTTCTTATCATTTTCAAATTTATTTCTTATCTTTTTCAAAACCACCTTTTCACTCTTAATTTTCGAAAAACATTAACCTTTTTTTAAATCCCTTTTAATTAACTAATTATTTTAAATTTTAATTTTTGAAAATTTCTTCCCCTGTCTCATCTTTTTCTATTTAAACACTAACATTCCTCCTCCATTGTCAATTAGAACTCCATCTCTCTTTATGTGTTCAAATTCTTCCTTACCTACCTCATCCTTCCATTCTTGTTTTCCTCTGACACCTCAAGGAATCTCTATACTGTGACATAGAGGATTCTATATTTTCTTTATTTTCTTCTCTTTTATATGAGCAGGAACAAAGATAAAGGCATACTTGTTGAAGCTGATCCTGAACCTGAAAGGACTCTGAAGAGGAAGCTAAGAGCAGCTAAAGCACAAAACTCTGAAGAGGACCTCACTGAAATTTTCGAAAAGGAAGCAGCAAAAGAAACAATTATGGCCGAACCAAACAACAATGCAAGGAAGATGCTTGGTGATTTTACTACACCAACTTCCAACTTCTATGGAAGAAGCATCTCAATCCCTGCCATAGGAGCAAACAATTTTGAGCTAAAGCCTCAATTAGTTTCTCTACTGCAACAGAACTGCAAGTTTCATGGACTTCCATCAGAAGACCCTTATCAGTTCTTAACTGAGTTCTTGCAGATCTGTGATACTGTTAAGACCAATGGAGTTGATCCTGAAGTCTACAAGCTTATGCTTTTCCCTTTTACTATAAGAGACAGAGCTAGAACATGGTTTGACTCACAACCTAGAGATAGCCTGGACTCTTGGGATAAGCTGGTCACGGCTTTCTTAGCCAAGTTCTTTCCTCCTCAAAAGCTGAGCAAGCTTAGAGTAGATGTTCAGACCTTCAGACAAAAAGATGGTGAGTCTCTCTATGAAGCTTAGAAAGATACAAGCAACTGACCAAAAAGTGTCCTTCTGACATGCTTTCAGAATGGACCACATTAGATATATTCTATGATGGTCTGTCTGAACTTTCCAAGATGTCACTGGACCACTCTGTAGGTGGATCCATTCACCTAAAGAAAATGCCTGCAGAAGCTCAGGAACCTATTGAAATGGTTGCAAATAACCAGTTCATGTATACCTCTGAGAGGAATCCTATGAGTAATGGGACGCCTCAAAAGAGAGGAGTTCTTGAAATTAATGCTCTGAATGCCATACTGGCCAAGAATAAAATATTGACCCAACAAGTCATTATGATCTTTCAGAGTCTGAATGGATTGCAAAACGCATCCAACAGTACTAAAGAAGCATCTTCTGAAGAAGAAGCTTATGATCCTGAGAACCCTGCAATGGCAGAGGTAAATTACATGGGTGAAGCCTTTAGCAACACCTATAATCCTTCATGGAAAAATCATCCAAATTTTTTATGGAAGGATCAACAGAAGCAAGGCTTCAATAATAACAATGGTGGAAGAAACAGGTTTAGCAATAGCAAACATTTCCCATCATCATCTCAGCAACAGACAGAGTATTCTGAGCAGAATCCTTATAGCTTAGCAAACAGAGTATCTGACCTATCTAAGGCCACTCTTAGTTTCATGAACAGAGTCTCTGATCTATCTAAGGCCACTCTTAGTTTCATGACTGAAACATGATCCTCTATTAGAAATTTGGAGGCACAAGTGGGCCAGCTGAGTGAAAGGGTTACTGAAACTCCTCCTAGCACTCTCCCAAGCAATACATAAGAAAATCTCAAAGGAGAGTGCAAGGCCATTGATATAATCAACATGGCCAAAACCTTAGAGGAGGAGGAGGACGTGAATCCCGATGAGGAAGACCTCAGGGAACGTCCAATGGTCAGTAAGGAATACCCTAATGAGGAACCAAAGGAATCTGAGGCTCATACAGAGACCATAGAGATTCCCTTGGACCTCCTTTTACCATTCATGAGCTCTGATAACTACTCATCTTCTGAAGAGGATGAAAACATTGTTGAAGGGCAAGTTGCCCAATATTTAGGAGCAATCATGAAGCTAAATGCCAAGCTATTTGGTAATGAGACTTGGGAGGAAGAGCCTCCCTTGCTCACCAATGAACTGAATACATTGGTTTAGCAAAATTTACCTCAAAAGAAATAGGATCCTGGTAAATTCTTAATACCCTGTACCATAGGCACCATGACCTTTGAAAAAGCTCTGTGTGACCTGGGGTCAGGGATAAACATGATGCCCCTTTCTGTAATGGAGAAACTGAGAATCTATGAGGTACATGCTACCAAATTCTCATTGGAGATGGCAGATAAATCTATGAAAAAGGTTTATAGACTAGTAGAGGACGTTCTAGTAAAGGTTGAAGGCCTTTACTTCCCTGCTGATTTCATAATCCTAGACACTAGGAGGGATGAGGATGAATCCATCATCCTTGGAACACCTTTCCTAGCCACAGCAAGAGCTGTAATTGATGTTGACAGAGGAGAGTTGATCCTTCATGTGAATGAAGAATGCCTTGTAGTAAAGACTCAAGGTTCTCCATCTGTAACCATAGAAAGTAAGCATGAAGAGCTTCTCCCAATACAAAGCCAAACAGAGGCCCCACATTCAAACTCTAAGTTTGGTGTTGGGAGGCCACAGCCAAACTCTAAGTTTGGTGTTGAGAGATCTCAACCATACTCTGATCATCTGTGAGACTTCATGAGAGCTTACTGTCAAGCTATTGACATTAAAGAAGCGCTTATTGGGAGGCAACCCAATTTTATTTTAATTTTATCTATATTATTTTGTTTTTTTTAGGTTGATGATCATGTGAAGTCACAAAGACAATTACAAAAATAAAAAAAATCAAAAATAGCATTGAAAACAGCACACTCTGGAGGAAGGACTTACTGGCGTTTAAATATCAGTAATGGTACAAAAGGGGCATTTAAACGCCCAATCTGGCACCTTTCTGGGTGTTTAAACGCCAGAATAGGGCACCAGACTGGCATTTAAATACCAGAACAGGGCAACAAATTGGCATTTAGACACCAAAACAAGAAAGAAAGCTGGTGTTTAAACGCCAGAACAGGGCAACAGACTGGCGTTTAAACGCCAAAATTGCACTCTAAGGCGTTGTGAACGCCCAATTGGAACAGGGATGAAGAATTCCTTGACCCCTCAGGATCTGTGGACCCCACAGGATCCCCACCAACCTCAATTCGCTCTCTCTCCTCTTCACACCTTTCTACAACACTCTTCCCCAAATACCCTTCACCAATCACCTCTTTAACTCTTCCCCGAAAACCCCACCCACCTTCAAAATTCAAAACCATTTCCCTCCCAAACCCACCAAACCATTCGGCCACTATCCCTATAAATACTCCCCTTCACACCTTCATTTTCACACATCACAAACACCTTCTTCCCCTCTTGGCCGAACCCTATACACCCTCCATCTCCTCCATTTTCTTTTTCTTCTACATCTTTCTTTCTTCTTTTGCTCGGGGACGAGCAAATATTTTAAGTTTGGTATGGTAAAAGCATTGCTTTTTATTTTTCCATAACCATTTATGGCACCTAAGGCCAGAGAAACCTCTAGAAAAAGGAAAGGGAAGGCAACTGCCTCTACCACTGAGTCATGGGAGTGGAGAGATTCATCTCAAAGGTCTATCAAGACCACTTCTATAAAGTTGTGGCCAAGAAGAAGGTGATCCCTGAGGTCCCTTTTAGGCTCAAAAAGGGCGAATATCCGGAGATCCGACAAGAGATCCAAAGAAGAGGTTGGAAAGTTCTGGCCAACCCCATTCAACAAGTCAGAATCTTAATGGTTCAAGAGTTCTATGCAAACGCATGGATCCCTAGGAACCATGATCAAAGTATGAACCCAAACCCAAAGAATTGGCTTACAATGGTTTGGGGGAAATACTTAGATTTCAGTCCGGAAAACGTGAGGCTAGTGTTCAACTTGCCAATAATGGAAGAAAATGCACACCCCTACACTAGAAGGGTCAACTTTGATCAAAGGTTGGACCAAGTCCTCATGGACATATGTGTGGAGGGGCTCAATGGAAAAGAGACTCAAGAGGCAATCCGGTTCAATTGAGATGACCGGATCTTAAGCCTGTGGCTAGAGGATTGTTGGAGTTCATCCAACGCTCTATCATTCCCACTAGCAACCGATCTGAGGTAACTGTGGATCGGGCCATCATGATCCATAGTATCATGATGGGAGAGGAAGTAGAAGTTCATGAAATCATACCTCTAGAACTCTACAAGGTGGCTGACAAGTCCTCACCTTTGGCAAGATTAGCCTTTCCTCATCTCATATGTCACCTTTGCTATTCAGCTGGGATTATCATAGAGGGAGACATCCTCATTGAAGACGACAAGCCCATCACTAAGAAAAGGATGGAGCAAACTAGAGAGCCCATCCATGGCACTCAACAAGAGCATGAGGAAATCCCTCATCAAGAAATCCCTGAGATGCCTCAAGGGATGCAATTTTCTCCACCAATTATTGGGAGCAACTCAACACTTATTTGGAAAGCTTGAGTTACAACATGGACCAATTAAGGGTGGAACACTAAGAGCACTCCATCATTCTCCATGAGATTAGAGAAGATCAAAGAGCTATGAGGAAGGAGCAAAAAAGGCAAGGAAGAGACATAGAGGAGCTCAAGAGCACCATTGGTTCTTCAAGAGGAGGAAGATGCCACCCTCACTAAGGTGGACTCATTCCTTAATCTCCTTGTCTATTTTTCTGTTTTTCGGCTTTATGCTGTAGGATCTATCTATGTTTGTGTCTTCACTACATGATCATTAGTGTCTAGTGTCTATGTCTTAAAGCTATGAATAACTCCATGAATCCTTCACCTCTCTTAAATGAAAAATGTGCTTAATTATAAAAGAACAAGAAGTACTTGGATTTCAAATTTTATCTTGAAACTAGTTTAATTATTTTGATGTGGTGGCAATACTTTTTGTTATCTAAATGAATGCTTGAAAGTGCATATTTTTGATCTTGTTGTTTATGAATTTTAAAGTTGTTGGCTCTTGAAAGAATGATGAACAAAGAGAAATGTTATTGATAATCTGAAAAATCATGAAATTGATTCTTGAAGCAAGAAAAAGCAGTGAATAAGAAAGCTTGTGAAAAAAAATTTGCGAAAAAAAAGAGAAAAAGAGAAAGAAAAAGAAAAAGCAAGCAGAAAAAGCCAATAGCCCTTTAAACCAAAAGGCAAGGGTAAAAAGGATCTAAGGCTTTGAGCATTAATGGATAGGAGGGCCCAAGGAAATAAAATCCAGGCCTAAGCGGCTAATCAAGTTGTCCCTAACCATGTGCTTGTGTCATGAAGGTCCAAGTGAAAAGCTTGAGACTGAGTGGTTAAAGTCATGATCCAAAGTAAAAAGAGTATGCTTAAGAACCCTAGACACCTCTAACTGGGGACTTTAGCAAAGCTGAGTCACAATCTGAAAAGGTTCACCCAGTTATGTGTCTGTGGCATTTATGTATTCGGTGGTAATACTGGAAAACAAAGTGCTTAGAGCCACAACCAAGACTCATAAAGTAACTATGTTCAAGAATCAACATATTGAACTAGGAGAATCAATAACACTATTTGAAATTCTAAGTTCCTATAGATGCCAATCATTCTGAATTTCAAAGGAGAAAGTGAGATGCCAAAACTGTTCAAAAGCAAAAAGCTACAAGCCCCGCTCATCTAATTAGGACTAAGTTTCATTGATACTGTGGGATTCATTGTATATTCTCTTCTTTTTATCCTATTTTGTTTTCAATTGCTTGGGGACAAGCAACAATTTATGTTTGGTGTTGTGATGAGCGGATAATTTATACGCTTTTTGGCATTGTTTTTATATAGTTTTTAGTATGATTTAGTTAGTTTTTAGTATATTTTTATTAGTTTTAAGCAAAATTCATATTTCTAGACTTTACTATGAGTTTGTGTGTTTTTCTGTGATTTTAGGTATTTTCTGGCTGAAATTGAGGGACGTGAGCAAAAATCTAATTCAGAGGCTGACAAAGGTCTGCAGAGGCTGTTGGATTCTAACCTTCCTGCACACGAAGTAAATTTTCTGGAGCTACAGAACTCCAAATGACACACTCTCAAATGCATTGGAAAGTAGACATCCAGAGCTTTCCAGAAATATATAATAGTCCATACTTTGCACGCGTTTTGACGACATAATATGGCGTCAAAACGCCAGCTCTCTGTCCTTTTCTAGCGTCAAAACGCCAGAACTGGCATAAAAGTTGGAGTTAAACGCCCAAACTGGCACAAAAGCTGGTGTTTAACTCCAAGAGAAGCCTCTACACGTGTGAAGCTCAATGCTCAGCCCAAGCACACACCAAGTGGGCCCGGAAGTGGATTTCTGCATCATTTACCTATTTCTGTAAACCCTAGTAGCTAGTTTCATTATAAATAGGACCTTTTACCATTGTATTTCCATCTTCGGATCATAGAGCAATTCTGGATGACACATTTTCATATTTGGGGAGGCTGGCCATTCAGCCATGCCTGGACCTCCATACCACTTATGTATTTTCAATGGTTGAGTTTCTACACACCATAGATCAAGGTGTGGAGCTATGCTGTTCCTCGAGTATTAATGCAATTACTACTATTTTCTATTCAATTCAAGCTTAATCTTGTTCTAAGATATTCACTCACACTTCAACCTGATGAATATGATGATCCGTGACACTCATCATCATTCTCACCTATGAACGCGTGACTGACAATCACTTCCATTCTACTTAAGATTGAGCGTGTATCTCTTAGCCTCCATTCCGAAAGATCGGAGTCTTTATGGTATAAGCTAGAATTATTGGCGGCCATTCCTGAGATTTGGAAAGTCTAAACCTTATTTGTTGTATTCCGAGTAGGATCTGGGAAGGGATGACTGTGACGAGCTTCAAACTCGCGAGTGTTGGGCGTAGTGACAGACGCAAAAGGATCACTGGATTCTATTCTAGCATGATCGAGAACCGACAGATGATTAGCAGTGCAGTGACAATGTATTTTGGACCATTTTCACTGAGAGGATGGGAAGTAGCCATTGACAACGGTGATGCCCAACATACAACTTGCCATAGAAAGGAGTATGAAGGATTGGATGAAGGCAGTAGGAAAGCAGAGATTCAAGAGGGATGGAGCATCTCCATACGCTTGTCTGAAATTCCCACTAATGAATTACATAAGTATCTCTATCTTTATTTTATATTTATTTATCTTTTAATTATGAAAACTCTATCACCCATTTGAATCCGCTTGACTGAGATTTACAAGGTGACCATAGCTTGCTTCAAGCCGACAATCTCCGTGGGATCGACCCTTACTCACGTAAGGTTTATTACTTGGACGACCCAGTGCACTTGCTGGTTAGTTGTGCGAAGTTGTGAAAAGGAGTTGAGATTACAATTGTGCGTACCAAGTTGTTGGCGCCATTGTGTATCACAATTTTGTGCACCAATAAGCAATTACAAAAGGATCCTTACCTTCGCGCTGAGCCAGCACTGCTCCTACTGCATGGTTGGAGGCATCACACATAATCTCAAAAGGCTGGCTCTAGTCTAGTCCTCTCACAATCGGAGCTTGAGTCAAGGCAATCTTTAGCTTATCAAATGCTTCCATACAGTCCTCACTCAGCTCGAACTCAACATCCTTCTGCAGCAGTCTAGATAAAGGCAAAGCTACCTTACTGAAGTCCTTGATAAATCTCCGGTAAAAACCTCCATGGCCAAGGAACGAACAGACTTGCCTCACGGAGGAGAGGTAAGGTAAACTAGAAATGACATTTACCTTTGCTGGATCTACAGAAATACCAGTATTGGAAACAACGTGTCCTAGAACAATACCTTGTTTAACCATAAAATGACATTTTTCAAAATTTAATACAAGGTTTGACCTGACACACCTAAAATCATCCATGAAAACTTCCATACAGTCTTCAAGAAGATCTGAGAAAATGCTCATCATGCATCTTTGGAACGTAGCCGATGCATTACATAAGCCAAAAGGCATCCGCTTGTATACGTACGTTCCAAAGGGACATGTAAAAGTAGTTTTCTCCTGATCTTCAAAAGCTATATGAATTTGAAAATATCTAGTGTACCCATCTAAAAAATAGTAGTGTGATTTACCTGACAGGCGATTAAGCATCTGATTGATGAAAGGCAATGTGTAGTGATCCTTGCGAGTAGCCTAGTTGAGACGCCTGTAATCAATGCACACCCTCTAGAAGTTCTGCACTCTGGTTGCTATGAGTTCTCCTTGCTCATTCTTTACTGTTGTGACTCCAGACTTCTTGGGCACCACTTGTACTGGGTTGACCCATTCACTATCTGAGATGGGGAAGATGATGTCTGCTTCAAGTAGTCTAGTCACTTCCTTCTTGACAACTTCCAAGATGGTGGGGTTCAACCGCCTTTGAGGCTGACAGACAGGCCTTGCCCCCTCTTCTAAAAATATCCAGTGCTTGCAGACTTGAGGGCTGATGCCTACTATATCTGCCAAGCTCTACCCAATTACTTTCTTGTGTCTTCTCAGCACATTAAGCAGCTGCTCCTCCTGTTGGGAAGTGTGTTCCCTTGCAATGATGACCAGGAGCTTCTAATTATCCTCAAGGTAAGCATACTTGAGGTGGGGTGGAAGGGGCTTCAACTCCAATTTCTGATCATGGCTAGGCACTTGATCTTCTGGAGCCATTGGTGGGGGCAGGTTATCTTTAATGAGCTCAGAGGGTTTTTCCATACTTGCACCTTGCTCCATGGTTATCTTTGCTACTTTCTCCTGGTGGACTTCTGCCATAGTCTCATCAATAATGTCGCATTGGAAGACAGAGTGATCTTCCGGTGGGTGCTTCATAGCTTCATCCAGGTTGAAGCTCACTGCTTGGCCATCTATCTCAAAGAAGTAAGTCCCTGAGAAGGCATCCAACTTGAACCTTGAAGTCTTCAGAAATGGTCTTTCAAGTAGGATGGATGATGGTCTTCCTGAGTCATTAGGTGGCATCTCCAAGATGTAAAAGTCAATAAGGAATGTCAGCCCCTTAATGCTCATTAGCACGTCCTCAGCAATTCCAACCACTATGATTATACTTTTATCTGCCAAAACAAAATGAGCTACCGACCTTTTTAAGGGAGGGAGCCTCAAAGAATCATATACAGACAATGGCATAATACTAACACACGCTCCTAAATCACACATGCAGTCAAAAAATATTACACCCTCAATAGTATAGCTAACCATGCATGGACCCGGATCCCACATTTTTCCGGTATGGCACTATTAAAGCAGAAATAGAGCCACCTAGAGGGATGGTTTCTAAATCATGTATTTTGTCCTTATGCATGCATAAATCTTTTAGAAACTTAGCGTACTTAGGTACCTAGTGAATAGCAACAAAAAATGGAACGGTTACCTCAACCTTTTTAAAGATCTCCACCATCTTGGGATCTAGCTCCATCTGCTTTCTGGGCTTCCTAGCAAACTGTGTGGAAATGGGAAAGGAATGGTGTCACCTGTAGCTTCTGCGTCCCTTGGTGTTCCCTTCCTTGGTTGGGCTGCTTCTTCTGCAACCATGTCTTGTACTTCCTCTTCCTCTTCAATATCCTCTACCTCAACAATATCTTCAGCCTGAGTGTTTTCCCTTGAGTTTGGCTCCTCGTGACTTCTCTCTGGCAGTGTAGTTCCTGACCTCAAAGTAATGGCATTGATTCCTCCTTTGGGGTTGGGTAAAGGTTGAGATAGAAGTGCACTAGAGCTTGCAGGTTGACTGTTGCGGGTATTCATAGATCTAATATGTAAAGTGAGAGCTTGTACGGCAGAAGTCAGACCGTTCAAGGGAGAGCTAAGTGTGTTCTCCATGGCCTTTTGCCTTTGCTCAATAGACTGAAGCAACTTGTCATTGGAAGGGGAAGGTGGGTAGGTGACTTGAGGGGCTTGCTGTTGGTTGTTCTGAGATCCCTGGGCTTGCCTTTGGTAAGGTACTCGGTAAGGCTGGTTTTGGTTCTACTGAGACCGGTTCTGCTGATTGTTATTGTTGTTCCACCTCTGATTTCCACCATTGTCTCTGCCTCCTGGGTTGTAGTTGTCCCTCTATCCCTGGTTAGAGTTACTTCTCCATATCTGGTTGGAGTTATCTTGCCAACCTTGATTGTAGTTCCCACCTTGGTTATAATTACCGCCTTGTTGATAGTATCCTTGATTCGGACAGTCATAGAAGTTATGGGTAGTTGCCAAGGTGTTGTCTTCTTGTTGGAGTTGCGGACATTCATCCGTGTAATGAGTATAGCACGCAGATATTCCGCACACTCTCTGAAGAACCAGTTGTTGATTTTGTTGCTGTGGGGGAGGCTGAGGTTGTTGTTGATTTAGCTGTATCTGCTTCAGTAAGTTGGTCATCTCACATAGTATTTATGTGAGAACAGTATTCTCACTGCTAGAGGAAACCTCTGCAACAGCCTTGGGATGGTTTTTCCTGTGCCTAGCATTCCGAGTGGACTCAGCTAGATTGGTGATCAGTTATCATCATCCGCGGTCTTGTACTTTTTCAGAGACCCATTACTCACACCATCTAATGTAGTCTTGTCTTAAGGCTTCATGCCCTGTGTGACGTAGCTGATCAACACCAACTTGTTAATCATGTGGTGGGGACAAGCGTCTAGGAGATTCCTGAAGCACTCCCAATACTCATACAGAGTCTCTGAATCGCCTTGAATAATGTAGGAAATTTCTCTCCTTAGTCTATCAGTAACTTCAGCTGGAAAGTATCTTTCTAAGAATTCTGTCCTGAGCGTATCCCAGTTAGTAACAACTGCTTCAGGTTGAGTGTAATACCACTCCCTTTCCTTTCCCTCAAGAGAAAACGGGAAGGCGATTAGCAAAATATTAGTCTCATATGTACCATGACGCCTAACAGTAGAGCAAGCTGTATAAAAATCTCTGAGGTGCTTGAGAGGCTCTTGAGCAAGCAAGCCATGAAACCTTGACAGTAGATTGATTAGCACATTCTTCAGTTTAAAATTTGCACCCAGATTTGGAAGGCACGCTTGGAAAGGTGGCAGTGTAAAGTTCAGAGCTCCTGCTTTCTGGAGAATAACCCTCCTGGGCGTTGCCATGTTATCTGCGCAAAAATTAACAAAATCAGTAGTAGAGGAGCTTGTCTCTTCCATAAATGACACTTTAGATTTGTCCTCAGATAAGACTGGTGAATTGGTAGTAACCACTTCACCACCCTCAGAGGCTAACCGACACCGAGCTCGCCTTATACGTGAAATAGTTCTTTCAATTTCAGGATCAAACGGGGCTAAGCTCGAATCCGGTAACGAACGCGTCATTCAATGAAAGAAACATAGAGCTCGGGGTGATAAGAGCAAAATAAAATATGCAAATATGTAAAATTAAAAATATTTACACTAATCAATAACGTAGCACACTATTGCAACTCCCCGGCAACGGTGCTAAAAATTGATGTGCGGAAAATTGTCAATTAAAAATTTATAATGAACTGACGTTGCGAGTATAGTCTTTAACCAACGAAGATTCCGCGTATCAATTTAAAAAGGGTTTTGTCACAATATAAGAATAAATTACTGGGAGTATGAATCCCAGGTCGTCTCCCAATGAGTTGCTAAAAGAGTGCTATTTATTGATCAGGAGGTTTCTGAGAATTTTGAAATTGGAGAATAGAATTAAAGCAAAGAAAATGAACGAGAGATTTAATTAATTATGATAAAAAGCCTTGATTGGGGGAAGATTAATCAGAAGTTCTATCCTTGTTAGTTTTTCCAAGATTAATAATAATTGGTTGTTGTTCTACTTAGTTATCCTTCACTGAATAAAGGAAAGTCAAGTAACTAACTAACCAACTCTGTCCTCAAGTCCTAATCCTCTCCTAAGGAAGGATTAGAGTTAGAGACTAGAGAGTCAGCCAACAACTTCCAATTAAAATTAACACTTGAATATTCTCAACTCAAGGTTCTCCTCTTAATCAACTCCCAAGTCAAGTTGGGAATCTACTCCATTGACATGAATACTACATTCATAGGCATATAAGGGGAATAAAGAGAAGACATGATAAATTGAATAACAACTGAAAATTGATTAAAGGTAAAAATAGTTCTTTGCATTAATAAATCCCAAAACCATAAACATACGTATCTGAACAGGGCAAATGGGAAATTAAAAGAGTAAAGGAATAAGGAAACAAACTAGAATAATGGAAACTTCAACGGAGGTGATAACTCTTCTCAATATCCAAATCAAAAGCATAAACTAGAAATCTATGAATGTGAAGAACCCTAGAGGAAGTAGTGATTTTCTCTCTCAGATTCAAAAACTAAAACTAAAACTAATGAATGAGCGAAGGTGTGAATGTCTTGAGTCTCTGCTATCCCCTGGCTCTAGTCTGTGTTTCTGGGCCGAAAACTGGGTCAAAACTCGGCCCAAAATCACCCACAGCATTTTTTGTGTTTTCTGCACGTGGCGCATGTTACGTGTACGAGTCAGTCACGCGTACACATCGATGGTCTTCTTCGCATGTCACGCGTACGCGTCAGGTACGCGCACGCGTCGCCGTGCAAATCTCCAAATCATGCGCACACGTCGCTCCTCGCTGGCTATCTCCTTTAGTTCTTGTGCTCCTTCCATTTATGCAAGCTTCCTCTCCATCCTCTAAGTCATTCCTGCCCGATATAGTCTGAAAACACTTAACACATGGATCACGGCATCGAATGGTATAAAAGGGAATTAAAAAAATACAATTTAAAGGCTTAGGAAACAAGTTTTCAACCATAGAACCAAATTGGGAAGGAATTGTAAAATCATGCAAATTATATGGATAAGTGTGCAAAGACTTAATAAAAATCACTCGATTGAGTATAAGATAAACCATAAAATAGTGGTTTATCAGTGTGGTAGGAGAAAAGACAATGTGTGCTTTCTAAATGTGTGCACGCTTTAGAACACACACACATTGGCCAGATAAAACAGCAACCACACAATCAAAAGAAATTGCATGTCTTCCTCAATTAAGTGGCCTAGGTTGCAAGTAATAAATAGCAAGAGATAAGGCATAAACAAACCTAGGTAACCACAACTAAAGTGAATTGAGGTTTGAGGTGTTGGATATTGAAATTGTACAAGTGAAGGCGCAAAATTGATTATAGAAGCACAATAAACAATAACCAATCCAACAATGAAAAGAAAACTCCTTATTCATCATGACACATAATGCAATAGTCACATAGTAAAGGTACTTGTTACAAAAAGTGATACACTTGATAGCAATCAAGTCAAGTCACTCAAATAAATGCAAAGCATTAACAAGTAACAAGTACCGGTCACATGATGAATTTGATATGAAGAATCATGATGAACAAGTAATTTCAACTCAATTCACTTAATTCCATATGCACTTATAAAAATTTCACCTAATATGCAACCAAATGTAAATGTGCAAATCCAATTAGGTGCTAGTAATGTAAAGCAAAGTATAAGTGCATTGATGAAATTTATCAAGAAGCAACCAAATCAACATTAAACAAACACTAACAACTTATTTAATTAACAAACAACTAAACCAAATCTAATATAATTACTAAAATGAAAATGAGATGCAATGAAAACTAAGTAAAACAAGTAGAAAATAAGGTAAAAGGGAGAGAAGAGAGGAATGGGGGGTGAATGTGTGTTAGGGCTTAATTCTAAGTGCAATAAAGATTTTTTTCCAAAACAACACTTGTACATATGCTCTCACAAGTCGTGCGAACGCTCTGGACAGAAAGGGGATTAAGGAGTGTGCGTACCATGCACAGGTGTGTGGGAACGCACAAAACACTTTTTTTTCACATAGAGGATCATGTGTGCGCACGTACACAGGTCCGTGCGCACGCACAAGAACAAAATTGGGTAGGGGTTCATACGCACAGGGCGTGCCAGTGCTCCTAGCAGAATAGGTGTAAGGGAGTGTGCATACACACAAAGCACGCAAAAAGAAGGTCATGTTCGTACGCACAAGTTGGTGTGCACACGCACAAGGCGCAAAACAAGGGGGATGCGCGCGCACAAGGCGTGCGAGCGCTCCCAACAGAAGGCTGTGCAAAGGGGTGTGCATGCGCACAAGTGCAGAATTGGCGTGGGTGTGTGCTTGCACAGGTGTGTCTGTGCGCACATGCTCTATTTTTTTTTCAAAAATTTTTAGAGCTCTAAGGCACCAAACTTGAGCTCAACAAAAGGGTTTCAACCCCAAAACATCCAACATTGCACAACTACATTATTCAAACTAAAATTTAACCTACTAAGCTTAAAATTAACTAAACATAAGCTATCTACAAGAAACAATATACAAAAAAAAGGTGTTACCAAGGTGGGGTATCTCCCACCTAGTACGTTCATTTATAGCCTTTAAGTTAGACAATTGGGAGAGCCCTTGCTATGGTGGCTTGTGCTTGACTTCCCACCAATGCTTGATTTTCCAATGTCCTCCAGGATCCTAATCCGAACCATTAACAAAAGCAAAAGACAACCAAAAAGCAAGCTATTTACATATTAACATATTTACAATAGCCGATAACATAACACCATTGCAATTCCCCGGCAACGGCGCCAAAAACTTGATGGTGGCCCAAAGTGGGTTAGGAACTTTTCTCAAAATAGAATTGGCGTTGCAATCTAAATCCACAATCAACCAACATCAAAGTTTAAAAATAGATGTCACAACCAACACAAAATAATCGGGAGTTTTAAGTCTCGGGTCGTTCTCCCTAAGAATTGTAATAAAGTATCCTATTATTGGCTATGGAGGAAACAAGGGGGTTTTGATGGCAATTGACAAGAAATTTAACGGCAATAAATTAAATAAGCATGCAAGGAATTAAACTCAAATGTATCAATAAGCTCTTGAGCTTCTTCAATTGTTTGTCTCATATGTATAGATCCACCAGCTGAGTGGTCTAGAGAAATCTGAGCTTTTTCTGTAAGCCCATAGTAGAAGATGTCTAATTGCACCCACTCTGAAAATATTTCAGAGGGGCATTTTCTTAGCATCTCTCTGTATCTCTCCCAAGCATCATAAAGGGATTCATTATCTCCTTGTTTGAAGCCTTGGATGCTTAGCCTTAGCTGTGTCATCCGTTTTGGAGGGAAATAGTGATTCAGGAATTTTTCTAACAGCTGTTTCCATGTTTTTATGCTGTTCTTAGGCTGGTTATTTAACCACCTCTTAGCTTGATCTTTTACAGCAAATGGAAACAGTAATAATCTGTAGACATCCTGATCTACTTTCTTATCATACACTGTGTCAGCAATTTGCAAAAATTGTGCCAGAAACTCTGTAGGTTCTTCATGTAGAAGACCAGAATACTGGTAGTTTTGCTGCACCATGATAATGAGCTGAGGATTCAACTCAAAGCTACTAACTCCAATGGAGGGTATACAGATACTACTCCCATATGAAGCAGTAGTGGGGTTAGCATATGACCCCAGAGTCCTCCTGGACTGTTCATTCCCACTTAATTCCATGATGGAATAAAAGAGATGATATGTATGTTGATATTATTTATTTTATAAAAATTAATTTTTATAAAATAAAATAAAAACGAAACAAATAAAAGAAATTGAAAATATTTTGAAATTGAAATCTGAATTTTTATATAAAATTTTCAAAAATATAATTTAAAATTAGTTAGAAAAGATTTTTTTTTTGAATTTTGAATTTTATGATGAAAGAGAAAAACACATAAAAGACACAAGACTTAAAATTTTTAGATCTAATGCTCCTTATTTTCAAAAATTTTGGAGGGAAAACACCAGGGAACACCAAACTTAAAAATTTTAAGATCAAAACACAAGAAAGACTCAAGAACACCTTGAAGATTCACAAGAACACCAAGAACAAAAGAAAGAACACCAAACTTAAAATTTTTAGAAAACCAAGACAAATTTTCAAAAATTAAAGAAAAATTAACAAGAAAACACCAAACTTAGAGTTTGGCACAAGATTCAATCAAAGAAAAATTATTTTTGAAAAAGATTTTTAAAAGAAGATGCCCAATTGCCAAGAACATAAGCCAACGCTATAACCAACTGAGCTAAAAATGTAATGTATTTTAAAGATGTATTATTTTTGTGGATAAAAGTATAATTTTTGAAAGTTAATGTTTTGAAAAAGCACAAGAAAAACAAGAAAAGACACAAAACAAGAAAAACTCAAGATCAAACAAGAAAAATAAACAAGAACAACTTGAAGATCAATGAAGAACAAAGAACACAAGTTCGAAAATTTAAAGAAAAATATAAAATATGCAATTAACACCAAACTTAGAACAAGACACTAAACTCACGAAAAATTAACAATTAATTAAGAAAAATAATATTTTTGAAAAGAAATTTTTGAAAAGAAATTATCCTATCAGAATTTAATGACTCTATAAAAATAAATTATTCCTGATCTAAGAAATAAAATATGCCTTCAATTGTTCAAACTCAATAATCCCCGCAACGGCGCCAAAAACTTGGTGCACGAATTTGTAATCCGCACAACTAACCAGCAAGTGCACTGTGTCGTCCAAGTAATACCTTACGTGAGTAAGGGTCGATCCCACGGAGATTATTGGTTTGAAGCAATCTATGTTTATTTTATTAATCCTAGTCAGGATGTCAATAAGATTAATTGGATTTAATGATAAGAAGTCAAAGTATTTGGAATAAGGAATTGTTACTTTATTAATGGAGAATATGTTGGAGTTTTGGAGGTGCTTTGTCCTCTGAATCTCAACTTTTCCTTGAAATCCTTTTCCCACACGCAAGGTCCCTTCCATGGCAAGCTCTATGTAGGGTGTCACCGTTGTCAATGGCTACTTCCCATCCTCTCAGTGAAAACGTTCCTATGCTCTGTCACAGCACGGCTAATCATCTGTCGGTTCTCAATCAGGTTGGAATAGAATCCATTGATTCTTTTGCGTCTGTCACTAAGGCCCAGCCTTCAGGAGTTTGAAGCTCGTCACAGTCATTCAATCCCAGAATCCTACTCGGAATACCACAGACAAGGTTTAGACTTTCCGGATTCTCATGAATGCCGCCATCAATCCGGCTTATACCACGAAGATTCTGATTAAGGAATCTAAGAGATACTCATTCAATCTGATGTAGAATGGAGGTGGTTGTCAGGCACACGTTCATGGATTGAGGAAGGTGATGAGTGTCACGGATCATCACCTTCTCCATAATTAAGCGCGAATGAACATCTTAGATAAGAACAAGCGTGTTTGAATGGAAAACAAAGGAATTGTATTAAATCATCGAGACGCTGCAGAGCTCCTCACCCCCAACAATGGAGTTTAGAGACTCATGCCATCAAAAAGTATGTAATTCAGATCTGAAAATGTCATGAGGTACAAAATAATTCTCTAAAAGTTGTTTAAATAGTAAACTAGTAGCCTAGGTTTACAGAATATGAGTAAACTGAGATAATTGGTGCAGAAATCCACTTCTAGGGCCCACTTGGTGTGTGCTGGGGCTGAGACTAAAGCTATCCACGAGCTGAGGCCTTTCTTGGAGTTGAACTCCAAGTTATAACGTGTTTTGGGCGTTCAACTCCGGATCATGACGTGTTTCTGGCGTTTAACTCCAGACAGCAGCATGTACTTGGCGTTCAACGCCAAGTTACGTCGTCTATCTTCGCGCAAAGTATGGACTATTATATATTGCTGGAAAGCCCTGGATGTCTACTTTCCAACGTCGTTGAGAGCGCGCCAATTGGACTCCTGTAGCTCCAAAAAATCCATTCCGAGTGCAGGGAGGTCAGGATCCAACAACATCAGCAGTCCTTTTTCAGCCTAACTCAGATTTTTGCTCAGCTCCCTCAATTTCAGCCAGAAATTACCTGAAATCTCAGAAAAATCACACAACTCATAGTAAAGTCCAGAAACATGATTTTTGCTTAAAAACTAATAAAATTCTATTAAAAACTAATTAAAACATACTAAAATCTATATGAAATTACCCCAAAAAGCGTATAAAATATCCGCTCATCACAACACCAAACTTAAACTGTTGCTTGTCCTCAAGCAACTAGATAAATAAAATAGGTTGAAAAGAAATTAAGAAACAATAATATCTCAGAGTTTCAAGTGAAGCTCAGATTCTAATTAGATGAGCGGGACTAGTAGCTTTTTGCTTCTGAACAGTTTTGGCATCTCACTTTATCCTTTGAAATTCAGAATGGTTGGCATCCATAGGAACTCAGAATTCAGATAGTATTATTGATTCTCCTAGTTTAGTATGTTGATTCTTGAACACAGCTACTTTATGAGTCTTGGCCGTGGCCCTAAGCACTTTGTTTTCCAGTATTACCACCGGATACATAAATGCCACAGACACATAATTGGGTGAACCTTTTCAGATTGTGACTCAACTTTGCTAGAGTCCCCAATTAGAGGTGTCCAGAGTTCTTAACCACACTCTTTTGCTTTGGATCACGACTTTAACCACTCAGTCTCAAGCTTTTCACTTGGACCTGCATGCCATAAGCACATGGTTAGGGACAGCTTGATTTAGCCGCTTAGGCCTAGATTTATTTCCTTGGGCCCTCCTATCCATTAATGCTCAAAGCCTTGGATCCTTTTTACCCTTGCCTTTTGGTTTTAAGGGCTATTGGCTTTTTCTGCTTGCTTTTTCTTTCTCTCTTTTTGGCATTTTTTTCGCAAGAATTTTTTTTTCACTGCTTTTTCTTGCTTCAAGAATCAATTTCATGATTTTTCAGATCATCAATAACATTTCTCTTGTTCATCATTCTTTCAGGAGCCAACAATTTTAACATTCATAAAATTCAATATCAAAAATATGCACTGTTCAAGCATTCATTCAGAAGACAAAAAGTATTGCCACCACATATAAATAATTAGAATTTTCCTTATTAAGAACTCGAAAAAATTAAATTGCCTCTTTATTCTACAAATCTACTATTTTATTCATGTTTGATGATGATGAGAAAAATAAATTATAACTTAATTGGAAATAAAACCAAAATAGATATGCTAATTACTACTACTCCTATATAACTTCTAAGGTAAAATCCTATAATAATACTATCACAGAGTTAAAGCTAGAGTTAGAACTTAACAACTTGTATTTTGGGAAGTGGATGTTCCTCTAGTCTGTGGGGTGCCTTCAAGAATTAATTTTTGACGCTTTAGCTCCCTTAAGTTCACATCCTTGCTCTTCCTGTTCCTTTAGGTGCCATGATCTTAATGCGTTTTAGCTCAGTGATCATGGCAAATCACACCAAACTTAGAGGTTTGCTTGTCCTCAAGCAAAAGAAAGGAAAGGAGAGGAATAGAAGGAGAGGCAGTTTTGAAAAAAAAAAAGATAAGATGAGTCGAGAAAGATATGAGAAGAAATTAAAAAGATTTGAAAAAAGAATTGGATTGGAAAAAGATTTGTGTTTATGAATTAAGATACATTTGATATTTTTGAAAAAGGGATTTTAGAAATTAGGGATTTTAGAAATTAGGATTAAAATTTTTGGAATTGAAGGATGATATTTTGAAACATGTTTATGCAAGAAATCATGAATTGAAACATAAAAATTAGAAAATTTGTGAAGAAAAACGAATTTTACCTCATCCCCACCATCCTGGCGTTAAACGCCCAACTGGTGCATGTTTTGGGCGTTTAACGCCCAATTGTTGCTTCTCCTGGGCGTTCAACGCCCAGCTGATGCTTTTTTCTGGTGTTGAACGCCAGGAAGTCCTTTGTCACTGGGCGTTTTTCTGAACGCCCAGGACGCTGTCGATCTGGCATTTAAACGCCCAGAAGGTGCTTCTTTCTGGCGTTCAACGCCCAAAAGATGCTCCTTTCTGGCGTTTAACGCCCAGATGGCTACCCTTACTGGCGTTGAACTCCCAGTGGGTGCTTCTTTTGGGCGTTCAACGCCCAAAATGTTTCTTACTGGCTTTTTCACGCCAGTGAGCTTCCAAATTTCCCTATAACTCTGTGAATTCAATCAATTGCTATTTTTACCCTTTGAAGATACTTGGACACATACCTGTAAAAAAAAGGAAATTTATTTAATTAGTAAATAAACTTTGTAAATAGTTGGGTTGCCTCCCAGCAAGCGCTTCTTTATTGTCTTTAGCTGGACTACCACTGAGCTCTAATCAAGTCTCAGTTTTGAGCATTCTTGCTCGAAGTTACTTTCAAGATAATGTTTAATTCTCTGTCCATTAACAATGAACTTTTTGTTAGAGTCATTATCCTGAAGCTCTACGTATCCATATGGTGATACACTTGTAATTACATATGGACCTCTCCACCGGGATTTTAATTTCCCAGGGAATAATTTGAGCCTAGAATTAAATAGCAGAACTTTCTGCCCCGGCTCAAAGACTCTGGATGACAATTTCTTATCATGCCATCTTTTTGCTTTCTCCTTGTAAATTTTTGCATTCTCGAAAGCATTGAGTCTAAATTCCTCTAGCTCATTTAACTGGAGCAATCATTTTTCTCCAGCTAACTTGGCATCAAGGTTTAGGAATCTGGTTGCCCAGTAGGCCTTGTGTTCCAGTTCCACTGGCAAGTGACATGCCTTTCCATACACAAGCTGGTATGGAGAGGTCCCTATAGGGGTCTTGAATGCTGTTTTGTATGCCCACAGAGCATCATCCAAGCTTCTTGCCCAATCCCTTCTACGGTTAATTACAGTCCGTTCCAGGATTCTTTTGAGTTCTCTATTTGAGACTTCAGCTTGCCCATTAGTCTGTGGATGATATGGAGTGGCCACCCTGTGGCTAACTCCATAACGAACCAAAGCAGAGTAAAGTTGTTTATTGCAAAAATGAGTGCCCCCATCACTGATTAATACTCTAGGGGTACCAAATCTGCTGAAGATGTGTTTCTGGAGGAATTTTAACACTGTTTTAGTGTCATTAGTGGGTGTTGTAATAGCCTCCACCCATTTGGATACATAATCCACTGCCACCAGAATATAAGTGTTTGAGTATGATGGTGGGAAAGGTCCCATGAAGTCAATGCCCCATACATCAAACAACTCAATCTCCAAGATTCCTTGTTGAGGCATGGCATAACTGTGAGGCAGATTGCCAGATCTTTGGCAACTGTCACAATTAAGCACAAATTCTCGGGAATCTTTATAGAGAGTAGGCCAGTAGAAGCCACATTGGAGGACTCTTGTGGCTGTTCGCTCACTTCCAAAATGTCCTCCATACTGTGATCCATGGCAATGCCATAGAATTTTCTGCGCTTCTTCCTTAGGCACACATCTACGGATTACTCCGTCTGCACATCTCTTAAAGAGATATGGCTCATCCCAAAGATAATACTTTGCATCTGTGATCAATTTCTTTGATTGCAGCCTACTGTACTCTTTGGGTATGAATCTCACTGCCTTGTAGTTTGCAATGTCTGAAAACCACGGCACTTCCTGGATGGCAAAGAGTTGCTCATCCGGAAAGGTTTCAGAGATCTCAATGAGAGGGAGGGACGCCCCTTCTACTGGTTCTATTCGGGACAGGTGATCTGCTACTTGATTCTCTGTCCCTTTTCTGTCTCTTATTTCTATATCAAACTCTTGTAGAAGCAACACCCATCTTATAAGTCTGGGCTTTGAATCCTGCTTTGTGAGTAGATATTTAAGAGCAGCATGATCAGTATACACAATCACTTTTGATCCTACTAAATAGGATCTGAATTTGTCAATGGCATAAACCACTGCAAGTAACTCTTTTTCTGTGGTTGTGTAATTTTTCTGTGCGTCATTTAAAACACGGCTGGCATAGTAAATGACGTACAGGAGCTTGTCATGCCTCTGTCCCAACACTGCACCAATGGCATGGTCACTGGCATCACACATCAATTCAAATGGTAATGTCCAGTTTGGTGCAGAGATGATTGGTGCTGTAACCAATTTAGCTTTCAGAGTCTCAAATGCCTGCAGACACTCTTTATCAAAGATAAATGGCGTGTCAGTGGCTAGCAGGTTGCTCAGAGGTTTGGCAATTTTTGAAAAATCCTTTATAAACCTCCTATAGAATCCTGCATGCCCCAGAAAGCTTCTGATTGCCTTAACATTGGCAGGTGGTGGTAATTTTTCAATTACCTCTACCTTAGCTTGGTCCACCTCTATCCCCTTGTTCGAGATTTTGTGCCCAAGGACAATTCCTTCAGTCACCATAAAGTGACACTTCTCCCAGTTTAAAACCAGGTTAGTCTCTTGGCATCTCTTTAGAACAAGTGCTAAATGGTTAAGGCAGGAGCTGAATGAGTCTCCAAATACTGAAAAGTCATCCATGAAGACTTCCAGGAATTTTTTCACCATATCAGAGAAAATTGAGAGCATGCACCTCTGAAAAGTTGCAGGTGCATTGCACAGGCCAAATGGCATCCTTCTGTATGCAAATACTCCAGATGGGCAGGTGAATGCCGTTTTCTCCTGATCCTGGGGATCTACTGCAATTTGATTATAACCTGAATATCCATCCAGGAAGCAGTAGTATTCATGACCTGCTAGTATTTCTAGCATTTGGTCTATGAATGGTAAAGGAAAATGATCCTTTCTGGTGGCTGTATTGAGCCTTCTATAATCAATACACATACGCCACCCTGTAACTGTTCTTGTAGGAACCAGTTCATTTTTTTCATTGTGAACCACTGTCATGCCTCCCTTTTTAGGGACGACTTGGACAGGGCTTACCCAGGGGCTGTCAGAAATAGGATAAATAATCCCAGCCTCTAGTAATTTAGTGACCTCCTTTTGCACCACGTCCTTCATGGCTGGGTTCAGCCGCCTTTGTGGTTGGACCACGGGCTTGGCATCACCTTCCAATAGGATCTTGTGCATGCATCTGGCTAGACTAATGCCCTTAAGATCACTGATGGACCACCCAAGAGCTGTCTTGTGTGTCCTTAGCACTTGAATTAGTGCTTCCTCTTCCTGTGGCTCTAAGGTAGAGCTTATAATTACAGGAAAGGTATCACCTTCTCCCAGAAATGCATATTTCAGGGATGGTGGTAATGGTTTGAGCTCGGGTTTAGGAGGTTTCTCCTCTTCCTGAGGGATTTTCAGAGGTTCTACTATTCTCTCTGATTCCTCCAGGTCAGGCTGAACATCTTTAAATATGTCCTCTAGCTCTGATTCGAGACTCTCAGCCATATTGACCTCTCTTACCAGAAAGTCAATAATATCAACACTCATACAGTCATTTGGGGTGTCTGGATGTTGCATGGCTTTGACAACATTCAACTTGAACTCCTCCTCATTGACTCTCAAGGTTACCTCCCCTTTTTGGACATCAATGAGAGTTCGGCCAGTTGCCAGGAAAGGTCTTCCTAGAACGAGAGTTGCACTCTTGTGCTCCTCCATTTCCAACACCACAAAGTCAGTAGGAAAGGCGAATGGTCCAACCTTGACAATCATGTCTTCAATCACTCCTGATGGGTATTTAATGGAGCCATCAGCAAGTTGAAGACATATCCTGGTTGGTTTGATTTCTTCAGTTAAACCAAGCTTTCTGATAGTAGATGCAGGTATTAGGTTGATACTTGCCCCAAGATCACATAAAGCTTGCTTGGTACAAGTACCCTCTAATGTGCATGGTATCATAAAGCTCCCAGGATCTTTAAGCTTCTCAGGTAAGCTTTTCAAAATGACTGCACTGCATTCTTCAGTGAGGTAAACTTTTTCAGTTTCCCTCCAATCCTTCTTATGACTTAAGATCTCTTTCATGAACTTAGCATAAGAGGGTATTTGCTCAAGTGCTTCTGCAAACGGAATCTTTATTTCAAGAGTCCTAAGATAGTCTGCAAAGCGGGCAAATTGCTTATCCTGTTCCGCTTGGCGGAGTTTTTGAGGATAAGGCATTTTGGCTTTGTATTCCTCAACCTTAGTTGCTGCAGGTTTATTACCTACAGAAGTGGGTTGAGAAGCCTTTTTAGAAGGGTTGTTATCAGCACTTGTATGTAACTGATCCCCCACTGGCATTTGAATGCCAGGGGTGGAAGCTGGAGTGGCGTTAGACGCCACCTCCTTATTCGTTACTGGCGTTTGAACGCCAGAACCATGCTTCCTTTGGGCGTTCAACGCCGGATTCATGCTTGTTTCTGGCGTTGAACGCCAGGAATGAGCATGGTCTGGGCGTTCAGCGCCAGCATTATTCCTCTCTGGGCTCTGACTGTCCTCATGAATGCCGCCATCAATCCGGCTTATACCACAAAGATTCTGATTAAGGAATCTAAGAGATACTCATTCAATCTGATGTAGAACAGAGGTGGTTGTCAGGCACACGTTCATGGATTGAGGAAGGTGATGAGTGTCACGGATCATCACCTTCTCCATAATTAAGCGCGAATGAACATCTTAGATAAGAACAAGCGTGTTTGAATGGAAAACAAAGGAATTGTATTAAATCATCGAGACGCTGCAGAGCTCCTCACCCCCAACAATGGAGTTTAGAGACTCATGCCATCAAAAAGTATGTAATTCAGATCTGAAAATGTCATGAGGTACAAAATAATTCTCTAAAAGTTGTTTAAATAGTAAACTAGTAGCCTAGATTTACAGAATATGAGTAAACTGAGATAATTGGTGCAGAAATCCACTTCTGGGGCCCACTTGGTGTGTGCTGGGGCTGAGACTAAAGCTATCCACGAGCTGAGGCCTTTCTTGGAGTTGAACTCCAAGTTATAACGTGTTTTGGGCGTTCAACTCCGGATCATGACGTGTTTCTGGCGTTTAACTCCAGACAGCAGCATGTACTTGGCGTTCAACGCCAAGTTACGTCGTCTATCTTCGCGCAAAGTATGGACTATTATATATTTCTGGAAAGCCCTGGATGTCTACTTTCCAACGTCGTTGAGAGCGCGCCAATTGGACTCCTGTAGCTCCAAAAAATCCATTCCGAGTGCAGGGAGGTCAGGATCCAACAACATCAGCAGTCCTTTTTCAGCCTAACTCAGATTTTTGCTCAGCTCCCTCAATTTCAGCCAGAAATTACCTGAAATCTCAGAAAAATTACACAACTCATAGTAAAGTCCAGAAACATGATTTTTGCTTAAAAACTAATAAAATTCTATTAAAAACTAATTAAAACATACTAAAATCTATATGAAATTACCCCCAAAAAGCGTATAAAATATCCGCTCATCACCGCTAAACTGGCGCTCAGGCTAGCCTAACCAGAGCAGAGTAAAGAGATACAGAGAATAGAGTAAAGTGAGCAGAGTAAAGAGATACAGAGAAAAGTGTAACCAGAATAGAGTAAAGAGATAAAAAGAGAAGAGTAATATAATAAAGAGATATTTGTATGTATATTAGTTGCTTGAGGCAATCCAGAGCTTCTGTAGGGAAACTAAGTTACCTACAGCCATTTTCTGTTTCCTCAGAGCAGAGCAGAGCAAGTATATATATATTTTTCTGCAGAAAGCAGAGGCTGTCTCAAATGAGCAGTTATTATTATATGTGCATTTAATTAGGAACCGAAAATGGTATCTAAAAAATCGTGGACTACTCATGACCGGATAAATGTCGGGATTGCGGGCAGCCAACCGACACATGAGCTCATGGCCTGTACTAGGGCTAGACATGCATCATTCTTGCCTGCGCATCATTCTCTGTTGCATTCCTTTTTGTGTGTGATCTATTTCTCTACGTTTGTTTGTTGCATTCTGCTTTCTATTTTCTCTATTTTCTCTATCTATCTTTATCTTATGTTTACTGCTTTATTGTATTCTATAATTCGTCTACTAATCAACACCGAATTAATGAACGTAACTAATCACCCCGACCCTACTAAGAACTCTCCAGTTCTTATCCCCTTCTCTCCCTTCCTCCCCTCCAGATGGAGACCGGCGTCATATTCTATGAGTTCGAGGACCCTTACATCTACAAGGATCCAGTACATCACAATTACTTCATTATGGGATTGGAGCCTCGTATTAGACGATATGTGTTATAGAATCACGCTTTTCAGCATCCTCTGTCTAGTCCACTTTTTGACCCCGATGCTCCTTATGATTTTCCCTTATCCTGGTTACCCCTGACGCACCTGGACATCCTTTTCCCGATGGTCCCAGACACCCTATACCAACTCAACCCTGGAATGAGGTGACACCTGAGCCTATCATTCCTGACGAGCCCAAGATAGCTGGAGAGTATGTACCTGCGATTCTACCAGAGTGGAACTTTTCCCTTGAGCCGATTCCTGATTTTTCACAGCATGATGAGCCGACACTACCGGACGATGGGGTAGCTCCTATATATGCAAATAGACCTCTGCTCATGAATGGTTTTGTACATAGTGACAATAGTGCTTCTGGTGGTTCTGAGGGTATAGTTGTAGCTGCTGACGACGACGACGAGGAGGACTCAGAGATAGAGATATAGCAGGATAAGGAGATCGATGAGCCTCGTGACGATTTACCAAACGGTCATATGTAGATATAGACTGTCGGCAGTAGGGGCATTCTTTTGATGACACTCTAGTCTGATATTGACTTTTGGTTAGTCTATTGATGCATGAAAACTTATCTCTCAACAAATTTCTCTTCGGCAAGTATACTGAATTCTCGTCAAGTAAAACTCACAATAGAGTGAGGTCGAATCCCACAAGGATTGATTGGTCAAGCAACTTTAGTTAGAAGAATATACTAGTTGAGCTAAATAGAATTTAGATTGAGATGCAGAAATTTAAATGACTGGAAAGTAAATAACAGAAATTAAAGTGCAGAATCTTAAATGGGAATTTGGGGTAATGAGCATGAAATTAAATGGCAGAAAGTAAAGAGAATGGGTAAGATTAGAAATGGGGAAATCATTGGGTTCAGGAGATGTTGCACTCTCCAGATTAAGTTCATTCTCATCTCTTCCTCAATCAATGCATATCTCCTTGGAAATCTTAAGTGATTGGATCCCAATTTCTTGGCAATCCAATCTCTCTAAGCTTGAACAATTGCCCAATTCCTTGATTTAATTGCTCATGAGAAGAGATGAAGTGTGGTCACTGATTATACCACATGTATTTCCAAATCAAAGTTTTGGGAGGATTACATGTCAATATATCCGCCCAGACCCCTATTTGGTCCAACATGAGAAAGCATTTCTAGCATGATCTCCTCATCCCTTTTCCAAGGCTCAAAGGAGATCCAATTATGGAGAGTTTCTTTTCCAAGACAACTAACCAATTGAATTAAGATCGAAAGCTTTCTAGTAAGATCAAGAGAAAAGAAAGAAGAAGAATGAAAACTATAATTGATCCATCAAATTACAACAGAGCTCCCTAACCCAATGAAAGGGGTTTAGTTGTTCATAGCTCTAGAAATGAAAAATGGCAGAAAAGAAGAATCCATGCTAAAAGTGCAGAGAAGTAAATCTATAAAGAGTAGTTCCCAAAAGTGCCAAGCTTTCCTATAGTTCAAAACCACTCCTATATATACTACTCCTCTTGATCTTCTAGTGAGTTCTTCAAGTCTTGGATGTGGGCTCTGGATCTTGAGTTGAAGCAGTTCTCAGCTTTAGTGGGCCCAACTTGCAGAGAATTATGAATTAGGCTTGGGTATTTAGCAAGATTTAACATTGAGTGCCATTGTGGGTTCGAGAATGTTAGTGGCAATCACTTTTTCCACTAACGTTCCACCCTCATGTATCCACGTTAAATCCAACGTTAGTGGTCTTAACGTGACCACTAATGTTGCTTTCTCAAATTTTGGCCAACGTTATTAGGACTCACTTTTTCCAATAACGTTGGCTTGTACCCCTTCGCGAACGTTAGTGGGAATCACTTTTCCCATTAACGTTGCTTGATGCCTTTTGTTCCTACGTTAGAGTTCACGTTAGTGTAGCTAACGTGACTCTTAACGTAGGTGTGTTTCACCTTCGAGAGCGTTAGTGACACTCACCTTTGTCACTAACGCTCCAAATGCCCAAATTCTCTACGTTAGAGCTCACGTTAACTAAGTTAACGTGGCTCTTAACGTAGTAGTGATGCCATCTTCCAACGTTAGTGACAAAAGTGAGTGTCACTAACGTTGGCTCTATGATCTCAACTCCATGTTAACTTTCACGTTAATGGTCTTAACGTGAAAGTTAACGTAGGCAATGCTAGTTGGTCCAACGTTAGTGACAAAAGTGAGTGTCACTAACGTTGGCTTTTGTTTTCCTCTTCCACGTTAGAGTTCACGTTAACTAAGTTAACGTGACTCTTAACGTGGATCATTGCCAAGTTCTCCAACGTTAGTGATGTTCACTTTTACCACTAACGTTAGAGGAAAACGTTATTGGTGTTCACGTTTTCTCTTAACGTTGGAGTTCCCTTTTTCTTCTACGTTAATTACCACGTTAACTTAATTAACGTGGCAAGTAACGTGAGCTTTGGATGGCTTCACAGGCGTTATTGGTGATCACTTTTCTCATTAACGTTGCAAGCTTTTTACCATTCCATGTTAGTGTTCACGTTAACTAGGTTAACATGAATACTAACGTGGTATTTCCTTGCTTCCTTTACCCTGAAATCAAGCAATTAAAGTGCATCAAAGCTCTAGCCAAAGTCATGAGATTATGCATCATCAATTTATCATGCAATTCTAGCAAAATACTCATGAAATTATGCAAAGTTCACAAATGTTGCTTAAATCAAGGTGTAAGTGTAATTTATCCAAAACTTGCCTTATTCACTAAGAAAATGCATGAAACTACCCTAAAACAGTAAAGAAAAGGTCAGTGAAACTGGCCTAGATGCCCTGGCATCACAACACCAAACTTAAAGATTGCTTGTCCCTAGGCAAGTACTGAAGCATAAGAAGAATGAAATGAAAGAACAAGAAGATAGAATAGAAGTAGCATTCCTGGTTTATGGGGTTTCATGCATAGCAACTTAGGTTCTTTCCCTTTAGGTTTCAAGCCTTTATCAAATCCTTAGTCACTTTCTTGATTGCATCCTTTGAGACTTCTTTCTTATTGATCCTTCCTTCTTTTTCAAAGTTTATTTTTCCTTTTTGCTAAGTGCTTTGTAAGAGGGCGACTCTTCCTGATAAGCTTTCAGCCAACACTCCCAAACCAGTTGGTTTAAGGTGCTAGGTGTTAAGACATACATACCACAGGCACATGGTTTGTTATTTTTCCTTTCTTGAGACCTTGGTGTCCAGCACCTCTTTGGGTTACTAAGTGTTCTGTAGCAAAGGTTACTCTTAATAGTGGACTTTCAGCTGATAATTCCGGATTAGTTAATCCAAGTTACCAAGTGATAAGGCACCCCTAAGAGCATATTCATCCAAGTATATCCCTTGTACATAAACACCACAGACATATGCCTCAATTTTGAAACCCTTGGTGCCTAGCATTGTTTCTTTTCTTATTATGTTTCTTTCTTTTTTCACTTTTATTGCTTTTTCTCTTTTCTTATTGGGATATTATTGTTTAGTTAGTCTCAAAGGATGTGTCTCAAACATAGGACTCAGGATAGATAGTTGCTTTCTTTCCTTACTTGGTGAACCAACTTAGCTTACTAATCATCCTACCACAAACATTCAGAATGCACGTCATAAAATAACTCCACTCTTGTTCTTTTCATAATATTTTCTTTTTAATTAACTTAAGGAGACAAGCATACAAGTAAGAAAGATGAAAGTGAACACTCAAGACATTAAGCTAGCACGTTTAAATTGTGAATAAAGAGGAACAAGTAAAAGATGCAGGTTCTATTCAATCATTTTTCACTTAGAGTTTTGCAGTTCGAGATGGGTTGAAACAACCTCATGATATCTTCCTTGGTATTCTCGTCCTAATAATTGCATCCCTGTCTGTTTCCTTGGATGATGGGGTATGCTCATTCCCTGAGATTGATTGAATTCCTGCAATACTTTTGAAAGTTGCTTGTTCTCCAAGCACTTGGAAGAGGGTTAGCATGCATGTGTGCTTGTGAGCTTCAGAACTTAACTTGGTGTGTGAACACCAAACTTAGTTCTTTGCTTACTTGACAAATTGGATGCATGTAAGAAACTTGTGTGCTTTTTATTAAGAAACAACTATGAGCTAAAAAATAATCTATATCTTAGAGGTTAAGCCTCTGTCAAGTAAGTTCTCTAATTGCTAGAGGAATGCTTTATCACTAAAGGTTGCAATGCACTCTTCAGCTGGAGTTTTGGTGGAACACCAAACTTAGAGCCCTATATTCACCCTTGAATTGTTTTTGGTGTGTAACACCAAACTTAGTTCCTCACACTATAGAGAATCCAACTTGAAAAAAAAATTTTATTGAAGGACTTATGAAAAGAGAATTACCTCAGGTTGGGTTGCCTCCCAATAAAGCGCTTTTTTAGCGTCGCTAGCTCGACGATTCTTTCCTTAGTTGAGGTTGTACTTCTGTTTGGGGGCCTCCCCCATGCTGCCCAAGTAGTGTTTGAGTCTTTGTCCATTCACAGTGAACCTTCTCTTTGAGCCTTCTTCCATTATTTCTATGTGTCCATAAGGTGAGACTTTTGTGACTAGAAAGGGTCCCGACCAACTTGATTTGAGTTTTCCAGGAAAGAGTTTCAGCTTAGAGTTGTAGAGAAGCACATGTTGCCCTTCTTCGAAACTTCTGGGTACCAAATTGAGATCATGTCTCCTTTTTGCTTTTTCCTTATAGATCTTGGTATTTTCATAGGCTTGAGATCTAAATTCTTCCAATTCTTGAAGCTGTAGGACCCTTTTTTCACCAGCAGCAGTGCTATCTAGGTTCAGTGTTTTAAGGGCTCAAGAGGCCTTGTGCTCCAACTCTAATGGCAAGTGACAAGCCTTACCATACACCAGTTGATATGGGGACATTCCAATTGGTGTTTTGAAGGCTGTCCTGTATGCCCAAAGAGCATCATCTAGCTTCTTCGCACAGTCCTTTCTTGATATCCCCACAGTCTTTTCCAGAATCCTTTTTAACTCTCGGTTAGATATCTCTGTTTGCCCACTTATTTGGGGATGATAAGGTGTGGCAACCTTATGCTTCACCCCATATCGCAGGAGTAGGGCTTCCAATGGTCTATTGCAGAAATGGCTCCCTCCGTCACTGATGAGGGCTCGTGGGACTCCAAACCTGGTGAAGATATTCTTTTGAAGGAAGTTTATGACTACCTTATTGTCATTAGTTGGGGGCGCCACTGCCTCCACCCACTTAGATTCATAGTCTACTGCCACCAAGATAAACTTGTTTGAATATGAAGGTGGGAATGGTCCCACGAAATCGATTCCCCATACATCAAACAGTTCAAGATCTAGAATGTATTGCTGCGGCATCTCATTTCTCTTGGGCAGGTTGCCAGCCCTTTGCCATTCGTTGTAGCTTCTCACTAATTCCTTAGCATCTTTGAAGATAGTGGGCCAGAAGAACCCACATTGCAGCACCTATGCGGCAGTTCTTTCTCCTCCAAAGTGACCTCCATAACTAGCACTATGACAACTCCACAGGACCCTTCGTCCTTCTACTTCTGAGATGCACCTCCTAAGGATTCCATCTGAGCATTTCTTAAAGAGATAGGGTTCACCCCAAATGAAATACTTGGCATCATTGATGAGTTTCCTTCTTTGATATTTGTTGATTCCAGGGGGTAAGTCACCGGCTGCTTTAAAATTGGCAATATCCACAAACCATGGTGCTTTATGAATCATCATTAGCTGCTCATCTAGGAAGAATTCATTTACACTTGTATCATGGGCATCATCCTTTTCACAAGGGATTCTGGATAGATGGCCTGCCACTTTGTTCTCCACGCCCTTTTTGTCTCTAATTTCAATGTTGAACTCCTGCAACAATAAGATCCATCTGATTAGTCTTGGTTTTGACTCTTGTTTGGCAAATAGATATTTGAATGCTGTGTGATCAGTGAAAACAATAACTTTGGAGCCAATAAGATATGATCTGAATTTGTCAAATGCAAAAACTATTGCCAACAACTCCTTTTCGGTAGTGGTATAATTCCTTTGAGTATCATTAAGGACCTTGCTGGCATAGTATATGACATACACCAAATTTTCTTTTCTCTGTCCTAGCACTGCCCCAACTGTGAAATCAGATGCATCACACATCAGTTCGAATGGTAAATTCCAATCAGGTGGGGTGATGATAGGAGCTGAGGATAGCCTCTTTTTCAAGTTTTCAAATGCTAGCATGCATTTCTCATAAAAAATGAATGCTGTATCAGACATTAAGAGATTGCTTAAGGGCTTGGCTATTGGTGCACGAAATTGTGATCATCAATGGCGCCATCAACATGGTACGCTCAATTGCAATCTCAACTCTTTATCACAACTTCGCATAACTAACCAGCAAGTGCACTGGGTCGTCCAAGTAATAAACCTTACACGAGTAAGGGTCGATCCCACGGAGATTGTTGGTATGCAGCAAGCTATGGTCATCTTGTAAATCTCAGTCAGGCGGATTCAAATGGTAATGGAGGATTGATAATTAAAAGATAAATAAAACATAAAACAAAGATAGAGATACTTATGTAATTCATTGGTGAGAATTTCAGATAAGCGTATGGAGATGCTTTGTCCCTTCCGTCTCTCTACTTTCCTACTGTCTTCATCCAATCCTTCTTACTCCTTTCCATGGCAAGCTGTATGTTGGGAATCACCGTTGTCAATGGCAACAGTCCCGTCCTCTCAGTGAAAATGTTCAACGCGCTCTATCACAGCATGGCTATTCATCTGTCGGTTCTCGATCATGTCGGAATAGAATCCAGGGATTCTTTTGCGTCTGTCACTAACGCCCCACAATCGCGAGTATGAAGCTCGTCACAGTCATTCAATCCTTGAATCCTACTCAGAATACCACAGACAAGGTTTAGACCTTCCAGATTCTCAAGAATGCCGCCATCAATTCTAGCTTATACCATGAAGATTCTGATTAAGGAATCCAAGAGATATCCATTCAATCTAAGGTAGAATGGAGGTAGTTGTCAGGCACACGTTCATAGGTGAGAATGATGATGAGTGTCACGGATCATCACATTCATCAAGTTGAGAACAAGTGATATCTTAGAACAAGAATAAGCTGAATTGAATAGAAGAACAATAGTAATTGCAATAATACTCGAGGTACAGCAGAGCTCCACACCTTAATCTATGGTTTGTAAAAACTCCACCGTTGAAAATACATAAGAACAAGGTCTAGGCATGGCCGTGAGGCCAGCCCCATGATCTAAGAACTAGACGTCCAAAGATGATCCTAAGATCTAAATTGATCCAAAGATTTCTAGATACAAAGATGAAAATACAATAGCAAAAAGGTCCTATTTATAGAGAACTAGTAGCTTAGGGTTTACAAAAATGAGTAAATGACATAAAAATCCAATTCCGGGCCCACTTGTTGTGTGCTTGGACTGAGCATTGAAGCTTTCATGTGTAGAGACTTTTCTTGGAGTTAAACGCCAGCTTTTGTGCCAGTTTGGGCGTTTAACTCCCACTTCTGTGCCAGTTTCGGCATTTAACGCCGGGCAGTCTTGAGCTGATTTGGAACGCCAGTTTGGGCCATCAAATCTCGGGCAAAGTATGAACTATTATATATTGCTGGAAAGCCCAGGATGTCTACTTTCCAACGCATTAAAAGCGCGCCAATTGGGCTTCTGTAACTCCAGAAAATCCACTTCGAATGCAGGGAGGTCAGAATCCAACAGCATCTGCAGTCCTTTTTCAGCCTCTGAATCAGATTTTTGCTCAGGTCCCTCAATTTCAGCCAGAAAATACCTGAAATCATAGAAAAACACACAAACTCATAGTAAAGTCCAGAAAAGTGAATTTTAAATAAAAACTAATAAAAATATAATAAAAACTAGCTAAAACATACTAAAAACAATGCCAAAAAGTGTATAAATTATCCGCTCATCACAACACCAAACTTAAATTGTTGGTTGTCCCCAAGCAACTGAAAATCAAATAGGATAAAAAGAAGAGAATATACTATAGACTCCAAAATATCAATGAAACTTAGCTCCAATTAGATGAGCGGGACTAGTAACTTTTTGCCTCTGAACAGTTTTGGCATCTCACTTTATCCTTTGAGGTTCAGAATGATTGGCATCCATAGGAACTCAGAATTCAGATAGTGTTATTGATTCTCCTAGTTAAGTATGTTGATTCTTGAACACAGCTACTTTATGAGTCTTGGCCGTGGCCCAAGGCACTCTGTTTTCCAGTATTACCACCGGATACATACATGCCACAGACACATAACTGGGTGAACCTTTTCAGATTGTGACTCAGCTTTGCTAGAGTCCCCAATTAGAGGTGTCCAGGGTTCTTAAGCACGCTCTTTTTGCTTTGGATCACGACTTTAACCGCTCAGTCTCAAGTTTTCACTTGACACCTTCACGCCACAAGCACATGGTTAGGGACAGCTTGGTTTAGCCGCTTAGGCCAGGATGTTATTCCTGTAGGCCCTCCTATCCACTGATGCTCAAAGCCTTGGATCCTTTTTATTTTTACCCTTGCCTTTTAAAGGGCTATTGGCTTTTTCTGCTTGCTCTCTCTCTCTCTCTTTTTTTTTGAATTCACTGTTTTTCTTGCTTCAAGAATCATTTTTATGATTTTTCAGATCCTTAGTAACATTTTTCCTATTTCATCATTCTTTCAAGAGCCAACAATTTTAACATTCATGAACAACAAATTCAAAAGACATATGCACTGTTCAAGCATACATTCAGAAAACAAAAAGTATTATCACCACATCAAAATAATTAAGCTAGTTTTAAAGATGAATTCGAAATCATGTACTTCTTGTTCTTTTGTAATAAAAACATTTTTCATTTAAGAAAGGTGATGGATTCATAGGACATTCATAACTTTAAGGCATAGACACTAAGACACTAATGATCATGTAATAAGACACAAACATAGATAAACATAAGCATAAAAATTCGAAAAACAGAAAAATAAAGAACAAGGAGATTAAAGAACGGGTCCACCTTAATGATGGCGGCTTATTCTTCCTTTTGAAGATCTTATGGAGTACTTGAGCTCCTCAATGTCTCTTCCTTGCCTTTGTTGCTCCTCTCTCATGACTCTTTGGTCTTCTCTAATTTCATGGAGGAGGATGGAATGTTCTTGGTGCTCCACCCTTAGTTGTCCCATATTGGAACTCAATTCTCCTAGGAAGGTGTTGATTTGCTCCCAATAGTTTTGTGGAGGAAAGTGCATCCCTTGAGGAATCTCAGGGATTTTATGATGAGGAATTTCCTCATGCTCATGTCTGTGAGTGGGATCTCCTGTTTGCATTGAGCTCCTTCCACACAGATATCCATGAGGACTTGGTCCAACCTTCGATTAAAGTTGACCTTTTTTGAGTTTGAAAAGGGACATCGGGGATCACCTTCTTCTTGGCCACAACTTCATAGAAGTGGTCTTGATGCACCCTTGAGATGAATCTCTCCATCTCCCATGACTCGGAGGTGGAAGCTTTTGCCTTCCCTTTCCTCTTTCTAGAGGTTTCTCCGGCCTTAGGTGCCATAAATGGTTATGGAAAAACAAAAAGCAACGCTTTTACCACACCAAACTTAGAAGGTTTGCTCGTCCTCGAGCAAAAGAGGAAAGAAAAGAGTAGAAGAAGAAGAAAATGGAGGAGATGGAGGGGGGCTTTGTGTTTTGGCCAAGGGGGAGAAGTAGTGTTTAGGTTGTGTGAAAATGAGGGAGTGAAGATGATAGTGGGATTTAATAGGTGAGGGATTTTTGGGGAAGAGGTATTGAGGTGATGGGTGAATGGGTGAAGAAGAGAGAGAGTGGTGGGGTAGGTGGGGATCCTGTGGGGTCCACAGATCTTGAGGTGTCAAGGATATCTCATCCCTGCACCAAGTGGCGTGCAAAAATGCCCTTTCTGCCAATCCTGGCGTTAAACGCCGAGCTGCTGCCCCTTTCTAGCGTTTAACGCCAGCTTCTTGCCCTTTCCTGGCATTAAACGCCAGTCTGGTGCCCCTTTCTGGCGTTAAACGCCCATAATGGTGCCAGACTAGGCGTTAAACGCCCATTTGCTGCCCTTACTGGCGTTTAAACGCCAGCAAGCTTTTTCTCCAGGGTGTGCTGTTTTTCTTTCTATTTTTCATTTTATTTTTGCTTTTTTAATTGATTTTGTGACTTCACATGATCATCAACCTATAGAAAACATAAAATAACAAAAGGAAAATAGATAAATATAACATTGGGTTGCCTCCCAACAAGCGCTTCTTTAATGTCAGTAGCTTGACAGTGGGCTCTCATGGAGCTTCACAGATGTTCAGAGCAATGTTGGAACCTCCCAACACTAAACTTGGAGTTTGAATGTGGGGGTTCAACACCAAACTTAGAATTTGGTTGTGGCCTCCCAACACCAAACTTAGAGTTTGACTGTGGGGGCTCTGTTTGACTCTGTTTTGAGGAAAGCTCTTCATGCTTCCTCTCTATGGTTACAGAGGGATATCCTTGAGCCTTAAATACAAAGGATTCTTCATTCACTTGAATGATCAATTATCCTCTGTCAACATCAATCACAGCCTTTGCTGTGGCTAGGAAGGGTCTGCCAAGGATGATGGATTCATCCATGCACTTTCCAGTCTCTAGGACTATAAAATCAGTAGGGATGTAATGGTCTTCAATCTTTACCAGAACATCCTCTACAAGTCCATAAGCTTGTTTTCTTGAATTGTCTGCCATCTCTAGTGATATTCTTGCAGTTTGTGCCTCAAAGATCCCTAGCTTCTCCATTACAGAGAGAGGCATGAGGTTTATGCTTGACCCTAGGTCACACAGAGCCTTCTCGAAGGTCATGGTGCCTATGGTACAAGGTATCGAGAACTTCCCAGGATCCTGTCTCTTTTGAGGTGATCTCTGCCTAGTCAAGTCATCCAGTTCTTTAGTAAGCAAAGGGGGTTCATCCTCCCAAGTCTCATTACCAAATAACTTGTCATTTAGCTTCATGATTGCTCCAAGGTACTTAGCAATTTGCTCTTTAGTAACATCTTCATCCTCTTCAGAGGAAGAATACTCATTGGAGCTCATGAATGGCAGAAGTAAATCCAATGGAATCTCTATGGTCTCAGTGTGAGCCTCAGATTCCCATGGTTCCTCATTAGGGAACTCATTGGAGGACAGTGGGCGTCCATTGAGGTCTTCCTCAGTGGCGATCACTGCTTCTTCCTCCTCTCCAATTTCGGCCATGTTGATGGCCTTACACTCTCCTTTTGGATTCTCTTCTGTATTTCTTGGAAGAGTACTAGGAGGGAGTTCAGTAACTTTCTTACTCAACTGACCCACTTGTGCCTTCAAGTTTCTAATGGAGGACCTTGTTTCAATCATGAAACTTTGAGTGGTTTTGATTAGATTAGAGACCATGGTTGCTAAGTCAGAGTGGCTCTGCTTAGAATTCTCTGTCTGTTACTGAGAAGATGATGGAAAAGGCTTGCCATTGCTAAACCTGTTTCTTCCACCATTATTGTTGTTGAAACCTTGTTGAGGTCTCTGTTGATCCTTCCATGAGAGATTTGGATGATTTCTCCATGAAGGATTATAGGTGTTACCATAGGGTTCTCCCATGTAATTCACCTCTTCCATTGATGGGTTCTCAGGATTATAAGCTTCTTCTTCAGATGAAGCGTCCTTAACACTGCCTGGTGCAGCTTGCATTCCAGACAGACTTTGAGAAATCATATTGACTTGCTGAGTCAATATCTTGTTCTGAGCCAATATGGCATTCAGAGTATCAATCTCAAGAACTCCTTTCTTCTGATTCATCCCATTGTTCACAGGATTCCTTTCAGAAGTGTACATGAATTGGTTATTTGTAACCATTTCAATGAGTTCTTGAGCTTCTGCAGACGTCTTCTTCAGATGAAGAGATCCTCAAGCAGAGCTATCCAATGACATCTTGGACAGTTCAGACAGACCATCATAGAAGATACTTACGATGCTCCATTCAGAAAGCATGTCAGAAGGACACTTTTTGATCAATTGTTTGTATCTTTCCCAAGCTTCATAGAGGGATTCACCTTCCTTCTGTCTGAAGGTTTGGACTTCCACTCTAAGCTTACTCAATTTTTGAGGTGGAAAGAACTTTGCCAAGAAGGCATTGACTAGCTTTTCCCAAGAGTTCAGGCTTTCTTTAGGTTGTGAGTCCAACCATATCCTAGCTCTGTCTCTTACAGCAAAAGGGAATAGCATAAGTCTGTAGACCTCAGGGTCAACCCCATTGGTCTTGACAGTGTCATAGATTTGCAAGAATTCAGCTAAAAACTGATGAGGATCTTCCAATGGAAGTCCATGGAACTTGCAATTCTGTTGCATTAGAGAAACTAATTGAGGCTTAAGCTCAAAGTTGTTTGCTCCAATGGCAGGGATAGAGATGCTTCTCCCATAGAAGTCGGGAGTAGGTGCAGTAAAGTCACCCAGCACCTTCCTTGCATTGTTGGCAGTGTTGTTGTTTTCGGCTGCCATGTCTTCTTCTTGTTTGAAGATTTCTGTTAGGTCCTCTACGGAGAGTAGTGCTTTAGCTTCTCTTAGCTTTCGCTTCAAGGTCCTTTCAGGTTCAGGGTCAGCCTCAACAAGAATGCTTTTATCTTTGCTCCTGCTCATGTGAAAGAGAAGAGAACAAGAAAATATGGAATCCTCTATGTCACAGTATAGAGATTTCTTGAAGTGTCAGAGGAAAATAAGAATAGAAGGAGGAGGTAGAAGAATTCGAACTTATCAAGAGGGATAGAGTTCGAATTGTGCATTAAGGAGGAGTGTTAGTCCATAAATAGAAGGATGTGAAAAGAGGGGAAGAATTTTCAAAAATTAAAGTTGGAAAAGAAATAAAGTGATTTTTGAAAAAGATTTTGAAATTAGAAATCAAAAAGATATGATTGAAAACTATTTTGAAAAATGAAAGAAATTGATTTTGAAAATATATGATTGAAAAGATATGATTTGAAAAAGATTTGATTTTGAAAAATTATGGAAACTTGAAAAAAAATTTGAATTAAAAACAAAATCTTCCCTCTTGTGCCATCCTGGCATTAAACGCCCAGAATGGTATCCATTCTGGCGTTTAACGCCCAAAATGCTACCCTTTTGGGCGTTAAACGCCCAGCCAGGTGCCCTGGCTGGCGTTTAAACGCCAGTTTTCCTTCTTCACTGGGCGTTTTGAACGCCCAGCTTTTTCTGTGTAATTCCTCTGCTACATGTTCTGAATCTTCAATTCTCTGTATTATTGACTTGAAAAGACACAAATTAAAAATTTTTTGAATTTTTAATGATGAGGAATAATCTAAATGCAACTAAAATCAAATAAACAATGCATGCAAGACACCAAACTTAGAAGTTTGTACACTACTGACACTAACAAATTGAGAATGCATATGAGAAACAACAAAACACTCAAGACAAGAGAATTTAAAGATCAGAGCAAGTAAATCATCAAGAATAACTTGAAGATTAATGAAGACACATGAATGAATTCGAAAAATGCGAGAAGAAACATGCAATTGACACCAAACTTAAAATTAGACACTAGACTCAAACAAGAAACATAAAATTAATTTTGATTTTAAGATTTTATAATTTTTTTTGTACTTTTTCGAAAATTATATGGAGAAGAAAATAAGGATATCAAAATTCTTAATGAGAATTCCAGGAATCATGCAATGTTAGTCAAAAGCTTCAGTCTAAAAAGATTAGACATGGCTAGCCAAGCTTCAGCAGGACATTACATTCAAGAGCTAAATTGATGAAAATCAATCAGCTTTGGTGATGATAAGAACATCACCTTGAAACTCTAGAATTCATTCTTAAGAACTCTGAAGAAAAATACCTAATCTAAGCAACAAGATGAACCGTCAGTTGTCCAAACTCGAACAATCCCCGGCAACGGTGCCAAAAACTTGGTGCACGAAATTGTGATCATCAATGGTGCCATCAACATGGTACGCTCAATTGCAATCTCAACTCTTTATCACAACTTCGCACAACTAACCAGCAAGTGCACTGGGTCGTCCAAGTAATAAACCTTACGCGAGTAAGGGTCGATCCCGTGGAGATTGTTGGTATGAAGCAAGCTATGGTCATCTTGTAAATCTCAGTCAGGCGAATTCAAATGGTTATAGAGGATTGATAATTAAAAGATAAATAAAACATAAAATAAAGATAGAGATACTTATGTAATTCATTGGTGAGAATTTCAGATAAGCGTATGGAGATGCATTGTCCCTTCCGTCTCTCTGCTTTCTTATTGTCTTCATCCAATCCTTCTTACTCCTTTCCATGGCAAGCTGTATGTTGGGCATCACCGTTGTCAATGGCTACAGTCCCGTCCTCTCAGTGAAAATGTTCAATGCGCTCTGTCATAGCACGGCTATTCATCTGTCGGTTCTTGATCATGTCGGAATAGAATCTAGTGATTCTTTTGCGTCTGTCATAAACGCCCCACAATCGCGAGTTTGAAGCTCGTCACAGTCATTCAATCCTTGAATCCTACTCAGAATACAACAGACAAGGTTTAGACCTTCCGGATTCTCAAGAATTTCGCCATCAATTCTAGCTTATACGACGAAGATTCTGATTAAAGAATCCAAGAGATATCCACTCAATCTAAGGTAGAATGAAGGTGGTTGTCAGGCACACGTTCATAGGTGAGAATGATGATGAGTGTCACGGATCATCACATTCATCAAGTTGAGGAACAAGTGATATCTTAGAACAAGAATAAGCTGAATTGAATAGAAGAACAATAGTAATTGCATTAATACTCGAGGTACAGCAGAGCTCCAAACCTTAATCTATGGTATGTAGAAACTCCACCGTTGAAAATACATAAGAACAAGGTCTAGGCATGGCCGTGAGGCCAGCCCCATGATCTAAGAACTAGACGTCCAAAGATGATCCTAAGATCTAAATTGATCCAAAGATTTCTAGATACAAAGATGAAAATACAATAGCAAAAAGGTCCTATTTATAGAGAACTAGTAGCTTAGTGTTTACAAAAATAAGTAAATGACATAAAAATCCACTTCCGAGCCCACTTGGTGTGTGCTTGGGCTGAGCATTGAAGCTTTCATGTGTAGAGACTTTTCTTGGAGTTAAATGTCAGCTTTTGTGCCAGTTTGGGCGTTTAACTCCCACTTCTGTGCCAGTTCCGGCGTTTAACGCCAGGCAGTCTTGAGCTGATTTGGAACGCCGGTTCGGGCCATCAAATCACGGGCAAAGTATGGACTATTATATATTGCTGGAAAGCCCAGGATGTCTACTTTCTAACACAATTGAGAGCGCGCCAATTGGGCTTCTGTAGCTCCAGAAAATCTACTTCGAATGCAGGGAGGTCAGAATCCAACAGCATCTGCAGTCCTTTTTCAGCCTCTGAATCAGATTTTTGCTCAGGTCCCTCAATTTCAGCCAGAAAATACCTGAAATCACAGAAAAACACACAAACGCATAGTAAAATCCAGAAAAGTGAATTTTAAATAAAAACTAATAAAAATATAATAAAATCTAACTAAAACATAGTAAAAACATACTAAAAACAATGCCAAAAAGCGTATAAATTATTCGCTCATCAGCTATCTTTGAAAAATCTTTAATAAACCTTCTGTAGAAGCCAGCATGTCCCAAAAAGCTCCTAATCACCTTGACATCACTTGTTGGAGGTAACTTTTCAATTAGCTCCACCTTAGCTCTGTCTACCTCAATGCCTTGATTAGAAACCTTATGACCAAGAACTATTCCCTCTGTCACCATGAAATGACATTTTTCCCAGTTCAAGACTAAATTGGTTTCTTGACATCTTTTCAATACCACCGCAAGATGGTTTAGGCAATTAGGAAAGGAATCTCCAAATACTGAGAAGTCATCCATGAAAACTTCAATGAACTTCTCTATCATATCTGAAAAAATGGAGAGCATGCAGCGTTGAAAAGTTGCAGGCGCATTACATTGCCCAAATGGCATGCACCTGTAGGTGAACACTCCATATGGGCAGGTGAATGATGTTTTCTCTTGGTCTCTTGGATCAACCACTATTTGGTTATATCATGAATAACCATCTAGAAAACAATAATATGCATGTCCCGCAAGTCTTTCCAACATTTGATCCATGAAGGGAAGTGGGAAATGATCTTTTCTTGTGGCTTCATTGAGCTTCCTGTAGTCAATACACATTCTCCAGCCTGTGATGGTTCTTGTAGGGATTAGCTCATTCCTTTCGTTGGGCACCACAGTGATTCCTCCTTTCTTGGGAACCACTTGAACTGGACTGACCCATTGGCTATTTGAAATTAGATAGATTACTCCTCCCTGCCACAACTTCATAACTTCTTTCTGCACTACTTCCTTCATTGCTGGATTTAACCTTCTTTGGGGCTGAATGGAAGGTTTGGCACATTCTTCCAAGAGTATCTTATGCATGCATATGGCTGAACTGATTCCTTTCAAGTCAGCAAGTGTCCATCCAATGGCATCCTTATGCTTTTGTAAGACTTGAAGCAACTCTTCCTCTTGTTCTTGGCTGAAGGCTGAATTTATGATCACTGGATAACTTTTACTTTCTCCCAAGTACGCATACTTGAGAGTGGTTGGCAGTGCTTTAAGCTCCAATTTGGGCACTTCTTTTCTTTCCTCCTTTTCTTCTAGCATGCCTTGAACATGCATTTCATCGGCTGCAGTTTCTTCGCTTGCTGCTAATTCTTCTTCTGTTGATGCTTCAAGTTCTTCTTCAAGAGTTTCTTGTACCAAGGCTTCTACGAAGTCCAACCTCATACATTCTCCCAATGAGTTGTGTAGGTAACTCATGGCCTTAAATACATTGAATGTCATTTTCTCCTCGTGTAATCTAAGGACAAGTTCACCCTTTTGGACATCAATAATGGCTCCGGCAGTGGCTAAAAATGGCCTTCCCAGGATGATGGAAGTCTTAGCTCCTTCCTCCATGTCTAATACCACGAAATCTGCTGGAAAGATGAAGTCTCCCACCTTCACCAACAAATCTTCTACTATCCTATGGGGAAATTTGAATGATCTGTCTGCTAGTTGCAGGGCCATTCTTGTTGGTTTAGGTTCCTCAATCTTCATTTTTTCATCATTGCTAGAGACATTAGATTTATGCTGGCTCCTAGATCACATAAAGCCTTTTCCACAGTGATTTCCCCAATGATACAAGGGATTTGAAAACTCCCAGGATTCTTCAATTTCTGGGGCAATTTATGTTGAATGATGGCGCTGCATTCTTCCGTGAGTACTACAGTCTCATTGTTCTTCCAGCTTCTCTTTTTGGTCATCAATTCCTTCAAGAACTTGGTATATAATGGCATTTGCTCTATTGCATCAGCAAAGGGTATGTTTATTTGTAGTTTCTTGAAGATTTCCAAGAATCTTGAGAATTGGTTATCCTCTCCCCTCTTCTTTAATCGCAGTTGTTAGGGGTATGGAGCCTTTGAGAGACATGGTCTGAGCGCTTCTCCTTCTTGATGTGACTTAGGGGTTGAGGTTTGAGCTTCCTCATGTCCCTTGTTTTCTTCATCTAATTTCTTCTCTGGTGGTTTCTTGTGGGTCTCCTTCAGTTCCTTTCCACTTCTGAGGGTGATGGCTTGACATTCCTCCTTTGGTATTGAGTTAATATTGCTGCAATTGTTGTGTCCAGAGGCTTGCTTGAATAAGAATTCAATCTGTGTTTCTAGTTTCTTGATGGCAGCATCTTGATTCTGCATGTTGGATTGCACTTCTTCCCGGAAAGCTTTACTATCTTGAATTTCCTTGCATAGATTTTCAAGTAGAGCCTCAATCTTTGATAATCTCTCTTCGGTTATTGATGATGGGTTGAGATTAGGTGGTTGAGAAGGTTGGTTAGATGGATGTTGGTAATATCTCTGTAAGGTGTTTTGATGAGTTGCATTGTTGTTGGAGTTGAGGTTGTGGCGTCTCTGATCTTGCCCTTGGTCTTGTTGGTTTCTGTTCATACCCTGGGTCGAGTTGTCCGACCCGGGATGTTCTACAGAGAAAGCGACCGACCTCTTCAGGTCAGGATAACCCGACCTCTTCTCAAAGAGCTCGGCCAAGACACAGGAAAGCCCAAACAAAGGGCGCAAATAGAGGAACACGTCCCAAATCCAAGGCAGCCCAAGCCCATAGAGATAAAGGCGGTTCCCTTAAAGATAAGATAAAGATAAGATAAGATAACTAACTTATCTTATCCACAAGAGGCCACATTTCACCATTATAAATACACTGGAGCACCCAGGTATAACTCATACTCTGATTCTACTCAATACCTGCTTAATACCCTTGCTAACTTAAGCATCAAAGTCCCTTGCAGGTACCCCCACCCTCCGGGGACGAAGGATCAGCACCACCACCAAGTCCAACAAGTCGGACACACCAGCTCCGGCCGCCGTGCACCTGCCGGACACGTCGGCTCCGACCAACACAGAAGATCTCATCCGAGATCAACCTACAGTTTCAGGTAACCCACGGAGCATTGGCACCGTTGCCGGGGAACCTGGAAGTCATCCCATTAACATGGCGGATGACCATGACAACGACCACGATTCAGGTTTGGAAGACAGAACGCCGCATAAAAACGCAGACACAATACTCAAAAATACTCCAGAAACCAACGGAGACAAAAATTCATCAAATCCAAGAGTAATAGAAGCACTTCAAAATCGATTGGAGCAACTTGAGAAAGAAGCCCAACATCGACGTGAAAAAGAAGAAGATCTACGCCGGGAGATAAGGCGGCGCCAAGAATTAGAAGATAAGCTTATAAAACTCGAAGCTGATCTTAAAACTAAAGCTACTCGACCATCCACAGAGGATAGCTCTCAGAAAGATCAAGATCCATTCACCAGAGAAATTATGAAGACCAAAATTCCAAAAGATTTTAAGCTTCCAGATATGACTCTATATGACGGCACCTCGGACCCCAACCATCATCTCAGCAACTTCAGAAGTAGAATGTACCTCACTGATGCCTCAGATGCAGTTCGCTGCAAAGCCTTCCCAACAACTCTCACAAAGACAGCCATTAAATGGTTCGACAACCTACCTCCAAAATCCATCTCGAGTTTCGACGACCTGGCCAAGAAGTTCCTGGCCCGATTCTCCATAAAAAAGGACAAAGCCAAACACGCACCTAGCCTACTAGGGATCAAGCAAGGAGATCGGGAGAGCCTTCGCAAATACATGGAAAGATTCAACAAAACATGCATAGACATACAAAGTCTTCCAACAGAAGCTGCCATTATGGGTCTCATAAATGGCCTACGAGAAGGACCATTCAGCCAATCTATATCAAAGAGATACCCGACATCCTTAGATGAAGTACAAGAACGGGCACAGAAATACATCAACATGGAAGAAAATTCTCGACTTAGCGAAGCCTCAAGGCTCGGTTCTGCCTACCGAGATAAAGAATCCAAGAAAAAGGAGGATCGCTCCGGAGAGAAAATCAAAAAATATCATAACTATACTCCTCTTAGGGTATCCTTGGTAGATGTTTACAAAGAAGTCTGCCATACAGAGAAAATCCCTCCAGCTCGGCCACTTAAAGGCAAAAGAGGAGGAGGAAATCGGAATGAATACTGTGAATATCACCGACTTCGAGGGTATTCCACCAATGAATGCTGCGACTTGAAAAACGTCATAGAAAAACTAGTAAGAGAAGGAAAACTAGATCGGTTTTTGGCTAATCGGGATGACAAACCAAGAAAAAGAAGAAGGGATGAGGATGCTGGACGATCTGAACGATCACCTCGCACACCGGAAAGACACGTTCACGTAATACACGGCGGATTTGCTGGAGGAGGAATCTCCAAATCATCTCGCAAGCGACACCTCAAAGAGGTGTACCACGTCGAAGGAAAAGAGCTAAGAGCGTACCCGAACAGCCTGTTCGGACTAGAAGATGCCCCAGTTCAACCGCTGGGATACGTATCGCTGCATACAACCTTCGGAAAGGGGAACCAATCCAGAACACTCAAGATAGACTACATCGTGGTTGACGTAAGCTCAACCTACAATGCCTTAATAGGTCGGACAACGTTAAATCAACTCGGCGCAATAGTTTCAACTCCACATCTATGTATGAAATTCCCAACTGCGGAAGGGATAGCTACAATAAAGGCATATCAAAAGATGGCACGTCACTGTTATAACGAAAGCCTAAACCTCCGAGGTGAAGGAGGAGAGTTCCACACAATCGAGCTCGGTGGAGTTCAGAGGCGAGAAGAATTCCGACCACGACCCGAAGGAGAAGTAGAAAGAGTCCAGATCGGAGACACCTCGGATAAAACAACTAATATTGGCACGATCCTGAAAGGAGACACAAAGGAATCACTAATACGGTTCCTACGAGATAATGTTGATCTCTTTGCATGGAAAGCTGCCGACATGCCAGGCATTGATCGCGAACTAATGAGCTACAAATTGGCAGTCTACCCGGGATCCCGGCCGGTACAACAAAGACGAAGAAAACTCGGACCAGAACGAGCTCAAGCTGTGGAAGAACAAGTACAGGTGCTATTAGAGGCTGGGTTTATAAGGGAAGTCAAATACCCACTATGGCTAGCAAACGTCATCTTGGTGAAAAAGTCAAATGGGAAGTGGCACCGACTACACTGACCTCAACAAAGCCTGCCCAAAAGACCCTTACCCACTCCCAAGCATCGATGCTCTAGTAGATGCTTCATCAGGATATAAGTATCTCTCGTTCATGGACGCGTATTCAGGGTGCAACCAAATCCCCATGTATCCGTCAGATCAAGAAAAGACCTCGTTTCTAACGCCAAAAGCAAACTACTGTTACATCGTGATGCCTTTCGGTCTCAAGAACGCAGGAGCTACTTATCAAAGGCTAATGAATAAAGTTTTCTCAGATCACATCGAGAAAACCATGGAAGTTTATGTAGACGACATGTTGATAAAGACACAAAGCGAAGATACATTATTATCCGACCTGGCTCAAGTGTTTTACACTATCAGGAAACACGACATGCGGCTCAATCCCACAAAATGCACCTTCGCAGTAGAAGCAGGCAAATTCTTACGCTTCATGCTCACACAAAGGGGGATTGAAATAAATCCAGACAAGTGTCAAGCCATACTTAACATGAAGAGCCCAACTTGTGTCAAAGAAGTACAACAACTCAACGGGAGGCTGGCCGCTCTATCCCGATTCTTAGCAGGAGCCGCAATAAGATCTCTTCCCTTCTATGCTACTTTAAGAAAGGGAAAACAGTTCGAATGGACAACGGAATGTGAGCAAGCCTTCCGAGACTTCAAAGAGTTCTTAGGACGGCCACCTATCCTATCTCGGCCACAAGAAGGAGAACCGCTCATATTATATCTCGCAGTAGAGAGCTGGGCAATAGCCTCAGCACTAGTCAGAGAAGACGAACATGGGCAAAAACCCGTCTACTTCATTAGCAAAGCGCTACAGGGATCTGAGCTGAACTACCAGAAAATAGAAAAGTTTGCCTACGCTCTGATCCTCACATCACGGCGGCTTCGCCCATATTTCCAAGCGCATACCATTAAAGTTCGGACCAACCAACCCATAAAAGGGATATTACAAAAAACAGATCTAGCAGGAAGAATCTTACAATGGGCAATCGAGTTGTCTGAGTTCGACCTCTAATACGAGGCGCGGACAGCCATCAAATCACAACACCTGGCCGACTTCATCGCAAAATTCACAGACACCCCAGAAATCCCCATAGAGTGGAACATATATGTAGATGGATCCTCGAATAAAACAGGAAGCGGTGCGGGTGTGATAATCGAAAGCAACCAAGGAACTCAACTTGAGCTCTCCCTTAAATTCGAATTCCCGGCCTCAAACAACCAGGCAGAATACGAAGCACTATTAGCTGGTTTGAAGCTGGCTAGGGAGGTTGGAGCTCGAAAACTCAACATCTACAGTGACTCACAAGTCATAACCTCACAAATAACAGGAAGCTACCAAGCCAAAGATCCGACCATGAAAAAATATTTGGATAACACCAAAGAACAGCTCGGACAACTCGGGGAATATAGAATTTACCACATACCTCGTGAGCAAAATGCCCGAGCTGACACCCTTTCAAAATTAGCCAGCACCAAACCAGGGGGCAACAACAGAAGCCTCATCCAGGAGATACTACAGAACCCGTCAATAACGGAAGAAGAAAAAGTCCTAGCCATAATAGGTCAGATCAAGGATGGATGACCCCCATAATAAATTACCTCAAAACAGAAGCACTCCCTACAGATGAAAAGGAGGCAAAGAGGCTGAAAAGGGAGGCACAGTACTACACTATCATAAACAACACACTATACAAAAGAGGGATATCAACACCTTTACTAAAATGCGTACCGACTTCTAACACAAAGGAAGTCTTGGAGGAAGTACACAGCGGCATTTGTGCTAATCATCTCGGAGCGCAAGCTCTCACCAAAAAGATACTCCGAGCGGGATTCTATTGGCCAACTCTACAAAAGGAGGCTACAAAATTTGTGAGGACATGCCCACCATGCCAGAAGCATGCCAACTTTCACAATGCCCCACCAGAAAAGCTCATCAGCGTGACCTCACCTTGGCCATTTGCGAAATGGGGACTCGACCTTCTCGGACCCTTCCCACAAGGATCGGGACAAGTAAAATTCCTCACAGTAGGAGTAGACTATTTCACAAAATGGATCGAGGCAGAACCCCTAGCCAACGCCACTGCTCAAAGAAGCCGAAGATTCCTATATAGGAACATTATTACGAGGTTCGGAATACCATACTCCATCACCACGGACAACGGTACCCAATTTACAGATGCAGGCTTCAGAAAACTGGCGGCCGACTTGAACATAAAACACCAGTTCACCTCCGTTGAACATCCCCAAGCCAATGGACAAGCCGAAGCGGCCAACAAAGTCATACTGGCCGGACTAAAGCGGAGGCTACAAGAAGCAAAGGGAGCTTGGGCCGAGGAACTTCCACAAGTCCTATGGGCGTATCGAACAACCCCCCATTCTACTACAAACGAATCGCCATTCCGACTAGCATACGGAGCGGAGGCAATGATTCCAATAGAAATTGAGGAAGGATCTCCCCGAGTAGTCCACTACAATGAACGAGTAAACTCCCAACTTCAGAGAGAAGAGCTCGACTTGTTACCCGAAATCCAAGAAAGAGCTCAAATCAGGGAAGAGGCTCTAAAACACCGAATGGCTTCCAAATATAATCAAAAGGTAGTGCCGAGAAGTTTTGTAGAGAATGATCTCATCCTAATCCGGAATGACATTGGAACAACTCGACCCGGAGAAGGGAAGCTGGCAGCGAACTGGAAAGGACCCTATCGAGTCATAGAAGTACTTGGGAAGGGCTACTACAGACTGTCCGAGCTTGATTGACGAAAGCTTCCCCGATCATGGCACGCCTGCAACCTACGAAGGTACTACAGTTAGAAAAGGTAAAAGGTCTCACTAAATGGATGCACTCTTTTTCCTGAAAAGGTTTTTTAATGAGGCACCAGGTCGAGACCTAGACCAGAAAAATCCCACATGTATATATTCGCATTTTCCTTTAAATAAAATATATTTTAGATATTCTGCAAGAGTCCAAGACGCATTAATCTGAAGTATTCATCGTCCGATTATAAAGTAACAGGTCGGCAGAAAGTGAAAAACAAATTCACTGCCCGACCACGATAAAGATAATCGTCCGATAAAGGTGAAAACGCGATTCACCCAAAGGACGATCTAAAGATGCCAACCATTTTCTACAAATCGGCAAAGATGAACACAGAATAATGTAAGAAGTTATCGCAAGCAATCCAAAAAAAGAACCTGACGAGGTCTTATGGATAGCTAAAATAATAACGTAAAGACTGGCCGATGTGCGGAAGTCAGACCAAGTCAATCCAAGTTATAAGTAAACCCTGGAAAGAGGTCTGGCCAACCCTATTAAAGAGAATTACTTTAACTTAAAAGGGCCCGACATAATAAAGTCTGCCCAAAACGAAAAGTTATACAAGTAGTCCCTGAAAGAGATCTGACAAAAGATCCAAGAAAGAGGACTACGAAAAATAACTTAAAGGAGACCGATATAACCAAGTCGGACTCCTACCATTAAAAAGCTATCAAAGTAATCCCTGGAAGAGACCTGACAAAGGTCTAAAAAAGAGGATTACACAAATAACTTAAAGGAGACTGATATAACCAAGTCGGACTCCTACCATTAAAAAAGTTATCAAAGTAATCCCTGGAAGAGACCTGACAAAGGTCCAAAAAAGAGGATTACAGAAATAACTTAAAGGAGACCGATATAACCAAGTCGGACTCCTACCATTAAAAAGTTATCAAAGTAATCCCTGGAAGAGACCTGACAAAGGTCCAAAAAAGAGGATTACAGAAATAACTTAAAAGGAGACCGACATAACCAAATCGGACTCCTGCCACTAAAAAGTTATCAAAGTAATCCCTGGAAGAGACCTGACAAAGGTCCAAAAAATAGGATTACAGAAATAACTTAAAGAGGGACCAGCGCAAAAGAACCACCAAGAAACAAGTTGGACCCATAAGTCACAAACCTCAAAGGATCCAAGCTACAAACAATAAAACAAAGCAATCTGAAGAGGTCGAAATGCAAGATTTCAAACATCAGTAGAAAACTGAAAAGATACCAAGTCAAAAAAGCTACCTCTACAAAAGTTATAAGGCCCGGAAGGCCACCAAAACCTACCGTGAAGGGAAAGCGAGCTACTTTTTGTTTTTCAAAATAAAAAGTTGCTAAACAAAGCAACTAGGAAATGTCAATGAAAAGTTTTAAAAGCCCACAAGCTGAGCCAACTATACATCCAGAAAGAGATCAGCAAACATCTGAAACCTTCTTGGCAGCGTCAGGACAAGGGGAAGGAGGACGAGTCTGAAGGGGCACGGCATCCACGGTTCCATCATCCCGGTTTATAATCTGGCAATCCAGATCAGATGTAACGGAAGCAACAGAGGAGGTCGACACCTTAAGAGAAGGCAGGGGGGAGGATCAGCCTCATCATCATCCTGGTCATCAGGGACAATCTTACCATCCCTCACGACATTGTCCAGGCTGATGAGAGTCAAGTCGGCATCAGGAGCAACAACCCGGAACTGTTCCATCAGGTTCTCGGAGGCAGCAGTTACGCTACCCACAAGGTGACCTTGAAGCTCACCATAATTAACCCGAGCTATTTCCAAATCCTCCCGAAGATGCATCAATTCCCTATAAGTCGAGACATAGCTATCCTTATGTTTCAACGCCATGTCTTCGGCCAGCTTCAAAGAAGCAGCAAGGGCAATAGAGCTGGCCTTCTCACTCTCCAGCTCCTTCTCCACCTTCGCTAACTTCACCTCCAACTCCTCCTTCAAACCCTTGATTCGATCAAATTCCGACTTGGCCTCTTCCATAAAGGATTTTGTGGCATGAATCAGAATCCCCTGAATTGTTCGGAATATAGCGGCACCCATATGAGCCATCTTCACACTACTTTTAGTGATAAAATCCAGATGCTGAAGAAGAGAAACATCGTCCATAGAAAGCCCACCATAGGGGGCAATTTGCTGGTCGACAAACTCGATAGCATCAAAATCTAGGGCATCCAGGTTAAAGGGCTCGGATGACTTTTGCTTCTTACAAGGAGGGGCACCAGGAGCTGCAGCAGAAGATTGCGGAGGATCGACCAAGCGAACCCGAGGAATAGGAATTGCTTTCCTCGGCCCGGGAGAACTAGGTACAGGAGGTTTAACTGGAACCTGGGAAGATCCCTCTCCGGCCGCCTTGGCCAAAATGTTTAAAGCCGCAGTTGCCTTCTTCGCCTTCTTGAAGGCCTTCATAGAGTCATTATTCTTTGACATCTCTGATGAACACAAAATCAACCACAAAGGACAAATTACAAACATAGAAGAAGAAAAAAGCTCGGAACAGAAAGCAAGTATAAAAATAAAAGCAGACAGTACCCAAAGTAGCCCGAACCAAAGATGGATCACTCAAAAATCTCTTCGTATCCAGATGGGGAGGCTTCCCCCATAAATCTTCAAAAACAACTACAAAGGCCCGCTCAACCTCACTAAGCATTTCCCATGTGTAACATGGCACTCTTACATTCTTTTGCCACTCTAGAGGAAAAGCAGGCTCGTCATTTTCATCAAGAAAAAAGGGGCGGGCCCCCTCGACTGCTCGAACTTTAAAGAAGTAGTTCTTGAAGTCCTTAAAGGACTCGTCATACATCGCAAACACTTTATGGCCCTGGGCGGACCGGAAAGAAACCCAAGAAGCTTTCTTTTTTGAAGAACCGCCAGGCTTGGCGGAAACAAACAAGTAAAGAAAAAGAGTCTGAGAAGGTGTTACATCTAGTTCACAACAGAGAAGTTGGAAAATTTTAATAAAACCCCAGGAATTTTGGGGAAGTTGGGATGGAGCAATATTACACGACCACAACAGGTCGGTTTCAAAAGCAGTAAAAGGAAAAGTAACATTCAATTGGCTGAAAAAGTATTCATAGGCATAGAAGAAAAGACACTCCCTCTCGATGGAAGTCGGAAAGCAAACCCTCTCATCAGAATCAGGAGCAACAAGCTCGTAATCCCCCTCGCGAGCATTGTTCCCACAAATCCTATGACGCTTCCTCAGCTCTGTGCAAAATTCAGCATCCACAACAGAAACACACAACAAAACAAGGGAGTCCAGCCAATCGGACATCCCCTCGGGAATTCTGGAAGACATCTCTACAATGTTATTGCGAGAAGACATGAGGCCAACTAATCCTACAAGTAAGAAAAGAAAATGAGGTTACTACAAACATCTCGGACAAAGGGGAAAACAACTCGGTCAATACTTCTGAGGCAATGAAAAGCACGAAAAGGAAAACTCGAGGACTCAAACCAAAGCCCTGGGGCATCCTTTGGAGGCAACAACAAAGCAAGGTTTCCAGAAATACCCTACAGATCGCATCCCAGCATTTCTCAAAAAGGATTCAAAACAACAAAGCGCTTTTTCATCAAAGAAAAACACAGCAAATGATTACAAAGCCTACCAAACAAAAACATTCCCAAAGCAACAAAGCATGGGACCATTAAAAATGCAACCTTTTTGAAAAAGATCAGACAGGAAGCAATCTCCAAAAGTAAGAAACAGATACGGATCTTCTACCAGTACCAAAAGCAACCAGAAAGCAACAGTAAAATCTTAGAAAGCCTCAACAGAAATTCCAAGAAAAAATCACAAGAAGGAAGCACATCACAAGCAACAAGTAAAAGATCGCAAAAAAGATCCAAAATTTCAAACATGCAAAACCAGAACACTCACCAAAGTTAAAAACGAAGCTACGGAAAAAGCAAGAAAAGCTAGTACCAACCTGGAAAAGAGCAGCAAGCTTCAAAGAGGGAAGACGAAATCTGGAAATGCCTCACCACGAAAAATGCGAACAAAAGTAAATGTCGCAGGAACCAGTGCAAAATCCCAAGTGCCAGAGAACACCAAATGACGCCACAACGAAATAAAAACAAAAAGTACAAAAGCATAGAATGGAGAGAACTGAGAAAAGAAGTTAAGAAAGAGCAAAAGAAGAGAAACCGTTTTCAGGTTTTCAAAATCCAAAGTAAAAGAGCCTAAGGGAAACGGGGCAATTAATGCTCAAAATTAAAAGCATTAAACTCTCGCACGTTCCCAAAAAAGCGCCGGTATAAAAGCGCGCGTCTTTTAGAGTAAACATTCTACATTCAAAAGCTGATACAAAGGAATCGACAAAATGCTTGATTTCGGCTTCACCAAAGAAGGACCGAAGTAAAAGACTCGGCCTCAAAAAAAGAAGACCGAGCTCAAGCAGGGGCACTGTTCATACCCTGGGTCGAGTTTTCCGACCCGGGATGTTCTACAGAGAAAGCGACCGACCTCTTCAGATCAGGATAACCCGACCTCTTCTCAAAGAGCTCGGCCAAGACACAGAAAAGCCCTAACAAAGGGCCCAAATAGAGGAACACGTCCCAAATCCAAGGGCAGCCCAAGCCCATAGAGATAAAGGCGGTTCCCTTAAAGATGACCTCACTTAAAGATAAGATAAAGATAAGATAAGATAACTAACGTATCTTATCCACAAGAGGCCACATTTCACCATTATAAATACACTGGAGCACCCAGGTATAACTCATACTCTGATTCTACTCAATACCTGCTTAATACCCTTGCTAACTTAAGCATCGGAGTCCCTTGTAGGTACCCCCCACCCTCCGGGGACGAAGGATTAGCACCACCACCAAGTCCAACAAGTCGGACACACCAGCTCCGGCCGCCGTGCACCTGCCGGACACGTTGGCTCCGACCAACACAGAAGATCTCATCCGAGATCGACCTACAGGTTTAGGTAACCCACGGAACAGTTTCCCCATCCAAAGTTGTGGTGATTTCTCTATCCAGAGTTATAGGTTTTGGAGTATGGATCATGGACTTGTCTAGGTGAGTTTCCAACATAGTGGGCTTGCTCCTAGTCACCTTCTTCTCCTATGTTTACTCCTTCTTGAGCTGATGATGAGGTGATGGCTGCTGCAACTTGGTTCTCCTCCACCTTTTTGGTAAGATCTGCTAGCTGCTTGGTGATCATCTTATTTTGAGCTAACAATGCATCCATGTGGTTCAGCTCCATTACTCCTTTGGTGTTACTTCTTTCGGAGGCATAGAAGTAGTCATTTTCAGCAACTGTTTCAATGACATCTATGGCTTCTTCAATGGTTTTCTTCTTGTTTAGAGAGCCTCCTGATGAATGATCCACAGCCTTCTTTGACTCATAGGAAAGACCTTCATAGAAGATGTGAAGTTGAACCCATTCATTAAACATCTCTGGTGGGCATCTTCTTGTTAGATCTTTGAATCTCTCCCATGCTTCATAAAGAGTCTCACCATCTTGTTGCCTGAAAGTTTGCACCTCAGCCCTCAGCCTATTGATCCTTTGAGGAGGGTAAAATCTTGCCAAAAATTTGTTCACCACATCCTCCCAATTTGTTAAGCTTTCCTTTCGGAAGGATTCAAGCCATTTGGATGCCTTGTCCCTGAGTGAAAAAGGGAACAAGAGCAACCTATAGACATTTGGATGGACTCCATTGGACTTCACAGTGTCACAAATCCTCAGGAAGGTGGTTAAATGTTGATTGGGATCTTCTTGAGCACCTCCTCCAAATGAGCAATTATTCTGAACAAGAGTGATGAGCTGGGGTTTTAGTTCGTAATTGTTGGCATGTATGGTGGGCTTCTGAATGCTGCTTCCACAGTTTCCTAGATTAGGATTGATATAGGAGCCTAGAACTCTCCTTTCTTGCCCAGCACGGTTTGCATGGCCTTCTCTACCATGGTTGTGAGCTTTTTCTTCATGATTGTTCTCCATATTCTCTTCCATGTTGGGTTCAAAATACTCTTCCTCTTCTTCCTCAGCACCAATAATTCTTTTTCCTCTTGCTTCCCTTCTTAGTCGCCAAAGGGTCCTTTCAGGTTCTGAATCAAAGGATGTTGAAACTCCTTCTCTTCTCCTTGTCAGTAATTGTTAGTGTGAGTGATACAAATTATCAAACAGTTAGTGGGTTAGTGAGCAGAATTATAATTAACAAAGAAAGAAAGAACGAAAAAGTAAAAAGGGTGCAGGGGGTGAGGAAGAAATTAAAACAAACTAAAAGAAAATTGACTGAATCAAATAAACGAAAAGAAAAATGCTCAATCTAGTGTTCTTCAAACTTAATCATTGTTGATTCAAGGTCAATCCCCGGCAACGGCGCCATAAACTTGATGCATGAAAACTTGTCTCTCAACGAATTTCCCTTCGAAAAGTATACCAAATTGTCGTCAAGTAAAACTCACAATAGAGTGAGGTCGAATCCCACAAGGATTGATTGGTCAAGCAACTTTAGTTAGAAGAATATACTAGTTGAGCTAAACTGAATTTAGATTGAGATGCAGAAATTTAAATGACTCGAAAGTAAATAACAGAAATTAAAGTGCAGAATCTTAAATGGGGATTTGGGGTAATGAGCATGAAATTAAATGGCAGAAAGTAAAGAGAATAGGTAAGATCAGAAATGGGAAAATCATTGGGTTCAGGAGATGTTGCACTTTCCGGATCAAGTTCATTTTCATCTCTTCCTCAATCAATGCATTCATTGATCTCCTTGGCAATCTTAAGTGATTGGATCCCAATTCCTTGGCAATCCAATCTCTCTAAGCTTGAACAATTGCCCAATTCCTTGATTTAATTGCTCATGAGAAGAGATAAAGTGTGGTCACTGATTATACCACATGTATTTCCAAATCAAAGTGTTGGGAGGATTACATGTCACTATATCCGCGCAGACCCCAATTTGGTCCAACATGAGAAAGCATTTCTAGCATGATCTCCTCATCCCTTTTCCAAGGCTCAAAGGAGATCCAATTATGGAGAGTTTCTTTTCCAAGACAACTAACCAATTGAATTAAGATCGAAAGCTTTCTAGAAAGATCAAGAGAAAAGAAAGAAGAAGAATGAAAACTATAATTGATCCATCAAATTACAACAGAGCTCCCTAACCCAATGAAAGGGGTTTAGTTGTTCATAGCTCTAGAAATGAAAAATGGCAGAAAAGAAGAATCCATGCTAAAAGTGCAGAGAAGTAAATCTATAGAGAGTAGTTCCCAAAAGTGCCAAGCTTTCCTATAGTTCAAAACTACTCCTATATATACTACTCCTCTTGATCTTCTAGTGAGTTCTTCAAGTCTTGGATGTGGGCTCTGGATCTTGAGTTGAAGCAGTTCTCAGCTTTAGTGGGCCCAACTTGCAGAGAATTATGAATTAGGCTTGGGTATTTAGCAAGATTTAACGTTGAGTGCCATTGTGGATTCGAGAACGTTAGTGGCATTCACTTTTTCCACAAACGTTCCACCCTCATGTATCCACGTTAAATCCAACGTTAGTGGTCTTAACGTGACCACTAACGTTGCTTTCTCAAATTTTGGCCAACGTTATTGGAACTCACTTTTCCCAATAACGTTGGCTTGTACCCCTTCGCGAACGTTAGTGGGAATCACTTTTCCCATTAACGTTGCTTGATGCCTTTTGTTCCTACGTTAGAGTTCACGTTAGTGTAGCTAACGTGACTCTTAACGTAGGTGTGTTTCACCTTCGAGAGCGTTAGTGACACTCACCTTTGTCACTAACACTCCAAATGCCCAAATTCTCTACGTTAGAGCTCATGTTAACTAAGTTAACGTGGCTCTTAACATAGTAGTGATGCCATCTTCCAACGTTAGTGACAAAAGTGAGTGTCACTAACGTTGGCTCTTTGATCTCAACTCCACGTTAACTTTCACGTTAATGGTCTTAACGTGAAAGTTAACGTAGGCAATGCTAGTTGGTCCAACGTTAGTGACAAAAGTGAGTGTCACTAACGTTGGCTTTTGTTTTCCTCTTCCACGTTAGAGTTCACGTTAACTAAGTTAACGTGACTCTTAACGTGGATCATTGCCAAGTTCTCCAACATTAGTGATGTTCACTTTTACCACTAACGTTGGAGGAAAACGTTATTGGTGTTCACATTTTCTCTTAACGTTGGAGTTCCCTTTTTCTTCTACGTTAATTACCACGTTAACTTAATTAACGTGGCAAGTAATGTGAGCTTTGGATGGCTTCGCAGGCGTTATTGGTGATCACTTTTCTCATTAACGTTGCAAGCTTTTTACCATTCCACGTTAGTGTTCACGTTAACTAGGTTAACGTGAATACTAACGTGGTTCTTCCTTGCTTCCTTTGCCCTGAAATCAAGCAATTAAAGTGCATCAAAGCTCTAGCCAAAGTCATGAGATTATGCATCATCAATTTATCGAGCAATTCTAGCAAAATACTCATGAAATTATGCAAAGTTCACAAAAGTTGCTTAAATCAAGGTGTAAGTGTAATTTCATCCAAAACATGCCTTATTCACTAAGAAAATGCATGAAACTACCCTAAAACAGTAAAGAAAAGGTCAATAAAACTAGCCTAGATGTCCTGGCATCATCTCTCAATTGTGTTAGTACACCCGAGAGCTAGGAGCTATAGAGTGGTTAGGCTAGCCTAAGCGCCAGTTTAGCGGCTTTTTGTATGGGCCAGGCCCTGGGAGTGTCATGTATATATTAGCTATGTAGGTTCGATGAGGATGTAAACTGATTTGATCTTTTGTAAACGCTGTATGTTTTGTTATAGTGTACACGATGTATATTATCAGTTGTGTTCTATGTTTCTTTATGCTTCCTTATTATTTCTCTCAATGTATGCTTATTTATTTTACTCCATCGCTCGCAATGATATAAGTTAAGTAAAAAAAATTACTCATAAATTGGCAACGTTCTAACAAGGAACATGCTCATATATTAAATAATAGTTAATAATTAGGAAGAACAAGTTGGTAACACTTGACTTCTTGTATAACCATGGCATACTGGGAGTTGGGTCGTTATAGTTGGCATGACCTCAGAGAATCTAGCAGTCGTTAGGAGGCATCCCACATCCGTACCACCAACCAAGCCACCATGCAACGCATCACGAAGCAGTTCTGTACAGGTAGGGAGCAGAGCATGGGACAGCCACAGCAGCAGTCGTCTATCCCTATGTCTACCACTGTTTGGATTCCATACATTTCTTTGAGTTCTAGCACGTTATACGGCACACATGTCCAACCTAGTGCTTAGTATGCGACACCGCCTTCGGTGGACTACAGCCTACTGATGATGGCATCCTAGTCGATGCATGCACCACCGGTTCCTCCACCTTACTAGCCTCAGTATTAGCCAGTGACCTACTCCGACAGCTATGTCATCCCACATCGTCTGGTACCTTTACAGCCACCTCATCAGCCACAAGATCCCTCTCATCATCCACAACATCCTTAGAACCTACGACCTAGTAGATCTCAGCGACAGGCACAACCTCTACCATGTGGCATCGGATCTCGACTGCATTACCCGGGTGATCACCATTGATGATATCATTATTACTGTTGTATGCTGTAATTCTGTATATTACTATTGCTGTATTTTGATACACTATTTATGTTGCAATTTAGTTTAACATTTATGGTTTTTTTTATATCCACTCTATTTAGTTTGGGCTTAAATTATTCAGCACTATTTTTGGAAGTTTTATGCCAACCTCGTTATGTGTTGAAGTTTAACATTTGCAATTCCTGTACAACATAAATGCCGCAAAGATGGATAACTTAAAGGCCATGAAGTTCGAGTACAACATTTGGTTATTTAAAATATTACAAATTGCACAATAAACTAAACCATACAAACATATGAACTACACAAACACCAAACCTCAAAAAACACAAACAAAGTAAAGACTGTAAACTAAGCCTCATCCGTCGGCTGGTTTGGGCACACTTTTCGGGTATAACCAATTTGCCTACAAGGACCACACATTTTAGCTTGGCGCTCGCCCTCGTCCATATCATTACGAAACCTGGTGGAAACAGGTCGGCCAGTAGACTTCCTGCGCATGGCAGGACTAGGACTAATCCGTGTCCCGTACCACTTCGGTCAAAGCTTCTCATCTGGGATCAAGGGAAACTCTGCCTTATACACTTTGAACACAACCTGCTGCATGTACACCGGATGGGCGTATGGACCCCATTCGACACTCGCGGTGGCATAGGATGCTAGCGCATACTGACATGAAAAATGTAGTGACTGAAAAAGGCCACAGTCACACGTGTCTGCTGTCAAGCGAACACGGCATGACCCTTGTGACCAACCCTCGAAAGGCTTTAACTCCTCAACCAGGAACACTGAAGCCCGTCTGTCGTAGTAAGTAACGCGCATCTTCAAGATTCCCTCTCTGTTCTTCTCAATAGCTGCCATTAGCTATTGGAAAATTGATTGCCCGCCACTAGCTGTGCATGTGCCTCCCGTCCCTTCCTGAAAAATAATTGTTGTAGCCTCTCATAGGTACATCACACGATGGCTGAAATCGGTAAATAGCGTGTACTATTAAGCATAACATTCATGCACTCGGAGAGGTTCGTCGTCATGTGCCCAAACCAGTTACCTCCGTCGCATTGTTGTAGCCAGATCTCTTTGTTAAACCTACTAGCCCAGTCCACCATCTCTTGTGACAAACCCCTCAATGCATCCATGTACCACTCGTACCCAACCTTACTTGGACTATAAGCTGTATTTATGAGATACCGCTTTTCCTCGGCATACTTGAAACGAGACATAAAGTTTGTCACGATGTGCCAAATACAATAAGCATGAAATGCTCTAGGAGACTGCCACCCACTATCGTCAGTTCTCAGTGCAGCCTTGATCGTTTGGGATCTATCAGAAACAATCAACATGCCTTCCTGTGGGGTCACTTGTTGCCTCAAATTGATTAGGAAGAAAGACCAAGACTCCATGGTCTCAGACCCAACAATTGGAAAGGCTAGAGTAAGGATGTTGCTGTTACCGTCTTGTGCCACTGCAATAAGCAAGACACCACCATATTTCCCAAACAGATGCGTGCCATCAACGGAGACAAATGGCTTGCAATGTTTGAAAGCCTCCACACAGGTAGGGAAGGTCCAAAATACCTTATCAAACATGCTGTAATCATGCATTATAAGGTGTCCCTCATAATAGGTACAACACTAATCTCATATAGCGTTCCAGGACAACAACTCTGCAGTGCTTGCAGCAACCTCAGCACCTTATTGTATGACTCCTCCCAATTAACGTATATATGCGCAATTGCCTTTTGCTTCGCCATCAAGGCCTTTAGGTACGAGGGTTTGAAATGATAGCTTTTTCTAACTGCACCTTGTAGGACAGAGATGCTGACGAATAGCGAGGATTGTATCAACGGGAGGATGAGACGGCAGATAAAACTTCTGTCCAGCTGTTAGTGGTCATGACTCATGAGACATGGTGGGTGTTAAACACGTATGTGCTCCTCTAACCCTACACACCTTTTTAAAGAAATAGAACAACCATGGTTGAGATGTACAACAAGAATAACAATGATAACTGAGAATATAGAACACAGTTAAACTTGAACTTACCAATATCCGAGATTTTGTTGGAGAGCAACACAGAGACGCCAAGGGCAACTTGCTTCAGATTGTTGGCAATGCACATGGCACTTTAATCGATCCGACTCCACAACTCAGTACTCCGCACTTCTACGAATGCTGTAATTCTTCACTCCCTGCAATACTGCATCTCGGCTTTTGAATCTGTGGCCAACTCGAAATTCCATACCAACGTCTAAGTTGTAATCATCTTCACCGGTATTGGAAAACGGATTTTTCTCTTGCATCTCGTCCAGATCCAATGTATGATATGACTGGATACAGATGATAAGGGCGGAATTGGGTTCAAGGAAGGTAGAAGAAACCAATATGATGGCTCGATCAGGGTCTTCGGTACATACTCCTCCTCATCTTCTGAAGAACCGCTCTCATTGCTATCCGCAACATACTCCTCGTCTGAGTCCTCATACCATCAATTTCCATGTCTTCCACTGGACGAGCAACGTGTAACGGTGTTTGTGCGAGAGGTGGGTCATCCTGCACGAAGTCCGACTACCCAAATCCATCGCCACCCACATCACCAACTTCTGTAGAAAGCTCCATCACTTGTTCTGCCATAATTCTCCCATGGATGTCAAACATCAGGCGCACATGCTCGTCACCATGGAGCCAAAACAGGCGAAATCGAAAAACTCTGTTTTCCATCGGTATTAGCAATCTATACCCCACCCTTCTGATCTCTTTTCTCCCGCTACCACCGGCGCTACTCAATATCAGACTCTTCAACTCTGACAAAAAACTTACTCGCCAAGTACGCAATAGAATGAGATTCTTACACTCAAATATCACCCCATTATCACTATTTTTCATATGGCAATTGGGATACACACTTACAACCAAATATCCATTACTACTAAACATTTTGGTTTATTTTTGGAAGAAAAAGATAGACAAGAAGTAGTGAAATATTTATGGAGAATACAAAGGGTTGCACATCCTTTTGTCGGTGTTGAAAATTTGTCGTAACGTATCTTGTTTACTGTGTAAGCGAAATAAAATTGTACGTATCTTATTTACACTGTAAACGAAGTATACACGTCAATTTATGTGGCCTATTTCATTTACAGTATAAATGAGACATATTGTAAACGAGATAAAAGATAACGTGCATTTTCGTCATAATTTATTTTTAAAAAAATCCCACAAAACGTCGGTGCCTTTCGAAAAATTAAAACATGTTCCATAGCATTGTAAACTCACGGATACGAAAATATCATCGCATATCACACAATTGTTTACTATATAAAAAAAATTGATCCACGCCGTGTCATGTAAATCCTTAGATTGAATACGCAGTAAATCCTTTTCGTAAGACAGTGATTATGAATGGTGAAAATTCAATTCAAGTCTCGAAACAAAAAAGTTTCAGGCATGGTTCGGCATTCCCCTTTAATCGCTTCATCTTAATCCATTTCTTCACCCCTCTTTCAAACCAAGTCCGCGCAACACAAAACCAAACAAAGCAAATAATCAAACACCTTCCGTGCATCCAAAACCTGGTCACATTTCCATTCCCATGTTTCACCGCGATCACTCCCCATGCCTCTTCCTCCTCCTCCTTCTACTCTCCACTTTCTGCATCTCCCACTCACAACAATCCACTTGGGCTTCCAAGAAAATGCGCATGAGAGAGAAAGTTCGCACCATGTATGTATGAATTATTTGAATTCCCCCCAAATTATTTATATTTTATTCATTTTTTAAAATGATTGATTCCGCTTTGTTGCAATTTCTAGCTCGAATAGCTCAAATTTATGACAAGGTTTGGAATTTTCAAGGGTAGGAATATTTACATTAAGCAATATGTATGTATAGATTTTCATAGGAATTGTCAATTATATTGGGTTCTATAGCATTTTTTTTAAGTCCTTATGCAATTTATTTTGGTGAAAAAACTAGTAAATAATGCTCGTCAGTATTTTGTTATCTGTTGGTACTCTTTTTTCTTGGTAGGTTTTACCATGCCTATGACAACTATATGACTTATGCATTTCCGGTGAGTTAATGTGATTCCATAGTTGTTAGTCGTTAAAATTCAGGGATAGACCCGGCTGTGCGATGTCATGATTGTTCTAGTTTTGCAGCATGATGAGCTAAAGCCACTCTCCAAAACGTACACTGACTCCTTAAGTGAGCTAGGAAATTTGAAGGTAAATCGACGTTTACATAAGAATATGGAGTAGAATTAATCAGAGAACAACTGCAGAAATAACTGTTTACTGTCGCAGCTTGAACATTTACCTCAAGACTACAATGGATCTGCCCTTACACTTATCGAATCGCTGTCAAGGTAGGCACTGCATGAATTATTAGTTTGCTCGGTTCTGTTTTTATTGGATTTGGTGTGTTTTTGATGGCCGTGTCTTGTTGTGTATCTAGTTGAACTCAGAACTCATAAAAATTGTCCTTTCTCCTTTAGCCTTGTTATTATGGGAAACAATACTGAATTTGAGAAGGCAGTGCTCTGGCTTTCCGAAAATCTAAAATTTGACGTTGACGCACGCATAAATCTTTTTGAGGTAAATGCTGGATTTGTTTGAAAGTATTGAATATGTAGCTTCATGTAACATGCATCTAACTGCCCAAAATTTGAAAAGCTGGTAGGCTGATGGCTTTAATTTACTTCTGATTTCTGAGTGACAATTAAAAAATAACATTCATCTTAAAGCATGGAAGATTGAAGCATATTATTTCCTAATAACTCAATTGTGATCATTCAGTGCAACATAAGAGTTCTAGGAGGACTTGTCTCTGCTCATTTACTTGCATCTGATTCTTCAAAGAAGTTGTTTCAAGGGACTTACAATAATCAGCTCCTATTTCTGGCTGAAGATTTAGGGAAACGCTTTCTACCGGCATTCGATACGCCCACTGGATTGCCATATGCGTGGATTAACTTAAAGGTACCCTATATAACACTCAATGTCTATAAATTTTTATTTTCATTTCACTTGGTTGTAAAACATTTAAAAATTTTGAATGTCTGAAGATAGGTTCTAATGATCTTCCATATCCTAACTGTCAGAAGTTCTCATTGCATCGTCAATACTGAATAAAAAAAATGTTAGTAATTAAATTAAATCCTCCATGGAATTTGATCATTGCTTGTTTAGTAAGAAGTAAGAACTGCTTCTGATAAAGTATTAGGACATTAAAACATTGTTTGACCCATATAGCTGACTCCATATAGTTTTGGAATTCTATGATGTTAAGAGTAGTATTGGGCTAGGTGTGAACTAAATGTAATAGTCTAACACTTGACCTAGAACACCTGACTTTCAGGCTGAGTCAGTACCAATCATGTTTTTGACATCATCCTTTCAGGCTTTCCAAGTTTTTTCAGATCTCCTGACTTCCTCGTTTCCATAAGGAAACAATTCTGTGCTAGATCATAAGTTTGGATATGACTGATGTGATATAGTTAAAATGCTACGCTATTTGCATTCATATGAATAGTAATGTGGAGATATACTATCATATATGCATAGCATTAATGAGTGCTGTACTGTATAGATCCAAGTTTTGCATTCGAACCATGTTACTTCAATTTTTGAGGCATACGATTTTTATAAATTATAGTCTATTGCTATTTTCTTTATTTTGTTTTCCCCTTTTTTAGAAAGATATGTAACTCCACACCAATGCAAAATATTCTGTGCACAGTATGGAGTAATGGAGAATGAGACTACAGAAACAAGCACTTCAGGATGTGGTGAGAGTTCTAGCTTAGCATATTAAAAATACGGTCTAGTAAAATGATATGTTTGATTGCTTATAATTTTCCCTCTTTTGGCAGGTTCACTGATTCTTGAAATGGGTGCTTTATCAAAAGTGACCGGTGACCCTAGGTATGAATCTGCAGCTTTGCGAGCCCTTCGTAAGCTATGGAGCATGCAGAGTTCATTACGTTTATTTGGAACCACATTAGATGTGGAAACTGGGGAATGGATTGAATTTTCATCAGGTATTGGAGCAGGTACGTTCTTTTGAATTGTAATAATCTTTTCATCTTTCAGTCTGTCTTTTCTAACTTAGCAATTGCATTGTCCGTTGATTTTAATATGAAGATGCTGCTGCTGTTTATAGTAATGCTGTTTGATATCCTATGATACTTTCATCCTAACCCACAAATGCTGATGAACTGACCTATATATTTCTTGTGTTGGATTTTTTTCCTGAATTATTTTCTAGGGGTTGATTCCTTTTATGAGTATCTACTTAAAGCTCATATCCTATTCGGGAAGGAGGACTTTTGGAGAATGTTTAATTCTGCTTATGTTGCTGTGCAGAAATATTTCAGACATGGTCCTTGGTATAACTCTAACCCCAGAAACATTTTGCTTTTATCTTATAAAATCTCTTCTGATAGTAGGTTTATCTTTTAAAAATAAAAGGGTATTTGTGGGTGTATCTGATTAACAATTGTAACCTGACTTAGTTGATGTGATACAGGTATCATGAAGCTGATATGAGAACAGGAAAAGCAACTTACTGGCAGCTTACAAGTCTTCAAGCATTTTGGCCTGGTCTACAGGCAAGTAACTGGGGAGGAATCCTAATTGTACTACCTCTTAAAGATATTATTTGATATCTCTCTGACTTATCTGGCACTTCTGGAACCAGGTTCTTATTGGGGATATCACAGCCGCCAATTCATCTCACCGTGAGTTCTTCCATGTGTGGAAGAGATTTGGTGTGCTACCTGAGCGGTACTTTCTGATTTTGCTGGTTTGATTATAACATGAGTCTCATTAAGTATAGTTGTCTATTTGTCATTAAGACTTATTTATTTTATTATAAAAAAAAAATATTGAACTATAAATCCATGTCAAGGTATTTGCTGGACCACCGGATGATTCACCCTACTGAAAAATATTATCCGTTACGTCCTGAACTCGCCGAGTCAACATTCTATTTATATCAAGCAACTAAAGGTTGGAAGGTTTTTCAATCTTTTTTTAATTTGTTGATATTGTGAATTCATGACATTATATTTGACTTCTTCTAAAACATCACTCTCTTACCACTTTTGTAAAGACTATAGATGATAAATAGAGTCTCTTAATTGCTGTTTACTTGGTTGGAGTTTCCTTCTTTTGGGCTTCCCCATTCTTCCCAGTTCCCACTATATATACATGGCCAAATATATCTTTTCCTAACAATGTGTTTATGTTTTCAATCTACTCACATAATTTAAATAGAGAGAATTATATCCAATCAGTAATGATGTGGGCATGTGGCCATATCACTTCTTCACATCAACCTTTGTTAATTTCAGATCCATGGTATATTGAAGTGGGTGAAACAATAGTTAATTCCCTTAATCTATACACCAAAGTAGAAGGTGGTTTTGCAAGCGTCAAGGATGTGACAACTATGCAGTTGGAAGATCATCAACATAGTTTTTTTCTTGCTGAAACGTGAGATCTTCTTGCCTTCCCTCTTCTATCATGCAGATTTTTTAATAACAAATTCCTTACCCAACTAAGTGCTGGACTTTATATTTTCTGAGTAATAGTTCCTGTTTTCTGCAGGTGCAAATATTTATATCTCCTATTTGATGATTCGTTTGTACATGAGACTAACTATGTATTTACCACCGAAGGGCATCCCCTTCCTGTACTAAACGCATGGCATGAGAAGCTTCCAGAAACTTATATTCCTACTAATTGGACTTTCATGAAGGTATATTTCTTTTTTTTTTTTTCTCCTTCAATTTTTCTTTTATCTATTGATATATGTGTAACTACAATTTTGGCAACTAAAACTTAATGGAAAATTGGGAAGTGGGAAATTGCTCCACCTTTGTTCGCAGCATGATTTCAATATCACTCGTACCAAATCCTCAATGACAATAAATAGTTTCAAATTGGTATGGTAAATTTACTGATTGATAGGGGAACTGATCTTGCAGTCATTATGTTAAACCCTAGTTCATCGGTAGTAACATGAGATTATATTTATATCGATAATATATGCTGCCTTAAATATTTTTCTTTTCAAAGAAGTTAGGAGGCTAGATTTTTATTTTTGGGGATATGTAGGTATTTACTTTATAAAAAATAAAAACCCTTGAACTTGAAAACATGAGTATATTACCTTGTGCAGAGACAACCAGCAGCGAGTCGAATCAGTTCAATGTCTTTGCAAGTTTGCCCTGCCATCACATTGAAATCAGGCCAACACATTGAGAGTGCATGCCACATCCCTGATGCGCGTAGTGATTATAGATGTTTGACTGACGAAGATTGTGGAGTCGATTCCACGACATGTACACGAAGATCTTGTAGCATGGCTGGTTATTGTGGATTATGGATCTTTTAATCATGGTACCTTGTTTAGTTGATTTGTTTTAGGTACAGAAAATGTAAGTCAGAATCAGTATACAAACCACTGAAACAACTAATGAGCACCAGTTTATGTCACAGGAGTGAGAGTTATTTGGTAGGTACACATTTGATTATTCTTTTAGCATATAATAGCTTTTTATTCGGATTATATGATGCATTGAATAGTTGTATTCCTTTTCCTTAGATCAGTTCAGCAACCATGATAAGGAGGAGAGAAAATAAAAACATCACTGGGAGAAGTTGGATTATGAGAATGAGTATACAGAAAGTGAATATAACATTCTTTCTACCTATTTCTCATCTTTTTTAGGATTTGTCCGTGGATTTGAATGATTTGATGTATATTTATCATTGACCAAAAGTGATACCTAGATAGTAGATAGGGTTTAGCATCTTCGTTGGTTTTTATTTTCAATTTTTAATTTAAATTTTCAGTACTTTTTACTTTTACAATTTTATAAAGAAAAAATAAAAAATAAATAAATCATACATTATATAAATGAGTAAATATACATTGACACTTTTTATAGAAAATAAGATATAAACAAGAGTTGACACATCAAAATCTTTTGTGGTCTTCTCAATTTTCATATTTGTAATTTTTTTTAGTTTTTTACGGTTTTTTTTAATCTTGTAGATTGAGGATTAATCTGTCGCGGATCAAAATTCGTTACTATTTGTCATTAATTATGTAGTGTCATTCTGTATCAACCAAATGCAACTTGAATATAAGTCTTACCTTAATTTCTTTAACTCATTTAAAATTTATCAATGATCAAGCTGTCTTTTTTTTTATGGTTTCTTGCGATATTTTTTGATGTAGCAAACCAAGTTCCACGAACTAATTCAAAAGTTTTAATATGGTAGAACCAAATTTTAAATGATTTTTTTAGTTATTATTTTTTATTGTATTTTTTCATTACATAAAAGAAATTTAGGCATAATATGTAGTTATTTAGTTTTTTAAAAGATTTATAAATATATAAAGAAAAATCTTATAAATTCTTTTCTGTAATTTTATTTTTGATATGACAGTTACACAAAAGAGACACAACAACATTAATAGTACATTTTAAAATTACAAAATTCTAGTAATTTATAGTATGTGTAGTAAAGAAGTTAATCACATATTTTATTAATTAAAATTAGTTTTTTTTACAAATTTTAAAAAATTTGAAAATAAATAATAAACTATCAATTATTTAAAAGGAACAACACCCTTATAAAATACAAGATACAAATATTAAAATAAAATGATAGTTGAAATAAGTTATGATGAAAAAGGTAAATTTTTTTCTAACAACGTAAATTTAGAAGAAAAATGAGTGTTTTTAACACGAAAAGAACATCTAAGATACACGATGTAATTACAAAAATATAACTGTAGTTCATTATTAATATTTTATATAAAAATATAAATGTTAAATATGTTAATATTAAAAAAACAAACAATTTTTTTAATATATAGAGCGAGATAAGTATATAAAACTAATTTAAAAAAGTACGAAGACTTGAGTATATGATATTAAATTGGTTAAATAAAAATATTAATGAACTAAACAATTGAAACATAAACTCATTACATAGAAGTCACAAAAAAACAAACTCATTACATAGTAAAAAATTATATATATATATATATATATATATATATATATATATACTAAATTATATAATATTTTTTTTAAATACATATCTTATATATAAATATAATTTTAAAAATTTGGAGGCCAAAATCACTAGTCGTCTCTCTATGATCGTTCCTGTTAAGTTCTATTTAAAAATTTATTGCCACTAATAAATTAGTACACGTACAAAATAGGATTCAAATTTTCTACCCTTAAACTCATGTACTTAATTAGTCAACTCAAATTGGTTATCAAATTATCTTTTATTCTATAGAATTTCGTTTTCCCAAAGTTAAATCAGGCATGTCGGTTTTTGGTGAAGGAATCTTTGCCTATGGTGGAGCAAGTTGCCAAGTTGTGTACCTGTGTTTTGTGAAAAGGAATTTTTTGTTTTTAACAACACATTTCAGACATTAATGTAATCTCATTGTTATAACATATTTTTATCTGATTCCACTAGAAAATCAACTTGAAGTGAAGCCAATTCTAATCAATTAGTTAAAAAATAAGTTGGTTATAAAAACAGAAAAAAAAATTTATTATTCTAATTTTTCAAATTTTAAAATAAAAAATTAAAAAGAATTGAATTAGTTGACTTATGCTGTAATTGATTTCCTAAATTTTTCAATTTTATAATATAAAAAATACTAAGTAATTAACAGAATTTATTATTATTTAGTCATTAATTTAATTTTTTTAGTCTATTTTTTAATTTAATAATCCAAGATACTTTATCCTATATTTTTAAATATTAATGACTAACTTATGACAAAAAATAATAAATTTCAATAGTCATTTAATATTTTTCTTATAATATATTTATCTATCAACTCAATTTATATTGTGAAAATTTAAATTAAGAAAAGAAAATCTGAGTGATGAACTTAAACTTCCATGTATGTTGGGTCCAATTTATACAATCCCCTCCTCCTTATACGAGTGTAATAGTATATGCTATTCATGGGACTTTTTTTATTTCTCATTATTATCTAAGTTGGAACAAAAGAATACATAGTTAATTAAGTTACTGGAAAAAAAAAAAAAAAAGAATTATAGTGTAGTTACAAAATAATTGTTAAAAAAACATTATCATAGTTAATTGTTTTTTTCTTCTTTATAAACTCTATAGTTTCAACTTTCGTTTCTATAGTTATAGTCCTTTTATACTTAGTATAACAATATGTGCAATGAAGAAAATATTGTATAATGTAATGTATATTGAAATAAGAAATATATTAAGTAAATGCATTAATATATTAGTTGAACTTTTTAAGTGGTTTATGTAAAAAAAATGATGTTGAATTTTTTAAAATAGAATGAAACAAGATAGTGTTGCAGGTAATCCATATAACAAAATCTTCTAATAAATAAACTAATAAAGTCATTTATCTTTTATTCAATCATGTAGTAAGAATTTTTAAAAATGGTAGACAAGTAAATTATTTTTAACTAAGTACAATCAAATTAAATTTATAAACGCGTGCTTTAATTTTTAATATATTAGTACTTTTTTTTTCTTTTCTTTTTTCATCTTTCATTATCATTGTGACCACCACCATTTTCTCTTTTTTTACCATTTTCTTTTTTTTCTTCTTTCTTTTTTGATTTGATTTCTTTTTTTTTCTTTCTCCTTCTTTATTATCATTATCACTACCATCATCATTATCATTATCTAATTTAATATTACACAATTAATTTAATAATAAATAATACATATTAAATATAAATGACATAAAAAAATTTTATAAATGACACAAAAAATCTTCAAAAGAAAATAAGTTAAAAAATTCCCTTATGACTTCTAATTGATTAAAAAATTCCATGCGTCATAGTTAATAAATTTTTCTGTACCACGGTTAAAAAATTTTCTATGCTATGATTAAGAAATTTCTTGTGTCAAATTTAAAAAGTTTTAGTATTATTTTTCTAATAAATTTTGCCTAATTCAAAACTCTCATCTTTCTCTTCTTTATTATCGTCATCATCTTCTTCATCTTCTCCTTCTTATTTCACATTTTCATAATTCTTTTTATTTCATTCTCTTAAAATGAATAAAAACAAGAAAAAGAGCAAAAGAAAAATAAAAACAGAAGTTCAATAATAAAAGAACACATCATTTAGTTAAAAGTAACACATGATTTTTTGGTGATGACATAAGAAGTTTTCAAAGGACCGTAAATTAAGAATTTTTCTAATAACTTCTAATTGGTTAAAAAAAATTTATGAGTCACGATTAAAAGAATTCATTGCTATTTTTGTATCTAATAACTTTTAATTGGTTCAGAAATTTTATGTGTCATGACTAAAATTTTTTTGTCAAAATTAAAAAATTTCCTTTGTCAAGTTTAAAAAGTTTTGATGCTATTTTTTTTATATGTTAAGTTAAAATTTGATTTGGTACTTTATGATGACAAACATAATTAACTATTTCTTATTGTAATTAGCCATTATTATTATGAGCATTGTAAGAATCAATCAAGAATAATCAAGGAAACTGAAATTGTGCTATATTAACACATTAATGGGAATATCATTAAAGATGATATTAAACTATGATTAGAAAGATTTTACACTATCAACATACCAAAAAAAGCTCTCCAAATCAGATTCTAATCACAAGGAGCAGCTACACACATTACAAGAAAGTTACCAAATATCGTCAAATTTACCAGCAGATTATCTAAATAAATTCGATGGTAACACATTTATCGTTGGATTTAACGGCAAAATAAATGTGACGGTATAAACTTTGTTGGAAAATACTTACCGGCAGATTTTTAGAGTCCGACTCTAAGTTCCGTCGGATTTAGCGAAATATATAACACAATCTGTTGGAAGTTACCGTTGGATTAATCCTACGGTAACGTTGGCGACATGATAAAAGTATCCGCGCCATTTCACTGTCGGATTAATCTGACGGAAATGCCGACAGAAAGTTTTTAGAGATTTTAAAAGAAAAAATACCATCGGTAAATTCCGGCGGTAATGTCGACGAAAGTTTATTGTTATTTTTTTAACAATAGTCATATTTCGTCCATTTTTATCGTAGCCTGATAACAAGTATAATTAAAACAATGCTTTAAACATGAAGTGAAATATCAAGCATACAACGTAAAATTACGGAATGATGGTAATTGATATATCTGAAACAATGTTAATTACATTACATTCAACTCAAAGTTTGATTAAAAAAATACAATCCCGCTACGTTACCAACACAGATTCTGCCAACTCTTGCCAATTTTCAATGGGCTAGACCAAAAAATCCAATATCTTCAAAAAGCCACATTCCCATTTACCTAAGATAAATACTAATGTATTCAATCTACCAATGTAAACCTAATTTACACAAGATTACCGTGCAGCTTCTTTCCCCCAACCTCTTCCCCTTCGGTGCCGTTCAAACCCTCCTGCACGAGGTCAATGCCGCCGTCAACCAAGGTCAGCGCCGCTGGAATGCCGGTCGTCGATCCAAACAGGGCGCTTCGAAGTCACAACTGCACCACGAAGACCCATGAAGACGCATTGACATAACAACCCACACCACTATTGGAGACCCACCCCTGCGCCACCGGTTCTGCGGCATGTCACCGTCAGTCCTACATCCATTATATTCCTCATCATTCTCTGCCACATTGCACGGAGCAGTTGAAGACCCATCCCAGCGCGGACATATAAGTAGCAAGCACGGCCCCTTTTCTGCTCGTGGATAACGAGCCATCGCTGCTTACAACCTCGCCACCTAGTCGCGCTGCCATACATGGTTAGTGGTTATAAACATTTCTTATGAACATGGATTTTTACTGGTCTGAGATAGATAAATACACGATGATTCTTCTATTTGTGTTTTTTTAGGAAAAAAAAATTGAATATATCCTGTGTCTTTTTATATTTAGTCAACGTATAATTTGTCTTATTGTAGATGATTTTGAAATGAGTCAACATATAATTCGCTTTTGGAAACGAAAATATCCGGTGCTGATTCTTGTAGACTAGGAGCCATGTCTTGTAATGATGAGTTAAAAGTTAGAAGTGCTCGCAGTAACTGAATATTACCTTGGATGTGTCTTCAAAAATATATTTTGCAATGTTGCTAGTTCTTTAAATTAAATATGCATAGTTAATTGTTGAGTAAGCAAAAAATAATTAGGTGGATTATTTTAATTTGTTTTTTATGGGTTGTGTTTTGGTTTAGGAAAAGTATAGGTTTAAGATCTGTATATTCAATTACTACTTAGAGTACTTGTTAACGAAGTCTAATTGAAAAAATAAATAGTTACAACGTAGATGATAGAATCCTGTGAAATAATTAATGTGCTCAATTTTTTTCAAAGTTACACTGAGATTTATATCGAGATTTTTAAATAATTGATTGCTTTACGGCCTAACGAGCGACCAGTGTGAAGATGTAAAATCAATTTAAAATTGTTGTGTCTTGTAGTCAAATTTAGCTTTTATGAAATGTTCTGAAAAGATTTTTTCATACTCAGATTGATTATATTACTATACATATAGGTTAATTAAGTGGTTTAGAAAAAGTATTGATTTATGACCTGTGTGTTCAATTACTACTTAGAGTAACGTTTAATGAAACCTAAAGAATAAATTATTACAACATAGATGGTAAATCTTGTTAATTAATTGATGCGCTCAAAATTAGAGTTAAATTCAATTTAACTTGTCTTGTGATCAAATTTAGCTTTCAAAAAATGTTTCTAAAAGGTTTTGCCTACGATGTATTATCATATTCTTTTCTTTTCTTCTACTATTTTTAATTTTCTCTATCAAAAGATTAAATAAAGACAATGTGTAAAGCTGTGATCTTTCAGATACTTAATTATTTGTAGGTTTCAGTTATATATGTGAAAATATTATGTGTGGAGTATCATCTTTCTTTCTTTATTTATTTTTACTATTATTATTATTATAAAAATTGATATTAAGTTATTGTGAGATGAGCTTATGATATATGGTTACTTTCTATTGTGCCATATCAACTATATTGAATAGGTGGCAATCACTAAGAAAACTCTCTTGTTATTGGACTATGTCACTCATTTTGAATAGGTGGCATTATAAATTTTTGTTTGTACAAAAAATATTCCATTAATCAATATCCTTAATTATTTTAATGTGTGTCTTTGGTTAAATTACTCTATTCTTTGTTATGGTTAAACGTGTGTCCATGTTGATATTGAAAACACAAAAGCTGAAACTTGGTCCTAATTTTTATGTCTTATTTGTTATTTTGTTTATAATTTTGCAGGACACTGTATGAAATGAGTTCTTAATTATGTTAAAATGGCTGTGTCTTCTTTCCATAGTTAATATCGTATGTATTGTCACATGGTTGGTCTTACACGTTCGATTATCCCAATCTGAATTTATTTGGTTATTTTCAGTGCTCTTTGTTATCCGTTGCACTTACAGAGGTTCATATATATTGACTTTATTTCTTCCAATTTTTTATACCTCTGACTTAGTTGAATTTGGGTAATACAAGAAAAGTTCATACTTGGATTTAATTTGTACTCTTTTCACAAAAACCACCTTGAACACATGGGAAAGCCAGTGATTCGTCATTCACAAATTTGTGCTTTTCTTGTAGTTCCTAAACAATTATTTGCTTCTAATTATGGCGTTCTATATTGACAGAAATTATTAGAGACTAGGTGCTCACCATGTTACATTGCGGATTTGTTCAAAGACCTGAAAACCAACCAAGCTCAATCAAAGCTTGATGAGATAGAAGCAATTGGTTTTGGTTTCCTGAAACTTGTCTCGAAGTGGCATGTGAAAAAAGATATAATGGTGAGGTTGGCCAAGGCCTACGACACTGAAACAAGCACCCTAAAGCTAGATAATGGGAACATCCACATTGGGCCCGAGCTTTTCCAGTGTGCTTTTGGAATCCCGCCCGGTGGTGAGTATACCTTTATCTGTTACATAACATTTAGTTGGTTAAAATGATTTCGGTCTCCGTGGTTTTTCCTTTATTCTACCTATGCCACAGCTCATTTTACACTATTGTATACCCATCCACGTTGTTGTTGACGACTTTCCACCATTCGATGGCAGAAATGCTGCCCATGTCTAAATAAAAAGAAGATTTCACCGTTTGAAAACTATACAGTTGAGGCATTTTGTCAACCAGTGTGCCATTATACTGAAGATGACAGGATGGAATTTAGGAGACTCATCCTACTCGTGCTGAAGATGTTTCTATGTCTGACCGTGCAACACGTCATCTCACCGTGGTATATTGATACAGTACTTGATGTATCTGATCCGTGGAGATACAGTTGGTCGTTGCATATTTTCAAATCGTTAGAACAAGCAATTAGGAAGTACAAACGTAAACAGAACAAGTCCTGTAAGGGATGCATGTTTGCCTTACTGGTAACGTTATGAATTTAAAATGTATTGTAATCTGACTAACCCCTACATCCCAATAACTAAGTTATTTATCGAATATCTGCAGATGTTGTACTTCCAGAAGCTAAAGCATGATGAACTCGAGAATTGTCAAGAACATGTGTCGTGGCTTTCTACATGGACTACCGAGGAGCTTAGCGTTATGGCAGAAACTGTTCAACCGAAGGTATTGACCGACACAGCGCTAACAGTTTTCTGTATCACGCAGAACCCTTTTTATATTCCTAGTTTTTATTCATGTGTTCTTAGGAGCTATTTATAATTCGAAGCTCGTTTTCTATTGTACTTGACTGCACGTGGACTTTTTGAAGTCCTAACATGTATGGTTGTGCATTTAATTATTAATTACTCTAAGTTGTCGATAATGGGTGTGTCTTCTATTATATCCGTATTTCAATTTTTTTTTGGGCTTGCTGTGTCATTAGCTGTATGTGTCTTCTGACCAGTTAATGGCACAAATAGGATTGCAACGAACCCGGCGGGAATGATGGTGGGGTCATGGAAGGTGTCGCAAGAGAGGACACAATGGACGCAAGTCCTGAAAGAGAAGACGTGAACCACACAATAAGACTTGTGGGGTGCACAAAAGTGAGTTAAAATTAACATTTAATGGATTTTTTGTTTACATATTTAAACATAGATCGAGAAAAATGTACAGTTTATGTTTGACCCTTTGCTGCTAATACCATGTTTAATATTCATTAAAGAGAAGTTGTATACATTGAAGTTGTGTTGTTAGTGTGATTAGAAGGGTTATGTTCTTGTTACGACTGAAAAGTTTGGCCTTGTGATTTCAGGGATCTGATCGCAGAGATGGTGTTAGAGAAGGATCAATGCACACTGATACACATGAAATTGCATCGGAAGGTGATGCCGATGACGACAAGTCCATTGCAAAAAGACTGTGCTGAAGATATGATTCGACGAGGACAACTCAACCTCGTATGACAGAAGGGGAGGCCAGCACGACCGATGAGACAAATTAAATAGAGAACCCAAAAGTAAGTAAATTATTGCATTTTAAGAATTTGTTAGTTGCATGTTTCCAAATTACATTTGTGTGATGTGAAAACATATTGAGATTTTTGTGTACCACTTATTTAATATTGTAGTTTCAGGGATCCGACATAAGAGGGGGAGTTAGTAGTGCGTCAGTTCGCACAAATGCTCATTTAATAGCATTCGAAGAGAATGACGATGATGACCAGCCCATTGGTTACAGACTGTGCATCAAAACCTAGCATAGAAAAATACCTCAGCGTCACAGGACAGAGGGAAAAACTGCCATAACCAACCTGCTAGGAACAACAAAACACCTCACCGAGACGGATGATCCTGAACCAAAAACACCGTCAATAGCATTGGTTGAGTATGCAGGGGATGAAGAATATTCTACTGAATTTTTTGACAAGCAAGTGAATACTAAATAACCTTGTTTTCGGTAATAGTCTGCAAGGCTTTTGTATTCTCCTCCTTTAAATTCATAAAGATTGACCACCTCACGGAGTTATTTTTGAAACAGAAATCTGTACATCTTGTCTCAACGAGATCCGAAGTGCAAAAAAATTTGGGCAGATATCGAACGGCGTTATGGCTCAAGATCCATTAGCAACGATTCGATCTAAACAATTATTCCAAAAGGTTCTTCCTACCGTACACCCAGTTCACAGCGCCCTTCATTCTCACATGGGATGATGCAGCTCTTCATAACATTAACACCGTCCCCCCTCCCCCCCTCCGACCCATTCATCCGTTACTTAAGGGACGGAAATTCAGTGAACGGGATGAGCGACGAATCAGAAGGTGGGGTGTGGACACTTCTCTTGATTGCCAGCAAATAGTGGAGTCGTATGAGGGTAGACCACACCTAGTGCTAACAAGGGAGGACTTGTGGACGCTGAGACCACGTGCTTGGCTCAATAATTGTGAGTGTAACACAAAATCATCTTACTCCATTTTGTTTTGATATGATATTTTTGTGACTTTTATGCTTTACAAGCTAGTTATGTAGGTGGTACAATAGATGTATTGTGTATTCAATGACTTAGGATTAAAAAGGTTCATGCATGATTTTTATTGCGTTTGTCTGTGGAATTCTGGTAAGGATACCTCTATATGAATCATGTATATTAGATTGGGTGAACACTTTGGCGTCGATACAAGGTATTTTGACAAGGTTGTAGCTTCAAAGAGAAAATGGGTAAGTCTGTGTGCCATATGATAAGTTACTATCATCATAGCTTTTCCTATCACAATGTATATGTGTTTGTCTTCATAAGTGCACGTTATATACCTAGTTACAATTGTATGTTGTTGAAGTGATTTTTTCCTGTATGTATGACCCGTCAATGATGAGTGTATGCATTCGATGTATCCGAAAAAAGGTTGTTGGTAATAGATAGCATACACACTAAACCACATGATATAGCACGGAGAAGATTAGGTGCATATGCGGTACCACAACATATCATCACTCTTAAGTTCTATTTAATCTTTGTTATTGTATTCTATTTAACTGTGTTGAATGTGTTTTAGGCGAGGCTCATTGAAGACATAGCACATGTAGCTATCCCGATTTATAAGCCCACTCAAAAAGGGTGCCTTGCATATATGCTTCGGTTCCAATACAACCTAATGGGTAAGTCTCTCCTCAAAATCTTGCAATGTATTAATTGTTGAGTTACATTGAGATGCATACTGGTTCTCTTAATATAATCTGTTGTTTCCATTCACATAGTTTTGATTATGGTGTGTACGCAATAAAATTCATGGAGTACTGAACCGAAGGCGGGAATTTAAACGATTGGGATTATATGAGCTTCCAAAATTCTATATCTTATTAATTTTTTTTAAACACACGTCACTGTTTGCACCTAGATGTAATCATTTAACATTGACTTTCATATGCAGGACACCATCAAGTTGAATAGGTTGGAAATAATGCTTAATATAATCCTATGTCACAAAAATTCAGCCATTGGAGATTCTTTGAATGCCCTTGACAGCCGTGCTCGTTCTCCTGTGCACCACAACCAACCCAGGAACAAACATAAAGAACTAAACATCAGAAGATAAACTCTAAAGGCTTTATATACTTCCTTGTTTACCTAGGACGGGGATATCATCACATTATGTGTTATATTCTGTTGGGACTATTTATTTTTCTTGTCGTACACAAAGAGATTGTTTCTTTTGGTGACATTTTTGTTGGTTATTTCAACGATAATACATCTAATGTGGATGTGAATCTTGTCTTTTGCACCTTGATTTGTGATAATTTTATGCACAAGCTTAACACCTTATGCGTTTGAAGTATTTTTATTACTAGTGACTAATCATGTTGAGGTTTCAATATGTTGACCCTAAATTTCTCTACATATGTTATTCATGTGTTGTTAATCTTGTATTGTTCATAGGTGACAAAAAACGGAACTATTTTATGATTGAATCGCCTTCATATGGATGTGTCTTATGCATTATTTGTCTATGTTAGTCGTGTAATATTGGCAGGTGTGTCTTTTCACAAGTGTGTCTTATGATAGAAATGTCTTTTACTGATGTGTCTTTCGAATTTTATTTAACTAAGGATGTGTCTTCTGAGGGAAGTGTGTTCCTCCCATGACTTCTTTGGAGGCATCCTCATATGGATGTGTCTTATGCATTATGTGTCTATGTTAGTCTTGTAACGTTGGCAAATGTGTCTTTTCACAGATGTGTTTCATGATGGAAGTGTCTTTTACCGATGTGTCTTTCGAGTTTTGTTTAATTAAGGATGTGTCTTCCGAGGGAAGTGTCTTCCTCCCAGGACTTCTTTGGAGGCACCTTTGTTGGATGTGTCTTTAGCTGGAGGTGTCTTATGCAACTATTTCTTTCGTGTTTTCATGTAATCGTGGATGTGTCTTCCAAGGGTTGTATCTAATTTCGTTGTGTCTTCTTCGAAGGTGTATAATTATGGATGTGTCTTATGTTTTTCGTCAATTTTTTATGCTATCATAGAAGGAAGGTTTCAATTAAGACTTGATTGATTCATTATGAGGCCTAAATCACACCTTTTTGGGTTAGTAACCGTAACAAAAAGAAATGCAGCCTAAATTAAATAAATTTACTCGCCTTTGTCCTCTACGTTAATAGCACATAACATTCATGATTATTTTGTGAAGCTAATTCAAACATAATAAACTTGTAACACTATGATCCTATTGGTGGATCAAAAAATTCAATATGTAATGATATATCCTCAGCTTAACAATATTTATTAAACAAAAAACCTGAGTCCTTTATCAAGGATAAATAAAAAAGGTGACAAATAAAGAAAGGAAAATGTCCATACGAATCTATAATCCAAAGTCTTCTAATTATGTTGAAATGAGTTTAACAAAGACAAAAACCCGGCATGTTCCTGTGATTCATTCGCTCTCACAGCATAACCTATCACTATAGTTGGATTGATTTCTTCAACGTTTTTCTAAAAAAAACAAAAAATACATAAATAAAGACTAAATAACTATTGCAACCAAGGTAGACAAAATCGCGTTTTTACTCGTAAAAACACACGATTCTACGCTTTTGCTCCATCTTTCCGTTGCGCTTCTGTTATCTGTGTTAGTGGAGTTGCAACTGCCCAGAAACGCCGAGGAAAATCGCAGACTCGTTGGAAGCGAGAGTTTTCTGACGACCCACGTCTCATGAAGAAAATTGGTCTATAATTTCAGTTTTGCACAGCCCAGTAAGCACCCAACCTGAACCCAAGCCCAAGCTCAATCCTTACTTTGTGTTTAAAAAGGATTGGAACCCTAGGTTCCCCTCCCCCCTCTCTCTCCCGTTCTGCATCTGAATCCTTTCTCTTCTCAATTCCGAAATCAAAGTATGGGGTACTAGTGGTGGTGGTTGATGTGGCAATTTTATATGTCTCTCGTTCTCCTCTTTCAACCCTCTCTTCTTCTTTTGCCATTGCTAAAGCAACGTAAGTATAGCTTGGATGCGCTGCTGCCCTTTCACCATCACTCAAGCACCATGGGTGGTTTGGTCATGCTGCTACAGCTCTCCTCTTCTTTTCGGATTGATGGATGTCGCTGACTGCTTTACTATTATCCTCCTCATCTTCATTTTCTTTGTTGTGTTTGTGTTTGTGGTGTTTGTGTTAGCTTTGTTGTATTTAATTTAACGAATTCTATTAATTTTTTTCAATTTTCATTGCTTAGTTATTATCTGGTTTGCTAGCATATATTATAGCCATTAGCATGTAACATCATATGTTATGCTCTGTTTTTTTTTTAATTTGCTCTATTTTGTTTTGTTCTAAATTAATAAAATAATTTTTATGTTGTGGGCTTAGCGCCTTAGCCGCTTAGGATTCTGAATCTAATATATTATTAGGATATATATTTAGAATTAAGAATATCATCTAACAATTTGAGTGTTTTATTTGTTATTTGGATTTAATTTAGTGTTATTGTATGAACTTGAGTTGTGAAGAATTGTGACTGGTTATAATTTGTGAATTATGTGTGATTTCAGATTTAACTGATTTAGTTTATTTGAGACTTATATAAAATTTACGAGTCATGTTTACGTTTCGTCTTACGATTTTACGAATCACTACCTTGGTTGCAACTTTATCCATCAAGTTATATTAACAAGTGGTTTGAAACTAACGAAATAGTAAGCACATACCAAAGCTGGATTCTTCTTCTTTCTTCGCATAGATTTCTTGATGCAAGTATCCAATTCAGATCCAAGCCTATTCAATCTCGGCTGACCCTTCGTTGCGACCTTTGAAGGACCTTGAACATCAGATGAACCAGGGGCGGGGTCACGCCATGTCACCATGCTGTTCTGTGTATTTGAACACTTTTGGGCGCCAAGTTTGCATGATAATCAAACATCTTGGCCCTTAACTCATCAAGACAGTACAACAAAGAATACCTCTTGATTCAAACATGTTATACACGCACTGAATCTTGTGTGTCGTTAGGTCAAACTCGATACTGTTCGTCCAGGACCTAGGCTCACCATATAGTAGGTATTGCTTGTTCATGGTCACACAAAACAAATCACCATTCTAAGTCACACCACGGACTAAAAAATCCCTTTTTTTCCTGAATTCCTATTGTACTTCCCTAAACTTAGAGGTTGTGTACTCACGCTGAAATTGTCTTTCAATTGTAGAACTTGATGAATAGGGAACAACTTCTTTAGAGTCTGCAACATCGTCCTCCAGCTTCTTCTACTCCTTGTTCCCAAGCACGTTGTCATACTCATGCATGAACTAAACCAGTCCACACTTACAATGCAAGTAACCACTGAAAAAGGTGTGCATACTCTTACTCCGTTAGGTACTTCTCATACCAGCCCAAAATTCACCTTGAAAATAGATTGGAATCCACATTCAACGATCGTCATAAAGGTCTACAAAACCAAATGAAAACAAAGCAATAATCAACATCATGAACAATTAGCTAGATCACAACACACAACTACAGGCTTCGTGAACCAAGTAGACATCGACCTTTCAAACAGAGATATCCTATAAAAATATCCAAATAGGTTATAAATCATCCGATGACAACGAAACCGAATTCAAGTATAATTAACATAGAACCTGCATAACAAACCCACTATACAAAAAGAACAAAAGAGAACAATACAGAACGAACTTGATAGCTATCTGTTTTGCTCTAAGTTAAACTCAACAATGAATGCACACCAATCCTTCTTGAAAGATTCCACAGACCGGGCATTTCAAACAGTGCCATGCATTCTAGCATCTATTTCTCTGTACCAAGCATATCCTCTGAGCTTATGCGGTATCTTCTTCATTATGTGCCATATGCACCATCGGTGGTAAGTATCTAAAAGGATATTTCTAATAGCACCAAATATGGATTTACACTAGTCTATGATGATGGCCTTTGGGGGAGTTCCCATGCACTGCAACCATTGCTTAAGGACACACTCAAAGCTACAAATTTTCTCATTTTCCAACAAAGCACATCCGAGTAGAATGGACTTTCCATGATGGTTGACACCAACGAAATATGCAAACGGAAGTTCATGCCTGTAATAAATTCAGCCAAAATTAATAAATCAAGATAGTGCGAAAACATTAACCATTTTAATAGAGGTAGACACACAAACATATTTGTTTCTACTGTATATTGTATCAAATGATACCACGTCTCTACAATATTCATATGATGCCCTGCATCTTGCATCTATCCAAAGCGCATTCTTAAACTTGTTAGATTCATCCACGTCAACTACATAAAAAAAATTTGGGTTGATATCTTTCATCTGCATGAAATAGCTAATCATTTCCTTCACATTTGTGTTTTCGTCAGCAAACCGTAGATTGCTCGTAATATAGTTCCTCACGTCTTTTTCTGAGTAAACCAAATTCGATGAGCCACCAACCTCGTTCGCAAGTACTAGATAAGTATTGTTAGGTCATATGCCAACCTCATCATTGTTCTGAATTACACACTTCGCATGAATGGTCAGTTTCCTGTACTCAGTGTAATGCACAGCTTGCTTGGCCGAACACGGGTGGGTATGCTTCAATTCTAATTTGGACACCATCCAATTATCCTTCTGCCTATCAAGCATCACGTACATCCTTGCTTTGCATCTGGCTGTTGTTATTCTCTTTACCCGAGTTGCTGCCTTCACTCGAGACTCTCGATAACCTTCACAACTGTAGTGTATCGATTGGTTAATGGGTATCTTTGATTCCTTCTTGGTCTTGTCAAAGTTTGTATTCCTAATCCTAGTCACGAACCCAAATTTCTTTGCATAATTAGAATAGAACTCTTATGCCTGCTAAAACGAAACAAATCTTAATCCTACGCACGAAATTTTCTCTACTGGAATTTTAGTGTGATTAGGCAACTGCAAATCCATTCAGAAAAATATCATTAAACACAAAAAACACTCAACTAATTAATTTCCAATATCTCGCTAATTTTGTGACCAAAATACAACATATTTCACACCTCATGATTCACTGCCGTAGCATCGTCCTCTAATTGAATGACATCTACAGATTCTTTCCCTTGAAATTTATAACCGAGGACATATCACCAAAAAATATAACCATCCATCATTCGACACTCATAAAAACTCTTATAACAACCACTTATCCATTGATAACATTAAATAACAAACAACCAAAACTAAACTCATATAATACAATACTATCTATTTTGATATCTATAAAACAAAAATTCATCAAAGTTGCAAACATCACACTACAACATTTTCAGGTTGAGGCAACATTTAAAAAGTGTTGCCTAAAGGCTGACAAAAGGTTGCTTTTGATCTATGGCAACACTTTTGGACCTAAAGCAACGTTTTTGGGCGGCGTTGCATATGCAGCCGTTGCCTTTGATCAAGGCGATCAAAGGCAACAGTTTTTTGTTTCAAAAGCAACGCTTTTGAGAGCAACACTTACCAAATGTTGCCTTTGGTTGAAAAACAACAACACTTTAAAGGTGTGTTTGAAACAACACTTTTGCAGTGTTGTCTTTTCTCTCATATTTTGGCCACTACTAAAACGTGTTGCCTATTTACCATAAAATGCAACTCTTTTACGCGTTGCTTATAAGTTTGAATTTGCAATCCTTTGAAGTGTTGCTTATTAATTTTGAATATGCAACCTTTAAAAGCATTGCCTTTTTTTTTGGATATGCAACCTATACAAGTGTTGCCTTTTCTTTTGGATATGCAACCTATACAAGTGTTGCCTTTTCTTTTGGATATGCAACCATACAAGTGTTGTCTAATATTCAAAATGTAACTAATAGAAGGGTTGCCTTTTTGGCAAAAATAAAAGTTACTTTTGTAATAAAAATACAAAAAACAATAAATTTTTTCGTTCATACATGTGTAATTATTTTAATTAATAAATAAGTTTGCGCACAACAGAAAAAATTTATAAAAGAGACAAAATAACTAATAATAACATTCTAATTAAAATAGATATTAAAAGGTTTAATTAGTATTTCAAATACATATTTATCAGGTAGCTGCTCCTCTTAGAGCTGCAAACATTAATAATTAAGATCAGGGTCATCATTACTATCTCTTAGTTCACACTACCCATGCCAACATGAACACGACAAATTTTGTCCTATGAGGAGCTAATTGACAATGCAACTGTACTCTTGTTGATTCTTGACAGTGTCATCAAGGAGTGCTACCTGTTGCAGTTGCAGTGGTAAGAGTAGTGATATCATCATGAGAGCGGATATTTACAGCTGAGCTAACCACAAAAGCTAGGTGACCTCTCTAAGCCCTCGTTGCCTCAGCAGCCTCGACAGACTGCGTGGCCACCAATGTGGCTGCAGAGGCCATAGCCATGTCAATCTTGGCCATCCTCTCATCCTTGCTTGGTGCAGATGAAGCAACCATTGCAGCCGTGATGGCTGCCACGGCAAAAGCCACTGCAGCCACTGAGATGGTAGCATGCAGCTGAGCATTGTGAGTTATTGTTTCTTCTTTCTTTTTCTCCCTTCTGTCTCCCTGGCGATGCTAGTAAATCAGTGCAAATATCTAGCACAACATCTACGAATTCGAGATTAAAAAGAATTTAGTTAGTATATTACTATATCAAGGATCATAAGTAGAAAGCCTTAGTTCCAAAGCATATGGTCGAACAATACAAACATATAAGAAGGGAAGGCAAAAGACAACGTATCCACTTATTACCTAAGCTACTACCACGAGTAACCTGCACATATATCAATGAAGCTTAGTTTTTATTATTGAGAAAGTTATACTGTTATATTAGAAAATCAAATCACTAATGATCTGACACTTGAGAATCACACCCGTCGCCTCTCTGTGAATCAAATTCTACCTTTGCAACTTAGTCTTGTTCATATTGAGACAATAAAGATGCTTTCATGATCCTGATAACACCAAAAACTATCTTTATGCCTAAGATCAGAATTTTAAAACAGTCGCACAATCACAAAATATAAAGGGGAAAAGAAAAACCTTGGTGCTGGATGGAAACAAACAGTGAACATTGTATTAGTTGTTCTCTCGTCAAACCAATCTTTTCTTCTGTGAAGTTCACAGTGTCACAAGCGCCTTCTTAATTCATGCTTCATCCTCTTCCTTTTGAACACAGACAAAGAACAAACACACACATAAACATTCATTCAAATTGTTCAATAAGCATTAAAAACAAGACACTTTTAAAGCATGGTTCTTTGCTTTTTTCTTATGCTTCTATTTCATCCACTTAATACTATGAATTATGTCAGATATATAGCAGTATATCTACTATAAAAATATTCTTGCAAAAAATGGTTGGTTTAACCAAATTGAATAGTAATAGTACATAGTTTTTATTATACAACAAAATGGTAATGAGGATAAAAAAGAATTCAATGAAGAATCTTTCATATCTTGCTTAGCTTATGCTTTTAAAATATAGAAACATGGAAAAAATGGTAATAATATAGGAAAAGGAGAGCTCCTCAATCAACTGATAATATTATATGTAATGAAAATGTGAATTGTAACTTGTTGAAAGCTTTGCAACATTAGAAGCATTTCCTGTGAACGATTGATGGACCTGATTCATCATATTCTGCCTTTGCAATCCACATCTACACTCGAGCAGATAACATATAAAAATTAATGATAATTTCATAACAAGATATATGATACGTCTAACATTGATAAGCCACTGACATGCTATTTTATATAACAAGAAGGTAGGGTTGGGGTTGGGGGTGGTTGAATGGATAATAATCTTTGTGAGGAGGAGGAAGAAGAAGAAGAATGATTGGTATCCAAATTTATGAATGAATGTTATGGAGGGAAGGCAGTGGAAGAAGGAAGAAGATTAATAGCAGAAGAGGAAGAAGCAGAAAAGAAGTTTGCATCTGGTGGATTTTGATTTGGATTGAGGAAGAGTGAATGCGAACGTGAATCATCGTCATATTCGCCTAAAAAAAAGGTTTACCTAGCATTTTCTTATCATCACAGTAACAACAAAATCCCTTCCTAACAACATACAACAAAAATAACAAGCCTGGCTTGTGCAATTTTTCACCACCTTGCAGCATTGAAGTGACTTCTAAGATTCAAAAAAATAAATCAAAACTTACTCAATCTTCTTCAGCTCTCTTGTCTTTTCTCCTCCAGAAATAGTCCTCAAGAGCCTCTTAGTATACATGTCTCGTGCTTGCGAACTGTTTTTCGCACAGGTTGCTCTAACCCAAGCTGGTTCCTGTGATGAAAAACAGTGACATAGAGCAACATAGTGTGCCATGTCACATGAAACAATTTGAATTGGAAAGTAATGAAATGTAGAATGTTAAAATAATGAGAAGAAATAATGTCCATTACCGAAAGAACCAAACGAGAGAAACCAAACTTTATCAACAATAGAGCATGCTCCATTATCAAAATCACCACGAGTCCCGGCTCAATCTTCCATTTTCCCTCCTCATCGAATTGCCATGCTAGAAGTGCACAATTAGTGCAAATGGACATCAATATGAGAAACTGCAAAACAGAGAAAATCTCTTCTCAGTGTGATATAAAATTAAAATGGCATTCAAATGCTAGATTCTTGGAAATAATATTCATGTGATGTGATCATGTCTAATTGTCTGATAAATTCATAACCAATCCCTGCTGCAATCATCTTCCTAGTTTAGCACATAATGCAGTGTGCATGCTTGTGTTTATATCACAATCAGTGTTTGTGATATGATTCTACACCAGAAGCTTCAGCAACTCTGAAAGCTTCTGCGGTTGCCTGTACTAACCACAAGCTAGGGAAAACACTGAAAATTCAGCACAAGAAACTCAGAAAAGACGCACATCATGATGATGAAAGTGAAAATAGAAAGAAAAGAAAAAATATACATACAGTTGTTTCTGAACATGTTTAGGCCTCGAACCTCAAAGCATAGCATTATATGCTAGCAACTCGAAAAAGCATATTCAATAAGCACATACACTTGACCCTTTCAAAGAACATATATACATCCTAAACACATTCCTCAATTTCCCTAATCTGAGAATAGAATTAGCTTCCTAAGATTACGGAGGAGAAGAGAACCCTAACCTGAGACATGATTGCAGTGAGCTGTGAGGATTATAGCAGAGACGGCTCAAGTAGAGTTAAATTTCTGGAAGAGTGGTGGCAACCTCCAACAACTCAAAACAGAACCAGAAAGAGCGGCGGCAACCTCCAACAACTCTGGTGAGCTTCCTCAACGACAGTGGTGGCAGGAGCTTCGGCGGTGCTAACCGAGGCTTGACGGCGGCAGGAACGTCGGCGGTCAAAGTTCAGGAGCAACGGAGACCAGGCGCGGCGGCGACTCCACACACGACGGTGACAACGACGGCTTCACCTCCTCCGCGCACACTCTTTCTTCTCCGTCCGTTGCTATGGTTCGCGCTCCCTTCCGTTTGCAGATCTGTTTCCGACGCGGCTCAAGGACGATCGGCGGCGACGACCAGATCTCCAGCGACGGCAAGAGGATGCACAACGGTGCCTTCTCCCTCCCAGTCCTGGCTTGCGCTCGTCACTCTCTCCCATGGCTCCCTCTGCGAACGCTCTCTCTCTCTCTCCACGATTCGACAACGACGCGACGGCGGCGGAGAGGCCCAGCGCGCCGGCGGGGTCTTCTTCTCCGCTCTCCTCTGCTTTCCCCAGATCCCTCTCTCTCTCCCGTGATGGTGGTGCGGCGGCAAGACGCAGCACGGTCCCTCCTCCCTTCCCGATCTCCCTTCTCCGTTGGACTCCCCCCTTTCGTTTCTAATTGTTGGAGTTAGGGTTTCTAATTGAAAATAGGCTTACAATTTTGTTTTGCACTCTCAAAATTTGAATCAAATCAGTAAATAATATATAAATTATAAAGATGTATTTTGTGTTAAGTTAAAAGAAGGAAAAAGTATTTTTTGTTAAAATATTTGGAGGAAAGGTTAAAATTTAAAAAAAATTTTAATTTATTTTTGGCAACATTTATAATGAGAAGTTTATTAAAAATTTAAGAGTAACACTTATAAAGTGTAATATATAAATATCACAAATATTGCTTATTTAATTTACAAAAGCAATACTTTTTATTTGTACTTTTAATTGATCAAAAGGAACATTTATGGTCTATTATTAAAAAAGAGTTGCAATAACTTTATTTTTATGTAACAAATATTAAGTGTTGTCTTTAATTAGTTTTGACAACACTTTTTGAATGTTATTTGTAATATATGTTGCAATAGCTAAAAAATGTTGTAGTGTCAATTCAACATGTTGAACAAAAGGAATAATAAACAACATCAAATGTAAAAAATCTAGCATCATTCTAGCATAATTGAAAGAAAGAATATCTACACCAATTCTAATTAAATGAATGAAATCACAATCCTTCCAACAAAGCCTATCACTGTTAATAACTCAAAAATAAAAAAAAAGTTGCAAATAAACATAACCAAATATACTACTAACAAACAAATTACCTTGTCAACACATTGCGTATCATATTCACTTAGGGACAGGACATTAACGTCGGTGGAATTAGGATGATCACTCACATCATATGCAGTGTCGTACGATACTTCTTCACAAATTGATTGATCCATCGAGAAAATGCGGTCCACTCGCCTCCAATGGAGACACATACACCTTACTCCTACGGATTTTAAAAACTGTTTGTCAATGAAAGTGGTTGTTCATGTTACCAGTGACCTTTGAGGACTGTTCACCTTAATCCGATGGTGGGGGAAGGCTATGACTCAATGTAGGTGGAACGTTATGGCTCAATATGCATCCACGACAATGACAACACCTATGGTGGGGTGCGATAACGATGCGTATGATGACTTTATCTCTCATGGGAAGTGCGGGGTCACAAAATAGGTTCGCGTGGAAGAGGTTATTTCACAAATCAAACGGTGATTGCGGATTCCTGGTGACATGAAAAATTTTAGAACAGAGTGATTACCGGAGATAGTTAAGGAGAAAAGGGTTGCATGACACCTTCATACACTCGAGTCGTAATTCTCTTCCATAGGATTGGTGGTGCCACAAAGTAGGATCCGGGGGAAGGCGCAATCACCGTCGAACGGTAATGGCGGCATCCTCGTGACTAGAAAATTTCCACGAATGAGACACGGCCGGCAAGGAAAAAGAGGATTAGGGTTGCGTAATGGGTTGCACTGCAATGACGTGAAGCATCATGTTACGTTACCACTCCTTATTCTTTGAAAATGCTATATAATGGACCCCACTAAATTCCTAATTGATATACCAAAAAAATACACATATCTTAGAACCATATTTACATTAACTATATTCAAATTCATCTTCTTTCTCTAGTTCACCATCATCGTCTTCCAAGGTAGTTTTCTGATCATCGAACTCGTCTTCCTCTTCTCCGTCCATATTAACCTCGTCTTCTTCAAGATCATCGTCCTGTTGTGGTAGTGCATCGTGATGTAATCCAAGGTCAATGATATCATCATCTGTGGATGCCAAGCTAAGGATAATCGGCTCACCGATATCAACCACCGTTTTTGAAGGAGTTGGGTCATTAATCTAGAAAGGTTGCTGACCCTCTGTCCTATCATCAAACTCGATCCGATCTCTTGGCTTAGGTTTAACCACAACCACCCAACTAGACTTGCATGAACCTGGATAAGGCAAAAAGTACATATGTCGTGCATTTTGAGGTAGAATAAAGGGATCATATTGCTTATATTTTCTAGTTATATTAACTTTAGTGATATCGTAGTCCTTGTGCTTTCGTGTTCCTTGTCACGAATTTAAATCATACCATTCACATTTAAACACGCACACCTTGTACATAGTGTGACATAAATACTTTAATTTAATTATGTTGTGCAACACACCAAACCAATCAGAGTGATCCCTCACCTGAATTCTCACGAACCCAAACTCTGGTGTTATCTGTTTTCTTTCTAATCGACCACTGTAAGGTATGGAACCGATATCCATTAACAGTGTACATTGAGTAGTTAGTTCTCTTATTCATTGGGCCCCGACTAAGTGTAACTAGTTTCAAATTTTTTGTATCACATAGCTGCATGTTGACGTATTCTCTGAACCAACGTGAAAAGTTGTTCAATGAAGTATCAGGATTTGCCCCTTGGAATAACCTATATGATAGAATAGGATAAAGAAGTTTTGATTACATTAAGAAGTTAGAATGTTACTGATTAAAATATTTACAATGACTTAATAAACTCAAATGAGATACGGTGAAATTTGGTCACAGTTAAGCAGCACATGCAGATGTACAACACCAATTTTTCCTTTTGCTCTAACTAATAGTCACTACCCACCCATTGCCGCTCCTTCTAGAGCAAAGATTGGGTATGTTGTTCCACCCAAAGATGATTCTCCTCTCTCATCGTTCCTTGCAACCCTTGTTCTCTGTCTCAAAATGAGGCTGAAAATAGAATGAGCAATGTTTCCTTAACTAGGAATGCTTTGCAAATGCTACCCTTAATCTGAGCCCTGTTCTTCAAATGAGCCAATCATCCTCTCAAATGGGTATATTCATCGAAATTGGACTAGCCCACATAGTAGTGTTTCAAACTGTAGGTGGACTACTAAGTATTCTATAACGTCAAAAAAGGATGGAGGGAATATTCTCTCTAGCTTACAAAGTATTATGGAAATGTTCTTGTCCATGACTGTGAGATCATTAATGCTAAGTTTGGTTGCACATAAGTCCCTAAAGAACTCAGTTATTTATGTGAGAGATTTCTAGATATTTGTGGGAAGTTCTCTGAACACGACTAGAAGCAAATACTCCATGAAATCATGACAATCATGGCTCTTCAACCCAGTAAGCCTACCCTGTGACACATTGCACACCTGCTCAAGTTAGAGATGTAACCATCAGAATACGTTAATACCCTAAATCACCTACAAATATTTTGCCTATGAACCTTTGTTAGAGTGAACACCGCCTTTGGTTTAGCCCATTACCCATTATCAAGTCTCCTTAAGTCCAGATCTAGCCGCTTGCAAATGTCCATTAAGTCTAACTATGCCTTATCATTATCCTTTGTTCGCTCTTCGTCCATTACTAGGTGAATGATATTATCAAGACAATGTCGAACCAAGTTGTCTCTTCAATAAGACAACTCCCAAAATATACTCTGTTTAGTCCAGTTATTCTCCCTATCATATTTCGGAGATCTAGCCGCTTGCAAATGCCCATCAAATCTAACCGTGCCTTATCGTTATCCTTTGTTCGCTATTCATCCATTACTGGGTGCATGATATTATCAAGACAATGTCGAACCAAGTTGTCTCTCCAACAAGACAACTCCCAAAATATACTCTGTTTAGTCCAGTTATTCTCCCTGCTATATCCTGGAGATCTCAAACCTGCCCCATTTTTAACGATAGTTGGGATTCTATTGACGCAATTCCAAACTTGTCTACCATTTAAATTTAGGGTGCCTCTTCGTGTTTAGTTGTATTCTTATTGAACGAGTCCCTATTGCGTAGAAAAGGATGATCAAAGTCGAAGAATCTTTGATGGCAATCAAACCATAAATTCTTACCGCCATTCGGCAACCAAAATGCCTTCGTATCCTCCATGCAAATGGGGTTTGCCATTTTGCCATGAGTGGACCAACCTGAGAATATGTCGTATGCAGAAAAATCGTTAATGGTCCACATCAACACAGCTCGCAGTTAGAAGTTTGTCTTCATCGAAATATCATACGTTTCTTCATCATCAATCCACAACTTATTTAACTCATACACCAACGGCTACAAGAAGATATCTATTTTGGCCTTCAGATTGCTGGGACCAGGTATGATGCAAGTTAGGAACATGTATAGTTCCTTCATGCACATTTCCAGACTCAAGTTATATGGTGTCATGACTACAGGCCAACAACAGCACACGTTACCGAAATTGAAATTCGATGCGAACTCGTCAGAACACAAAGTTAGTCTAACATTTCTCGACTAGCTCGCAAATGTAGGATGCACCCAATCAAAATGCTTCTAGGATTTTTCTTACGATGGGTGCGTCATGATTCCATCATCCCTCTTATTGTTACTATGCCTAGGCATGGCAATTTCTCCAGGCGAGGAGGGTATTCGTAGGGATTTGTCCGTCGGAGGATGGATTTGGGAGAGGTTTTTTTCCTGCGGAGAACGGAGACGGGGACCCGTGAAATAAATGGGGCGGGGATTGGGAGCAAGGTCCTTGCCCTGTTGGCTCCTATGTAATACCCACATATAAGAAATAACAAAAATACCCATATATATATATATTATTTATGAGAAATCCTAAGCCTTACCCTTCTATTTTCTCAGCCGTCACTACAAACTCCTTCTCACAGAACTCAGTTTCTCTCCCTCTCGGCCTCTCTTTCTTGGTCCTTCTCGGTTCCTCTCCTTCTCTTCACCACCTTCCTCCACTCTCACCGCCGTCTGCATTGTCATGAGCCTCATCCCCTTTCGCGGCTTCCACCTCTCACTCTCAAGGTTACCACGAGGAGCTTGAAGCATCGTCATCTTCTTTGGCAGAGGCAGAAGCGTTCTTCGCAGTTGCCGTCTTCGTCTTCAGAAGAAGCATTCTTCGTCGTCGCCATCGCTATCTTTGTCTACGGCAGAGGCATTGTTCCCTGTAGCGGTCTTCATCTTTGTCTTCGACAGAGGCAGTCCAGTTTCCATCGCAGCGCCTAGCAATATCGTTTTTCACCCATGGCCGCTCTTCCTTTAGGTAAGTCAGCCTTAGATTTCATTTACCTTGAAACATTTTTCATTAATTATCTTGTGATTTCTATGATTTTCTTTGAATTCCATATAAGTATCTTGTGATTGTGCCTCATATATGTGCCTCAATTTATTTTTTAATAATAATGCAGTAGCGAAAAGAAATTAGGATTGAGTGTTTGAAATTGTTTAACCTTCAATTTTTTATGCATATTCAAACAAATTAAAATCTACTATCATTGCCATTATGTGATGAAAGAAAGGCTTAAGATTTAGGTATTTTAGAATGTGATGAATAAGTTTAGTATTTAGATATATTTTGGTTCTTTTATTAATATGTTTGATGATTGACTTGAGACAATATTAGTTGTTGCTGTTTAAATCTGTGAAGACTATAAAGAATATGCTTTAACGATAATTTGCAGATTATCTTTGATCTCTCTTTTTTTAATTTTTATGTTTTTTTATTTTTTAGTTTTTTTTTAAATCCACGGAGACAACAATCCCCAGTGGATATAGGGTCCCTATTACCCGTCGCGGGGATGGGGCTGAGACGGGAATGGATTATGGGTGGCAGGGGTAGGGGGTATGTCCCTGCCTCTTGGGGACCTGTTGCTATCCCTAACTATGCCAGATCATGTGAGGACCAAAATCATCGATGTATACAATCGTTTCAGCCTAGAGATCAAAGATAAGTAGTGCATTTGTTTCATCAAAATTCTCTTTAACTGGTGTTTACCAATCTATTCTCTCTTCACTTGGAACATCGGTGATTTATAGAATATGCATTCAGTTAGTTGTGCATCCCTCTTGTAATATAGCATACACCTATTTAAACAACAATCAATTTTCAACAAATTTAGATCCAATTTTGAAACTAGCTTCTTCATTTCGTAGTGGTTTTAGGGGATGCCAGAGGTCCCAACAGGTACTAGTTTGTTATAAAAGGTGGCCCACTTATCAAAAGACTCTTGCATATGATTTGATTTCGACTTAATAGTCATCATTCTAACATATGCAAACAACTCCGAATGAACACAACCCTCAAACAATGGTCTCGCAGCATATTCTAATAGATGATAAAATATCATTGCCTCCGGATTAGGGTCTTTTTCAGCCTTTTTCAATTCTGTAACACATGTTATATCAAACACTATCTCATTATATCTCTCTTGGTTACCCTCCCAAGTCATGTCTTCCATGTTTAGATCTCTTTCTGCTCGAACCCTCTTTGACTGATAGTTGAACATATTCAAATTGGATGTAGACATGTTAATTCTCTGTTCATCAACTTTTCCGTGCTTTATCCACATCCAATACCCATCCTTAAAACCGTTATGGCAAAGGTTTATATCTGCAGGTGCTAAACACATGCTCGACAAATATGCCAACTCCCTCAAAGAATTCAGGTTTTAACTCCCTCTATCTACCGTTATCCCTATCAAGGCTACTTACATCCATAGACGATGATGACTTGGAATCTTATTGAATCACACACCCTAAAATTCGACGAACAAGACAAAATTATTATTTTTTACGAAATTCGACAGAGCATACCCTATAATTAGAATCTTCTGCAAACCAAACAAGTTTCAAAACAAATCACACAAAATTTTGGCTGAACTTTTCCTTAATTCAGAGACATTCATCAAATAAATATAACAATTTTTACATTAGAAATAGCTGCAAGCATATATTAGAACAAACATGAATTTAATAACATATCAAATTGAGAAGAAGGCACCTCTACGCGACCTTCTCCCACTTCCGTCCTAAAATGTTATCCTAGAAAAACTAAGTCCAACATAAAACATAAACAATTGATTATAGTTAGAGATAGAAAGTCTTCCTGAATCATGGATGCACAGAATACGAAAGAAGCGAAATCCAATTAATCTCAGAGAAATACAACCATCCTAATAAAAAATAATTATTAATCTCACAAGATAAAACTAATTAAGTCAACAAACTACGCAAAGTCATCCACCAATAATGTCAAACACTCTTAATCTCATCCTAATTAACCTACATTAATGACTTAATTAAAATTTTTATTTATGTTAAATTAACATAAGAAATCCTAATTACAAACTTTATTACCCAATTTTAATCAATTATTTGATAATAAAATTTTTAAACAAAATTGTAGACTCACAAAATCCCTAAAAAACTAAAAACCACAAATCAAACCCCAACCACTAACTCTATTATCACAATTTAATCAATAATTTGGTAAAATACCTAACAAAATCCTAAAGTCACAAAAATATCTGAAAAACAGCCCAGAAACTATACCAAATCTTAATTACGAACTTCATTACACTAATTTAATCAATAATTTCATAAATTATTTAACAAAAAATCCTAAACTCACATAAAAATCTTAATGAAATTTAAAAACTATGCCAAAATTACCTTTCTTGGTGGCTGCAGGATGTTGGAGGCGTGGTGGTACCAGTAGTAACGGTGACTCTGACGGCAGTGGCCACCAAGAACAGCGACGACATTCCCAACCTTCCCAACGGTGACTGACAGCTCCATTGGCGGTGGCACCAGCGGCTGCATCAGGTGACGGTGGCGCTGGCAGCACCTCCACCGACGAGATAGCACACGAGGAGAGACAGATTCGCGGAGGAGAGAGAGAGAGAGATAGAAGAGAGTGAACTCGGACAAGTGAGGGAGAAAATGTTTGTGTTTGAATTTTAAACCAAGGTTACCATCAGATTTACCGTCAGATTACTCCGATGGTAAATTGGTCAAATGCAGCATTTCACTAAAACGATTTGCCGTCGGCAAAATTCGACGGTAAAATCACCGGTAAAGTTGGTGCCTGCAAATCCATATTTCGCACCAATCATCACCGCCAAATTTAGCGTCAAAATGTAAAATCCAGCGGTAAATATTTCAAAAAATCTAGATTGCCTTGTATACGACGCAAAATCCAACGCTTAATTCGCTGGTAATAGACGCCGTTAAATCGGACGATAGCTCTAATGGTTTTCAGCTTTTTTCTTGTAGTGATAATGTAAATTGAATAAGAAAAATTTTTCCCTCTGATCTTAATGGACAGTTGTTGCACACTTGATATTGATGAACAAAAAAGGAAATATTCTCTCCTCAATACTAACGGTTAGAGCATTAAAGAGTGCAACGGCTAGCTTGATCAAAAGAGAAATTATTTCTACATTAAAGAAGAGATATGAAGTTCTATATATTGATGAATCATCAAGGAAGAAGGCAACTATTTTCGTGCATATTGAAGACCATAAAAACAGCCACTGTTTTTCTTATTTTTAAGTGTGTTCTTACTTTTTTTTTGTCTAGATTCAAGCTTACTTTGAGAGATATAAAAGACAAAGAGAGCAGTGTATACAAAAGTTCTTTGGCCTTTGTTTGAGTGTTTTGATTTTGAAAGTGTGATGGGTTAGAGTGTACTTGGTTCCCCTTAATTAGGTTGGGTTAACACCTAGGTGATTTACTAAATTTGGATTAGTTTAGGTGGTTTACAAAGTAGGTCTCTTGGAATTGGTGATTGTAATCTATCTTGATTATAGTGAAAATTATTCCATTATTGTGGTGATGACTGGACATAGGTCACATTGCACTTCGTGACCAAACCAGAATATATCGAGGTGTCACTCTTCTCCTTTCTTGTTTTCTGCATTTTCTGTTCTGCATAATCAGAAAACAAAATCACAAATAATCTCCTAAAACCAGAATTCTGCATAAATTATTTAGTCAAGTCTAAAAGTTGTTTCTTGATTTAACTCCCTTCTCAACTCTCTTGGAAACCTTCATGATAAATTATGCGTAATTTAAAATTTTTCATCCTCCTCTTCTTCTTCATTATCTTCATCGTCATCATCTTCTTCTTTTTCTTTTTCATCTTTTTCTTTTTGTTTCATGTTCTCATAATTCTTCTTATTTCACCCTCTTAAGAATAATAAAAATAAGAAAAAGAAAAACAGTGATACAAAGAAAAAGAAGAAATAAAAAATGGCATAATAACACCATGAGGAGGAAGAGGAGGAGGAGGAGAAATAAAAAAGAAAATGCAATAGCAACAACAATAATAGAAGAATGAGAGGAGGAGAAACATGCGAAGAAGAAGAATAAACGTGAGGAAAAAGAATAAATGCATGATTCATGTACATATTGTATGAGTGGTTTTGTTGAATTTAGGATAATTTAGTTAGACTTGATTGATAAAAATACTTGTAGGAATAGCGAAATCAAACAATTTAAATTAGTTCATAAATTTTTTTGTAAATAAAATTTAAATTTTATAAATAAACTCAATTATTAATCTATTGAACCGGAAGACATTATCAATTTTTATGAATTGAGTTTGATTATAGTCTGACATGATTTACTTCCAACCTAGATAAATAGATATATAGATAAATTGATAAACAGATAGATGTATATATAGATCTATATCTTATATAATTTTTATTGTTTAATATTCTCTTTTTAATACTCAGTACTTTTTTAGTTTTAATTTTGTATTAAATTAATAATTGTTTTTAAATTTTAATAATTTATTAATTAATTTAGATTTATTATATTCTTTGAATATTTATTACAAATAGAATATTAATAAAAATTATAAAAAAATTATATATTTTATTAATAAAATTTAATAATGTTATCCACTGTAAAAAAAATAGAAATATCATTAATTTAATTTAAAAAGAAGGAAATAGTAATGAGTGTTACTGTGTTAGTCTATGTTATCATTTGTTTGTTTTTTATCTGTTTTTTATATTATCTTTTAATTTGATAAATTAATGATTAATTCATTACCAATCAAAATTTTATTAAATGAATTGTTGCATGCAACAATAATATGATGTAAAATCTACTTAAGCTGATGTGAGTGCCAGCTGGAACATGGAAATTTCTGAAGGACAACAACTCAAGAGGACCACCTTTAATTACTCCAAAACAAATAAAGCAAAACATTTGGGCCACCTTTTAGGTAGAAGAAGGTGGAATCTCTCTTGTAGCGATGAAAGCACAATCGGATATTTTATGCGATGAATTGGTGCCCATTCCCATTCTTGTGTTCCTCTCATTGTCATATATATTATTGCTCTTTATAGTTTGTTATATTTGAACTATTTTGGTTCAAATTAGATCTAGCAGTTATCATGATTTGTCAAACAAGCATATACCTTATTGGTAAAACTTTTAGAAGAAATATTTGTATTATTTAAAAATATCAGTACTTCATTTTATATTCGATAAATAGAAAAGTTCTATATACTTGTGTTTCCAGTTTTTAAAAAATTAACGATATTTTTAAAAATATTTAAGAGAAACTTTTTAAAATTAATTTATACTTATCAAAATTAAAAAAATTTAATATAACTTTATACATTAATTAATATCCAAATTTTATTCTTATATTTATGTCTATTATAATATTTTAAAATTTTAAAAATTATTTTATAAATATATTTATTGTGTCTTATATTTATTAAAAATTATTTTTAATTTAATTTACCAACTATATATACTACAACTTTAAAAAATTAATTTTTATACACTAATTTTTAAGAGTAAAAATTTTACCAAATTAAATCTTAATTACATATGATATGTTTTTCGAGTTATAATTATACAATTTTTTTGTAATTTGTACAGAAGTTTAGTATTCAAAACAAGTCACTTTTTAATTTGTATCCGGTTTTAGGTTTGGTGATTTGACTGATTTCCAAAAGAAAAATGGTGAAATATCGATATTTAAAAAAAATAAAGATAATTTATTGTCGATAAATTTAATGTTTGAAAATTTAAAAAACATAAAAAAGATAATTCGTCATCAGCAAATTTACTTCTTTCAAATTAAAAAAACAAAATTATTAAATTTATCTTTTTTTTTATAATTAGGTGAAATTCACCCCTGCCGATCGAATTGATCAGTTTTTGCAATTCGGCTCTGGTAAATGCTATTGCCTCACATTTTTTAAAATCATAAAAAATTCTTTTTTGAAATTTTACTTCCCAATAAATCATATAAAAAGTTTTTCCCCTTAACAAGTCTTTTGCATTAGACAGAGCATTCAATTTCTCTCGTCAATTAAAATAATAGCAACAAAATCAGTTTTATAGTCACTGTGAAGTGTGAGCATTTTAGTAGTAGTATGTTAAAAAGTAAAAATTTTATAATCTCTCTATATTTTCTTTATCATAAAAGTTAAAGTATATATATAAATATGATTTTGTATTAGAAAAATATCTGGAAGAAGAGAGAAGTGCAATATAAGCGGGATTTGCTTTTGTTGCACGTTTTGGTGCATGGCCTAGTACGGAAAAGTACTTGACCCCATGAAAATTGAAATTATGATTTCTGGAGATAAGGATGATGATGGGATGATGGGAATGGGAATGGAGCACAGCATGCATTGTTAGTAGTGTTTACAGCTTTCACCCAGCTGTCTACAATCAATGCCTTAACAACAAAACAACTCCTTGGATTTGCTGCTACTTCCACTTGGACTAATTTGACCTCATCCCACTACTCCCTAATCACATTAATATTTTTCTTTAGGCCAAGCTCTTGCCTAGCTTATTTTTATCTATAACCTTATATAATAATTATTTGATTAATCTGAACAGATTTTTTATATATTTTTAAATTATTTCCTATTAATTATAATATATTTAATTATTATTTAATAATTTTAACTTGAATTTTGTCTAAATATTTTAAAATTAGTATAATATTTTTTAATATTGTATTTTTGTAACGAAGAAATATAATAAAAAATTTATTTAGAATGTTATTTGACTAAAGTTGACACACAGTTCGTATTTATAGATATTTAACCTGTTCTAATCAATTTTTTTAAATAAATAATTTAATTATTTTATTACAAATATAAATAATTTATAACATATTTATTATTTTTTATTTTTTACATATTTTATTTATAGTATAAACAAGTTAATTAAAAATTAATCTATATGAATAGAATCAAATTCAATTGCCACACTAATCTTATTCGGTTGATCTATACCTATAATATATAATATGAATTTTTATAAAAATAGTAAAAATTTGAATTTAAATTTTTATCTTTTACACAAATACTTAGAGTTATCAAAGTAAAAATTCAATTTGCTAATCATACAAAAATAATATTTGATATTATGGAATATGAAGGACTAAAATATTATGTTTAAATGTAGATAAAACCAGATTATAAGATTTAAAATGTTAATAAAATTTGGTTTAAATGACTTAAACTATCGAGTAGAACTAAAATACAGTTTAAATTTTCACATATTTTACCTATAGTTATTCCTACATTTATCTCAAAAAATGTATAAAAGGTGTTTGTATTGTGATTAGTAGTAGGGGTGGCAAACAAAAAACTTGTCCTGTTTCGTTTAGTGAGACAATCTTAAAACAAAATATAAAATTAATATAATTAAAAATTAAATTTTTTAAAACAAAATATAAAATTAATATTGTCTAAAATAAAAAAAAATATTGTTCAAAATATATAATTAAATATTTTAAATTTAAAATTAATCAAATATAAAATATAATTCAAATATACTTTAAAATATTTTTAATTATTATATTCATTCTTTTGTAGATTAATAATATCATAAAAATTTATAAAAAAATAATTTTGACAAAAAAAAATGTCTGGTCCGGTGGAAAAATCTGTCCCGTCGAAATCCGGCAAAACCCACAAATTAAGTGGTGCGGGTTAGATAGATTTTTTAAGTTTATCGGTTTCAAATTTTTAACTTAACCCGTCTTAGGTGGGTTGTGCGAGCCGACCCGACGAATTTTAACCTGTTTGCCACCTCTAGATACTAATAAGACAAAAGATGTTTCGTAAAAATTATATATATATTTAATTATTAAAAAAGAATTTAATATATTATAATACAATAATTAATTTTTTAATTTAGTACATATATTTTATACTATGCTTAATTAGTGACTGATATTGAAGTATGTGTAAGAACTACGAAGATATAGACAACAGGCTTATAAATCAGATGTGAGAAAAATATGGAGGGGTGATACGGTAATTTAAAAGTTGGAAGATTTTTGAGTTTGCGAGTTGCGAGTTATACTTATGGCGCTCTTGTTTTTGTGGCTATATAAACGCTACTAGTGGGTGTGAATCACAGAATCAGATAGACTCACTCCATTTCAAATCAGTTTCCTAAAATACAATAATAATACACTATGGCATTATCACGCGTTGTTCTGCTTCTCGGAGTGTTCTTGCTTCTCTGCCTTTCTAAAGTAACATAATATACACTCATTAACTTGGTCTTTTTATATATATCCACCCACTTGAAGCTCGATGCTTAGTATTTTTTTTTTTAATTTTACTTTAGGTTTCATCTGATGTGAAGATAGAAGATGAAGATGATGAACAACTGAGCCTGCCCGCGGACAAGCCAGTATGCACTTTATTCTTTATCTTGTGTCCATTTAAATTTATTATGTGTCTTCAAATAAACTCTTGTTATTATTTTATTATTTAGTTTAAAGCTATGTAGTGTTATATATATAGTGCTGATTAAATGCTTTTGGCGCTGAAATTTATTTTGTTCAGCTTATTGTGAGAGACAGCAACAGAAGGCTAATGCAAGATATAGGTAAGCACCACACTATAAAATATGAGAATGCTACACAAATTAAATGTCATGCATCATTAACTTTTACACTAATCATTTGTACAACAATGATTTTTGACCCAAAATTTGCGTCTAAATTTAGACAAATAGTCTAGTCCATTTTTACGACTTTATATTTTTTTTTTGGATAACGCGGAAAATTGGAAACTATAATTTTTTTTGGTGTCTAATTGAAAAGTATATTTAATTTGCGGTTACTCTATTGGATTTTTAAAACATATTGAAATTTATTTTTTTGAAAATATTTAGTTATTTAATGTCATATAAACACAAATTAGTTACAATATATTTAGACATGTTATTTTTAACATATTTTTTAATAAAATAATCATCAAAGAATTAAATCAAGAGACATTCTACTATACAGATTAAAAATATATAGAGAGTATAATTTTTTTAATTATTTTTTATTATATTATTGTTGTTCAAAATATGAGTCTTAATTTTTTCAAAGACTTTAATCTCATAAAAAAAATGTAAATTTACATCTTTATCATATAATTCACTTTAAATCAAATATAACATAATAATTAAATTTATTTACAACATTATAATTAAATTTTGACTTGGAACACTAAATACTAAATCCGTATCATTGCATAATCGCTTATTTTTTGTATTTTTTAGCATGATGACTTAAAATAAGCTGAAAAAGAAAAATCATAACCTTATAAATTATGAAGTATGAGCATTTTATTGAGTTGAAGTATTCACATACATATTATAAAAATTTCGGTTAAGACATTAAATTGACATTCGTCCCACACTGTTTTTGGTTTTATTATGCATTTTTTAAAAATTGAACCGAACCGATTGGTTTGATTAGGTTGAATGAAAATCGTCTACCAAATTGGTCTGATTTAGGATAAAATCAGCCGGCAATAAATCGATTAGAAATAAAAAAAATTAGTCAAAAAATTAATTAATCGATCTATTTTTTTAATAGTTAATTAATTTAAGATAAAATATAAAATAAAATTATTTTAAAAAAAAATAAATCTTTTATATTCAATTTAATTTTGGTTAGTTTTGTTGAATTTTTAGTTTGAACTTTTTAGTTTTATCAATTTGTCAGTTCAACTTTCAGTGAATTTTTCTGTTTCAGTAAAAGAGTGAATATATTGAAGAGCCTATATTACTAAAATAAGTATGGAAATAACATATATTATTTATTATTAATAAATAATTTAAAATATTTTATGTAATTAAAAATTATTTACATGTTATTGTTAATAAATATTAAGATAAAGATATATATAAAAACAAAAGTTTAAAATTAGTATATTCATCATGTGCTCTAATCTCTCTCTATCGTATTGGGTTCCATATTCATGATTATATTTATAGCCCCGTATAGGTCTTGCTTTACAACACAAAATAGATGTAAAACAAAAAAAATCGTTGCTAAAAGATTATAAGTCTTACAATACAATACAAAATACATGTAAATAAGAAAAATCTTTGCAAAACCTTGAAGCCTAGATATTTTGGATTCAAGTAACATGACGTAATCTATGTTGCTGGTCTAAGTTAAAAAGTTAGGTAAATATCTTGGTACATTTTAATTACGTGTCGAATTTGTCGAAATTATTTTTTAAGGTGAATATTAAATATTTAAAAATGATTTAATTATTAATTTTGAAGTTTTTTAAAAAATTAGACAATTTCGTGAGCTAAAAGTTAACCTTTGACGACATATATGTATGTAGGACATTTTGTCATAAAATAATGGTTGGTTGGTACTAGTGTACTAGTAGCATACATATGTATGATGTTGAATGAATTGAATAAGTGAATATTGTTTGGTTGGCAGATTGTGGTGGACTATGCAAAGAAAGGTGCAGTTTGCACTCAAGACCGAATTTGTGCAACAGGGCTTGTGGGACATGCTGTGTGAGGTGCAAGTGTGTCCCTCCTGGTACCGCTGGTAACAGGGAACTATGTGGTTCTTGCTACACTGACATGACCACCCATGGTAACAAGACCAAGTGCCCTTAAGCCTTAACCTATCTTACAACTTCCCCTTATGTATTATTTCTTCTTTCTTGTGTTGTGTAGTTTGTGCCCTTCTTGTGGTATGTGAATCTAGTGTATAACTGCTTAGTTCGTATGAGAAAAATACAAATATTTGTCATTATGAGATATATTATTACTTTACTTTCATGTTTGGACAACTAATACGCAATTATTAGTACAAATATCATAAAATTGGAAAATGTACAAAAACACCGTTCTATATGAATATGTGATATTTGATTGAAGGCAGTTTATATTTTTAAGTTCTAATGGACTGCGCGGCAAGGATTAGAGAAGTAAATACTAAAAAGAGTATTTGCCAATAAAATTACCATCTGTTTGTGTTGAATATTAAAAAGAATTGGCAGATTAGATTTTTTTGTGAGTAAAGTATCGTTTTTGTGGGTAAATTCTATTTGTATTTTTAATGTTGAAATTGTCTTATTTATATTTTTTAACGTTTGTAAAAGTGATTCAATGTTATTTTGCTGTCAATTACACATCATGAACGCTTTAGTTTGAGTTTTAAAAATTTCTTGTTGAAGTTAGAATACAATTGTCTGGGAAAGAATCGATGATTCACTCCGAAAATTAGTTCATCAAAAGTTAAAACTAATTTCTACAACATTTATATAATTCATTTTTCTAGGGACATAATTGGATCTAAACATAAATAATGAGTATAATATTAAAATCGAACACATCTAAATGAAATCTAATTGAGAATGAATACATCCAAGCAATGGCAGAGCTTGAAATAAAATTTTGGGGGGCCAAATAGAAAATAATTGTCATTATATTTTTGATATGAACCCCATTTAAGATAAGTTCGTCTAACCCAATCTTTTTGATTTGGGTGATATTGTCAAATTTAAAGCCTTTTTCTAGGGTTTCGTTTCAAAAAATTAAGGTCAAACTAATCAGATGCAACTCTTTGAACTTTTGAAGGTTGTATCTCACTTTCTTCGTGATTCATTAAAATAGAAGAACTATCTACATGTGTTGATATTGTAAAAGTTATATGTTCTCCTTCTTAAATATTAACCTTCCTCTTAAAAAATGCATCAATTCTTTGATTTTTTATGATTATTTAATATAAAAATTTGAATATATATCCTGTAAAATATGTAAAAAAGAAGTTAGAAGGATAAATATTAAAATTTATAATATTTATTGATTTTTTTTATCAATTTATACAAATGATAGTATCAATACTTATTAAATATTCTAATATTTTTTATCATATAAAAAATTAAATTAAATAAAGAGTCAAATATAAAATAATATTAAATTATATAAATAAAAATACCTAATTTTTTATATTTGAACTCAAAGGTAGAGGAAGTGTTGCTTATTGAATAGAGAGTTGCGAAATGCGAATACACTCAATTTAGTCTAAATCTAACATGTTTTAAATGTTTAAAATTAAAAATTATTGTGCAATAAAAGTAAGAGATAAAGATTGAATTTTGGTATTTTAAGTTATAATAAAATATTTGAGCTGACTTCACTATTTTTTATTTTTAAAAAAGTATTACTAACCTTTTTTAATAAAAGTTTGGGGGACATGCTCTTTGTCTGAACTAAGCTCCGCCTCTGCATGCAAGTGAGAATAATTGAAAAATATAATCTGATTTGTTAGTATAATTGATAGTAGGATAACATTAAATCACTTTTATAAACGTTAAGGATATAAATAGGACAATTTAAATATTAGGGACACAAATAAAACTTACTCCAAACTTAGAAACAAAATCGATATTTTATTTATTTATTTATTTATTTTTTGTATTGAGATTAGATATTAAATGATTAAATATATGTGTTCTTTTGATCGGAATCAAATATTAAAATTGGAAGTCCAAACTTGCATTGGGCTTGATGTTTTGCCCAAATTTGCAAAATAAAATCTATTTTACAATTAATCAGTTACACTCAAAAAAAAAAAAAAAACATAATCAGTTACAGGCAAGGCTATCAATAAAAGAGTTATTCGCCGTACCAAAAAGAGAAGAAAGAGAGATTCGGGCAAACTAAATGAATTGTTCGTTTATTTTTATTTGCCTTTAAATTAATTCAACCAAGTTAAGTTAGTCCATAGTTGGTTCACTTGTTTGTTTAGTCAAATATTGAGAGTTTAAATTTCGCTTTATACATGTAATAATTTGTTGATCCAATAAATTTATTTTTAATTTATTTTTTCTAATTTTAAAATATTTTTTTGATTAAAAAAATTTAAAATATTCTTAAAAGCCTTATTTCAATAATAAAAGGCTATTGGATATTGGGCCAAGTAAAAAATAAACATATGACTAATATCAGAATAAGGACAAAAATCAACTCAAATTGAGAACAATACAGATAAACATAAGCCTATTTACACCAAATTAAACAATGCCTAATTCTTTTATTACTCTGTTGTGTCTTCTTCGACACCATACATTCTTTTAGAATTAGTTAGTTTGACGGCTTACTATTCTGTTAGCATATGAATCATTTTCTAAAAATTTAGAAGATTTCATTTGATTTTGTTGAGTTATACAAAATATATTATAGGACAACATGTATATATATTGCTAATATACATAATGTTAATGAACAAGACAATTATAGCACAAAATTTCTCACCTCAACTCCTCTCCTTTCTCTTTGTTTTAATAACTAAATACTGTCAAATTTACTTTTGAATTTATCAAATAAATGTCGCCAAAAATTACTTACCGACAGATTTTTTTATTCAACGTTAATTATCGACGGATTTTCCGTCGGTTTTTTCAATGAATTTATCGAGATTGAATTGATGATTACCTAACGATAACTTTGGTGTCATTTCACGTGTTTAGACGCCAAATTACCGTTGGATAATCCTTTTTGGTAATATTTTTATTTATTTATTTATTTTGGTATAGTTAAGCGATAATTATTAGTCAAATTAAATCTCTTGTTAACAAAATTGTTAGCAAAAATCTAAAATTAACAAAAATTAACAAATTATTTTATTAAAAATAAATGATTTGAATATAATAAAATGTCACAGAAGTATAATACAATGAAGTAGACAAACAAAAAAATGAAACCCCTATAGATCCTGGTAATTGTCATTGTCGTGATCCCCCTGTTGAGGTGGCAGAGTAGGTGCTGACGTCGGTGTCCCACCAGCAGCGTTGCCGCTGGAACCAGCAATGCCATTGTCTCCAGCGCCACTGGCTCCAGCACGCATCTGCTGATTGTACTCCTCCATCTGCTCCCACAACTGATATACCAGAAAAATGTGGGGATCCTGGTCCATGTATGCTTACTTGCATTATAGGGGGTGTACAATTTATTGACTGCATGTGTGATTTAGGTGCATGTGTTAGTATTATGCCATTATCTGTATAGGATGCCTTGAGGCTCCCACCCTTGAAAAGGTCGGCAGCACATTTTGTTTTGGCAGATAAGAGCATAATCTCTGTGGTTGGCATTGCAGAAGACGTCCTGGTGAGCATTAGGGGGTTGACATTTTCTGTTGACTTTTATATTTTAGAGATTCCCCCTAATGACTTAGGAAGACCCTCATCCATCTTGCTTGGAAGACCATTTTTGAAGACTTCACGGTTTAAATTGGACGCCTTCTCGAGTACCTATTCCTTCGAAGTGGATGGAAGAGCAGTGAGCTTCAACCTTGACGAAGCTATGAAGCACCCACCGGAAGACCACTCCATCTTCCAATGTGACATTATTGAAGAGACTGTGGCGGAAGTTCACCAAGAAGCTATGGATGAAATGCACATGGAGCAAGGTACAAGTGTGGGGAAGCCATCTGAGCATACGGAGGACGCCCTGCCACCTTCAATGGCTCCGGATAATCAAGTACCAAGCCATGAGCTGAAAATGGAATTGAAGCCCCTTCCACTTCATCTTAAGTACACCTACCTTGAAGACAATCAGAAGCTCCCAGTTATCATTGCAAAAGAACTCACTTCCCAACAAGAGGAGCGACTACTTAGTGTGCTGAGAAGACACAAGAAGGCTATTGGGTGGAGTTCGGCGGACATAGTAGGTGTAAGCCCTCAGGTTTGCGAGCACCAGATATTTCTAGAGGAAGGAGGGAGGCCTATCCGTCAACCTCAAAGGCGGTTGAACCCCACCATTTTAGAAGTTGTAAAGAAGGAAGTGACCAGACTGCTAGAAGCTAACATCATTTATCCAATCTCGGATAGTGAATGGGTTAGCCCAGTCCAGGTAGTCCCGAAGAAGTCTAGTGTCACAACGGTGAAGAATGAGCACGGAGAACTCATGGCTACTAGAGTGCAAAATTCTTGGAGGGTGTGTATTGACTACAGACATCTGAACCAGGCCACTCGCAAGGTCACTACCCATTGCCTTTCATCGATCAAATGCTTGATCGCCTGTCAGGTAAATCACACTACTATTTTCTAGATAGTTATACAGGCTATTTTCAAATCCATATAGCTCCAGAAGATCAGAAGAAAACTACTTTTACATGTCCCTTTGGAACGTATGCATATAAGAGAATGCCTTTTAGCTTATGTAATGCACCGGCTACGTTTCATAGATGCATGATGAGTATTTTCTCAGATTTTCTTGAGAGTTGTATGGGAGTTTTTATTGATGACTTTAGTGTCTATGGTGATTCATTTGACCATTGCTTGGATAGTTTACCTAGAGTATTAGAAAGGTGTACTAGTTCAAACCTTGTACTTAATTTTGAAAAATGTCATTTTATGATGAAGCAAGGTATTGTTCTAGGCCATGTTGTTTCTAATACTAGTATATCTATTGATCCAGCAAAGGTAGATGTTATTTCTGGTTTACCTTACCCCTCTTCTGTGAGGGAAGTCTGTTTGTTTCTTGGTCATGTAGGTTCCTACCGGTGATTTATCAAGGACTTCAGTAAGGTAGCACTGCCTTTGTCCCGTCTACTGCAAAAGGATGTAGAGTTTGAGTTGAGTGAAGATTGCATGGAGGCGTTTGATAAGCTGAAGGTTGCCTTGACCCAAGCTCCTATTGTGAGAGGGCCTGACTGGAGTAGGCCATTCGAGATCATGTGCAACGCATCAAACTATGCGGTAGGAGCGGCGCTGGCTCAGCACGAAGTTAAGGACCTATATATTATTGCCTATGCCTCTAAGACTTTAGACGGTGCTCAGTCTAATTATACTACCACTGAAAAAGAGCTATTAGCTATTGTTTTTGCATTGGATAAATTCCGAGCTAACTTATTTGGAACTAAGGTAATAGTATATTCAGACCACGCAGCCTTAAAGTATTTGTTAGCTAAGAAAGAGTCGAAACCAAGGTTAATCCGTTGAATATTACTGTTGCAAGAATTTGATTTAGAAATCAAAGATAGGAGTGGTTTCCAAAACTTAGTGGCGGACCACTTGAGTTGCCTTGAACATATTAAAAATGACTCCACTCCTATTAATGATGCATTTCTACTTGATAGCTTGCAAGCAATATCTGAGGTGGTCTTTGGTATGCACCTATTGCTAATTATTTGGTTAGTCATACTTTCCCTCCTAATTTTACTAAGCATCAAAAGGACAAGCTTAAAAGCGAGTCCAAATATTATATATGGGATGACCCATATTTATGGAGATGTGGTGCTGACCAAATAATTAGAAGGTGTGTGCCACAATCAGAATTCCAGTCAATTTTAGAGGCTTGCCACTCTTCTGAGAGTGGTGGACACTTTGGTCCTCAGAGGACTGCTAGAAAAATTTTAGACTGTGGATTCTGGTGGCCCACACTTTTTAAGGATGCTAACATTTTTTGTGACTCTTGCCCCCAATGCCAAAGGTTTGGAAATATATCCAAGAGGGATGAGATGCCCCAACAGCTTATGTTGTTTTGTGAGATTTTTTATGTTTGGGGTATTGACTTCATGGGTCTATTTCCAAATTCGAATGGTTTCTTATACATTTTGTTAGCTGTCAATTATGTTTCTAAATGGGTGGAAGAAATTCCCACCCGTACTGATGATGCTAACATTGTTGTCTCTTTTGTTCAAAATAATATTATCTGTCACTTTGGATCACCCCGAGCAATCGTGAGTGATCAAGGCACTCACTTTTGTAACAGGAGAATGACAAGTCTACTGAAGAAACAAGGAATTATCCACAAGGTGGTGACAGCTTACCATCCCCAGACCAATGGACAAGTCGAGGTGTCAAACAGGGAGTTTTCATACTTAAAAGATAAATAAAACATAAAATAAAGATAGAGATACTTATGTAATTCATTGGTGGGAATTTCAGATAAGCGTATGGAAATGCTTCATCCCTCTTGAATTTCTGCTTTCCTACTGCCTTCATCCAATCCTTCATACTCCTTTCCATGGCAAGCTGTATGTTGGGCATCACCGTTGTCAATGGCTACTTCCCGTCCTCTCAGTGAACATGGTCCATGTGCACTGTCACCGCACGACTAATCATGTATCGGTTCTCGATCATGTTGGAATAGAATCCAGTGATCCTTTTGTATCTGTCACTATGCCCAACACTCGCGAGTTTGAAGCTCGTCACAGTAATCCCTTCCCAGATCCTACTCGAAATACCACAGACAAGGTTTAGACTTTTCGGATCTCAAGAATGGCTGCCAATAATTCTAGCTTATACCACGAAGACGCCGATCTTTTGGAATGGAGGCTAAGAGATACACGCTCAATCTTAAGTAGAATGGAAATGGTTGTCAGTCACGCGTTCATAGGTGAGAATGATGGTGAGTGTCACGGATCATCACATTCATTAGGTTGAAGTGTGACTGAATATCTTAGAACAAGAATAAGCATGAATTGAATAGAGACTAGTAGTAATTGCATTAATACTCGAAGAACAGTAGAGCTCCAAACCTTAATCTATGGTGTGTAAAAACTCCACCGTTGAAAATACATAAGAACAAGGTCCTGGCATGGCCAAATGGCCAGCCTCCCCAAATGACATATGAATTCGAAAATAGGGAAAAAGACCGATGCCCAGATTCCAAGATGAAAATACAATAGTAAAAGGTCCTATTTATAATGAAACTAGCCTGAAAATACCTGAAATCACAAAAAATACACAAACTCATAGTAAAGTCGAGAAATGTGAATTTTGCTTAAAAACTAATAAAAATATACTAAAAACTAACTAAATCATACTAAAAACTATATAAAAACAATGCCAAAAAGCGTATAAATTATCTGCTCATCACAACACCAAACTTAAATTGTTGCTTGTCCCCAAGTAACTAAAAACAAAATAGGATAAAAAGAAGAGAATATACAATGAATCCCACAGTATCAACGAAACTTAGTTCTAATTATATGAGCGGGCTTGTAGCTTTTTGCTTTTGAACAGTTTTGGTATCTCACGTTTTCCTTTGAAATTCAGAAGATTGGCATCTATAGGAACTTATAATTTTAGATAGTGTTATTGATTCTCCTAGATCAGTACGTTGATTCTTGAACACAACTATTTTATGAGTCTTGGCCGTGACCCTAAGCACTTTGTTTTCCAGTAATACCACCGGATACATAAATGCCACAGACACATAACTGGGTGAACCTTTTCAGATTGTGACTCAGCTTTCTAAAGTCCACAGTTAGAGGTGTCCAGAGTTCTTAAGCACACTCTTTTGCTTTGGATCATGACTTTAACCACTTAGTCTCAAGCTTTTCACTTGGACCTGCATGCCACAAGCACATGGTTAGGGACAACTTGATTTAGCCGCTTAGGCCTAGATTTTATTTCCTTGGGCCCTTCTATTCATTAATGCTCAAAGCCTTGGATCCTTTTTACCCTTGCCTTTTAATTTAATGGGATATTGGCTTTTTCTGCTTGCTTTTTCTTTTTTTTTCTTTCTCTTTTTTTTCGCCATATTTTTTTCACTGCTTTTTCTTGCTTCAAGAATCAATTTCATGATTTTTCAGATTATCAATAACATTTCTCTTTGTTCATCATTCTTTCAAGAGCTAACAACTTTAACAAAAATATGCACTATTCAAGCATTCATTCAGAGAACAAAAAGTATTGCCACCACATCAAAATAATTAAACTAGTTTCAAGATAAAATTTGAAATCCAAGTACTTCTTGTTCTTTTGTAATTAAGCACATTTTTCATTTAAGAGAGGCGAACGATTCATGGAGTTATTCATAGCTTTAAGACATAGACACTAGACACTAATGATCATGTAGTGAAGACACAAACATAGATAGAACATACAACATAAAGCTGAAAACAGAAAAATAAATAGACAAGGAGATTAAGGAATGAGTCCACCTTAGGGAGGGTAGCATCTTCCTCCTCTTGAAGAACCTATGGTGCTCTTGAGCTCCTCTATGTCTCTTCCTTGCCTTTTTTGCTCATCCCTCATAGCTCTTTGATCTTCTCTAATCTCATAGAGAATGATGGAGTGCTCTTGGTGTTCCACCCTTAATTGGTCCATGTTGTAACTCAAGCTTTCCAAAGAAGTGTTGAGTTGCTTCCAATAATTGTGTGGAAGAAATTACATCCCTTGAGGCATCTCAGGGATTTCTTGATGAGGGAATTCCTCATGCTCTTGCTGAGTGCCATGAATGGGCTCTCTAGTTTACTCCATCCTCTTCTTAGTGTTGGGCTTGTCCTCTTTAATGAGGATGTCTCCCTCTATGACAATCCCAGCTGAATAGCAAAGGTGACATATGAGATGAGGAAAGGCTAATCTTGCCAAAGGTTAGGACTTGTCAGCCACCTTGTAGAGTTCTAGAGGTACGATTTCATGAACTTCTACTTCCTCTCCAATTATGATACTATGGATCATGATGGCCCGATCCACAGTTACCTCAGATCGGTTGCTAGTGGGAATGATAGAGCGTTGGATGAACTCCAACCATCCTCTAGCCACAGGCTTAAGATCTGGTCTTCTCAATTGAACCGGGTTACCTCTTGAGTCTCTTTTCCATTGAGCTCCTTCTACACATATGTCCATGAGAACTTGGTCCAACCTTTGATCAAAGTTGACCCTTCTAGTGTAGGGGCGTGCGTTTTCTTCCATCATTGGCAAGTTGAACGCTAGCATCAAGTTTTCCCGACTGAAATCTAAGTATTTTCCCCGAACCATTGTAAGCCAATTCTTTGGGTTTGGGTTCATACTTTGATCATGGTTCCTAGTGATCCATGCGTTTGCATAGAACTCTTGAACCATTAAGATTCTGACTTGTTGAATGGGGTTGGCAATAACTTCCCAACCTCTTCTTCGGATCTCTTGTCGAATCTCTGGATATTCGCCCTTTTTTAGCCTAAAAGGGACCTCAGTGATCACCTTCTTCTTGGTCACAACTTCCTAGATGTGGTCTTGATGGACCTTTGAGATGAATCTCTCTATCTCCCATGAATCAGAGGTGGAGGCAGTTGCCTTCCCTTTCCTCTTTCTAGAGGCTTCTCTGGCCTTAGGTGCCATAAATGGTTATGGAAAAACAAAAAGCAATGCTTTTACCACACCAAACTTAAAATATTTGTTCGTCCCTGAGCAAAAGAAGAAAGAAAGATGTAGAAGAAGAAAATGGAGGAGATGGATGGTGTATAGGGTTCAGCCAAGGGGGGAAGAAGGTGTTTGTGATGTGTGAAAATGAAGGAGTGAAGAGGGCTATTTATAGGGAGAGTGGCCAAATGTTTTAGGTGGGTTTGGGAGGGAAATGGTTTTGAATTTTGAAGTGGGTGGGGGGTTTTTGTGGAAGAGTTAAAGAAGTGATTGGTGAAGGGTATTTGGGGAAGAGTGTTGTAGAAAGGTATGAGGAGGAGAGAGAGTGAGTTGAGGTGGTGGGGATCTTGTCGGGTCCACAGATCCTGAGGGGTCAAGGAATTCTCATCCATGCTCCAATTGGCCGTTCAAAACTCCTTAGAGTGCAATTCTAGCATCTAAACACCAGTTTGCTGCCTTGTTCTGGCATTTAAACGCTAGCTTTCCTTCTTATTCTGGCATCTAAACGCTAGTTTGTTGCCCTGTTCTGGCATTTAAACGCCAGTCTGGTGCCCTATTCTGGCGTTTAAATGCCCAGAGAGGTGCCAGATTGGGCGTGTAAATGCCCATTTTGCTACCTTTACGGGCGTTTAAACGCCAGTAAGTCCTTCCTCCAAGGTGTGATGTTTTCAATGCTGTTTTTTTATTTTTTTTTCTTTATTTTTGTCTTTGTGACTTCGCATGATCATCAACCTAAAAGAAAACAAAATAATATAGATAAAATTAAACTAAAATTGGGTTGTCTCCCAATAAGCACTTCTTTAATATTAATAGCTTGACAGTGAACTCTCATGGAGTCTCACAGATGATCAGAGTATGGTTGAGATCTATCAACACCAAACTTAGAGTTTGGCTGTGGCCTCCTAACACCAAACTTAGAGTCTGAATGTGGGGGCTCTGTTTGACTTTGTATTGGGAGAAGCTCTTCATGCTTACTCTCCATGGTTACAGATGGAGAGCCTTGAGTCTTTACTACAAGGCATTCTTCATTCACATGAAGGATCAACTATCCTCTATCAACATCAATCACAGCTCTTGCTGTGGCTAGGAAGGGTCTTCCAAGGATGATGGATTCATCCTCATCCCTCCTAGTGTCTAGGATTATGAAATTAGCAGGGAAGTAAGGGCCTTCAACCTTCACTAGCACGTCCTCTACTAGTCCATAAGCCTTTTTCATAGATTTATCTGCCATCTCCAATGAGAATTTGGCAGCCTGTACCTCATAGATTCCCAGTTTCTCTATTACAGAGAGTGGCATCATGTATATCCCTGACCCCAGGTCACACAGAGCTTTTTCAAAGGTCATGGTGCCCATGGTACAGGGTATTAAGAATTTACCGTATCCTGTTTCTTTTGAGGTAAATTTTGCTGAACCAATGTATTCAGTTCATTGGTGAGCAAGGGAGGATCTTCCTCCCAAGTCTCATTACTAAATAGCTTGGCATTCAGCTTCATGATTGCTCCTAAATATTGGGTAACTTGCCCTTCAATAATGTCTTCATCCTCTTCAGAAGATGAATAGTTATCAGAGCTCATGAATGGTAAAAGGAGGTCCAAGGGAATCTTTATGGTCTTTGTATGAGCCTCAGATTCTTTTGGTTCCTCATTAGGGAATTCCGTACTGACCATTGGACATCCCCTGAGGTCTTCCTCATTGGGATTCACGTCCTCCTCCCCCTCTAAGGTTTTGGCCATGTTGATTATATCAATGGCCTTGCACTCTCCTTTGGGATTCTCTTCTGTATTGCTTGGAAGAGTGCTAGGAGGAGTTTTAGTAACCCTTTTACTCAGCTGGCCCACTTGTGCCTCCAAATTTCTAATGGAGGATCTTGTTTCAGTCATGAAACTAAGAGTGGCCTTAGATAGATCAGAGACTATGTTTGCTAAGCTATAAGGATTCTGCTCAGAATGCTCTGTCTGTTGCTGAGATGATGATGGGAAAGGTTTGCTATTACTAAACCTGTTTCTTTCACCATTTTTATTATTGAAGCCTTGCTTCTGTTGATCCTTCCATGAAAAATTTGGTTGATTTTTCCATGAAGGGTTATACGTGTTTCCAAAGGCTTCACCCATGTGATTCACCTCTGCCATTGCAGGGTTCTCAGGATCATAGGCTTCTTCTTCAGAATATGCTTCTTTAGTACTGTTGGATGCATTTTGCAATCCATTCAGACTCTAAGAGATCATATTGACTTATTGGGTCAATATTTTGTTCTGAGCCAGTATGGCATTCAGAGCATCATCAATTTCAAGAACTCCTCTCTTTTGAGGCGTCCCATTACTCATAGGATTCCTCTCAGAGGTATACATGAACTGGTTATTTGCAACCATTTCAATAAGTTCCTGAGCTTCTGTAGGTGTTTTCTCTAGGTGAATGGATCCACCTGCAGAGTGGTCCAATGATATCTTGGAAAATTCAAACAGACCATCATAGAGTATATCTAATGTGATCCATTCTGAAAGCATGTCAGAAGGACATTTTTTAGTCAGCTGCTTGTATCTTTCCCAAGCTTCATAGAGGGACTTACCATCTTTTTGTCTGAAGGTCTGAACATCCACTCTAAGCTTGCTCATCTTTTGAGGAGGAAAGAACTTGGCTAAGAAAGCCGTGACCAGCTTATTCCAAGAGTCCAGGCTATCTCTAGGTTGTGAGTCCAACCATATTCTAGCTCTGTCTATTACAGCAAAAGGGAAAAGCATAAGCTTGTAAACTTCAGGATCAACTCCATTGGTCTTAACAGTAGAGAAACTAATTGAGGCTTTAGCAAAAGGGAAAAGCATAAGCTTGTAGTCTTCTGATGGAAGTCCATGAAACTTGTAGTTCTGTTGCAGTAGAGAAACTAATTGAGGCTTTAGCTCAAAATTGTTTGCTCCTATGGCAGGGATTGAGATGCTTCCTCCATATAAGTTGGAAGTTGGTGTAGTAAAATCACCAAGCATCTTCCTTGCATTATTGTTTGGTTCGGCCAAAATTGTTTCTTTTGGTGCTTCCTTTTCGAAAATTTCAGTGAGGTCCTCTTCAGAATTTTGTGCTTTAGCTGCTCTTAGCTTCTTCTTCAGAGTCCTTTTAGGTTCAGGATCAGCTTCAACAAGTATGCCTTTATCTTTGTTCCTGCTCATATGAAAGAGAAGAAAACAAAGAAAATATGGAAGCCTCTATGTTACAGTATAGAGATTCTTTGAGATGTCAGAGGAAAATAAGAATAGAAGGATGAGGTAAGAATTTGAACACATAAGAGAGATGGAGTTTGAATTGACAATAGAAGAGAAATGTTAGTGTTTAAATAGAAAAAGATGAGAGGGGGGAAAATTTTTGAAAACTAAATTTTTTTAAAAAAAGGAATTAAGTTTTAAATGAGATTTTGAAAAATTGGAAGTGGTTTTCGAAAATTTGAAGTGAAAAAGGTAGTTAAGTGGTTTTGAAAAAGATAATAAGTTAGAAAAAGATTTTTACCGGAAGTGTTCAATCCGTAAATCCCGCATGGGGTGTAGAAGGTTTTGATCCTTTTGTTCCGGGGGGAATAGCCTCTCATCATATTAGAATTTTAAAAAGATATGATTTGAAAAAGCTATGATTTTGAAGATATGATTGGAAAGATAAAAATTAAAAAGATTTTATTTTGAAAGAAAATATGAAGATTTGAAAAAGATTTTATTTGAAAACAAAATTCCTCTCCTTGTGTCATCCTGGCGTTAAACGCCTAGGAGCTGCATGTTTTGGGCGTTTAATGCCCAATTACTGCATGGTTTGGGCGTTTAAATGCCAGCCGCCAGTTTTCCTTCTTCACTGGGTGTTTTGAACGCCTAGCTTTTTCTCTGTAATTCCTCTGCTTTATGTTCTTGGATCTTCATTTTGCTAAATCCTTTATTCAAGAAGATATGTTTTCAATTTTGAAAAACAACAAAATGAGTCGAAACATATAATTCTTGGATCAAAACACAAGATATATGCAAGAACATTATGAACGTCAAGATGAACACCAAGAACTCTCTTGAAGACCAAGATGAACATCAAGAACTCAGTTTTCTTAATGAAAGAAAACATGGAGGACACCAAACTTAGAACTTTCTCATGTTTGGACCATATGAATGCAAGAATGCATATGTAGAACAATATGCATTGCAAATCAATAAATCATGAAGATCAAACAAAGCAATTCATCAAGAACGACTTGAAGATCATCAAGAACACAATGTATGTTTTTCGAAAAATGCGAGACAATTAAAATCATGCAATTGACACCAAACTTAAAATTTTTCCTTAGATTCAAACAAGAACCATGAAATATTTTTGAGTTTTTATGATTTTATGAATTTTTTTTGGATTTTTCGAAAATTATCTTTAGAAAAATGAAAAAAAAAGAAGAAAAAATGTTTTTGAAAGGTTTTTGAAAACTTTTTGAAAATCAAATAAAGGTTGAAATAAGAAGAAAATTACCTAATCTAAGTAACAAGATGAACCGTCAGTTGTTCAAACTCGAACAATCCCTGGCAACGGCGCCAAAAACTTAGTGCACGAAATTGAGATACACAATGGCGCCAACAACTTGTACGCACAATTGTAATCTCAACTCTTTTTCACAACTTCGAATAACTAACCAGCAAGTGCACTGGGTCATCCAGGTAATAAACCTTACGTGAGTAAGGGTCGATCCCACGGAGATTGTCGGCTTGAAGCAAGCTATGGTCAACTTATAAATCTCAGTTAGGCGGATTCAAATAGGTTATGGAGTTTTCATACTTAAAAGATAAATAAAACATAAAATAAAGATAGAGATACTTATGTAATTCATTGGTGGGAATTTCAGATAACGTATGGAGATGCTTCATCACTCTTGAATCTCTACATTCCTACTGCCTTCATCCAATCCTTCATACTCCTTTCCATGGCAAGCTGTATGTTGGGCGTCACCGTTGTCAATGGCTACTTTCTGTCCTCTCAGTGAAAATGGTCCATGTGCGCTGTCACTGTATGGCTAATCATCTGTCGGTTCTCGATCATGTTGGAATATAATCCAGTTATCATTTTGCGTCTGTCACTACGCCCAACACTCGCGAGTTTGAAGCTCGTCATAGTCATCCCTTCCCAAATCCTACTCAGAATACCACAGACAATGTTTAGACTTTCCGGATCTCAAGAATGGCCACCAATAATTCTAGCTTATATCACGAAGACTCTGATCTTTCGGAATGGAGGCTAAGAGATACACGTTCAATCTTAAGTAACACGGAAGTGGTTGTCAGTCACGCGTTCATAGGTGAGAATAATGGTGAGTGTCACGGATCATCACATTCATCAGGTTGAAGTGCGAGTGAATATCTTAGAACAAAAATAAGCATGAATTGAATATAGAACAGTAGTAATTGCATTAATACTCGAGGAACAGCAGAGCTCCACACGTTAATCTATGGTGTGTAGAAACTCCACCGTTGAAAATACATAAGAACAAGGTCCAGGCATGGCCGAATGGCCAGCCTCCCCAAATGACATATGAATTTGAAAATAGGGAAAAAGACTGATGTCCAGATTCCAAGATGAAAATACAATAGTAAAAGGTCCTATTTATAATGAAACTAGCTACTAGGGTTTACAAAAATAGGTAAATGATGCAGAAATCTACTTCTGGGCCCACTTAGTGTGTGCTTGGGCTGAGCATTGAGCTTCACACGTGTAGAGGTCTTCCTTGGAGTTAAACACCAGCTTTGGTGCCAGTTTGGGCGTTTAACTCCAACTTTTATGCCAGTTCTGACGTTTTGACGCCAGAAAAGGACAGAGAGCTGGCATTTTGATGCCATTTTACGTCATCAAAATTCGTGCAAAGTATGGACTATTATATATTGCTGGAAAGCCTGGATGTCTACTTTCCATCGCAATTGAGAGCGCACCATTTGGAGTTCTGTAGCTTCAGAAAATCTACTTCGAGTGCAGGGAGGTCAGAATCCAACAGCATCTGTAGTCCTTTGTCAGCCTCTGAATCAAATTTTTGCTCAGGTCCCTCAATTTCAGCCAGAAAATACCTGAAATCACAGAAAAACACAAAAACTCATAGTAAAATCCATAAATGTGATTTTTGGTTAAAAACTAAGAAAAATATACTAAAAACTATATAAAAACAATGCCAAAAAGCATATAAATTATCCGCTCATCACGCATACTAGAGAAGATTGTGAAGCCTCATAGGAAGGACTGGAGTGCTTGACTGGCAGATGCGCTTTGGGCTTATCAGACTGCGTACAAGACACCCATCGAAATGAGTCCATTCCGCCTAGTCTATGGAAAGGCTTGTCACTTTTCAGTGGAGGTAGAACACAAGGCATACTGGGCAGTGAAGGAATGCAACTTAGGATTGGGAGGAGTTGACATTGAAAGAAAGCTGTAACTATAGGAATTGGAGTGCCTTTGCCTAGAAGCATATGAAAACTCACGGCTCTACAAGGAAAAGGTGAAGGCAGTGCATGACAAGAATATCAAGAGAAGAGAGTTTAGAGCTAGAGATTTGGTCCTCCTCTATAACTCAAGGCTAAGACTCATGCTAGAAAAGTTGAGATCAAGGTGGGAAGGACCCTACAGGGTGGAGAAGGCTGAGCCTTATAGAGTCTTCCACCTGAGTCATCCTTCAAGCCCTACCTTCTTCAAGGTAAATGGCCACCGCTTGAAGCTATATCATGGTGAGAAAATGAACAACAAGGAGCTGGAGATCTTCCTCTTGAAGGATCCAGCACAAGAAGAGGACTGAGCTTATGGACAGTCCAACTTAAGGACGTTAAAGAAAAGTGTTAGGCGGGAGGCAACCCACCATGATATGATCTTCCCTTTATATTAGTCTCATTTCATTTATATTAGTGTCATCATTCAGTCCCGTATGTTTTCCTTTACATATATATATATATATATATATAACAAAAAAAATGCCTCTGACATGTAAGCGTCTATGACCCGCACGCATCCTAGAGAGGTTTGAAATTTTATAAAAAAGTTACAAAGAGTTGGGCGGGAAACGTGCAGGAGGGGTGCCTGGTGCACAAGCAACCCTATGCATATGCATGACCCACGCATACGCATCGCCTGCAATTTTGGCAATCCATGTGCACGCGTCAGTGATGCGTACACGTGGAATGAAAATCGGCAAAAACATAGTGTTTTGGCAGAGAGTTGTGAGGCCATGGTGCTGGAGCCATGTGACTAGCATGACCAGTGGTCACGCTTACGCGTGACCGATGCTTACGCGTCGCCCGTAACCTTGACAACCCACGTGCATGCATCCCCCACGCATATTCGTGGGTGTGCAAATCGACGCATATCGTAAAATTGAAGAGAGTGTTGCGCGGGAGTGCTGACGGAATCGTGCGTTTGGCATGGATAGAGGTCACGCGTGGGCGTGAATGACGCTTACGCGTCCGGTAACATCCACCCCACCCCCGCGTCAATTACCTCAGCGCGCTGCCCTGTTCTGTTTTCTTTCAATTTTATTTTCTTTTCTTTTTTCAAATCCTAATTCTCTCTTCTTCTTCTCCCTAATTTCTTTCTCATCTTTTCTTCTTTCCCTCCCTCTTACTTTCTTCTTCTTCCCCTCTTTCTCCTCTTCTCTCACTCTTACTTCCAATAACCTCCCTATTTTCATCTTCGTAAGGTTTCCTTTCTTTCTCTCTTCTACTCTCTATTTTTGGCATTTTTTTTCATGTCGGTGTTGGTATTTTATTTGGGTGCTTAAATTACTATATGTTAGCTTGTAGATATTATGAAGAGTGAATTGACATTTGACATTTTCATTTGGGTCTCATATATGCTTGGATTAATTACCTTACTTCCTATATTTAAATAGCACACCAAGTGTTTGTGAAAAAGCTCTCTTGGCATTTTGATCTCTATTCTATTTTATTCTTATACTTTAATGCCTCTTTTTTCACAAATCTTGCAATCTATTGTGTATTGAGTATATTAGTCATTAATTGTCCACATGGAAGTGCTCATTATTTTGTTACATGTGATAATTATTTTTGCTATTGATGCTTGAGCTATGCTTCTCATGCTTGTTACTTGCATGCTTTAAACCCTCTTGCATCTAGTTGTTTTGATATGCCTTCATGATGTTACTTGATGTCCTACTTGCATGTTGTCGCGACCATGCATTTAAGACACTATCTTCTTCTTTGGCATTGATTATCACTTGGACCTTCTTCCTCCCGATTTTTACTATTTAAATTTGATATTCCTTTTCTTTCTTCCCTTTTCAGGATGGCCACCAAAAAGGGTAAAGAGAAAGCTTCTGACAAGACACCGACGAAGAGAAGAACTAAAAGAGCACCAGCTAAGGAGCAACCATCCACAACAGTCAAGCCACCGACTAAGTGGGTAAAGAGGACTATCAGAATAGATGAAGCGGAAAAGGCATTTGCCGCACGGGACTCCGTACGGTTCACCAACCGTTACTGTGAGCGGATGTTCCCCATTTTAGTGAAATGGAACTACAATAATGAGCACCTCCTCATCCTTCCGACGCACTTCGTTGACTTTGTGGAGCCCCGCATTGAAAGGAGACAGTGGAGATTCTTAAGACGGCAGTCGCGAGAGGCCAACTTATCTTGGGTAGTCAAATTCTACTCCAACTTTCACTTGCCCACCTTGCAGTCTGTCTATGTTGGCCAAAAGCAAGTCCCTGTTTCCGAAGGTGCCATACAGAGAGTGCTGGATCTTCCACCTAGCCCAGAAGGATTGGATGCATATCAAGTGGCCCAAGTAGAGCGCCAAACATACAAGTTTGACTGGAAAAGTGTCTTTAGAGTCATCGCCCTACCTGGCAACAACTGGACCTATGGACAACATCGGGCTAGACCCAAGAGCATCTCCGCCACTGCACTCACCCTCGAGGCTTGTCTGTGGGCACATTCTGTCCCATTACATCCTTTGAAGCACCCACAAGTCCACCTTCACTGCTGACATGGTCGTCTTCATCTGGTGCATTCTCACAGAGCAACCAATCAACTTGCCCCGACTCATCCATCAAGCTATGGGACACGTGCAGATTGCGGGCAACCTACCTTTTCCCGCCCTGGTACAAATTTGGTCTCTACCGCGGGAGTCTCCTATCGGACTAGGGATACAAAGGCCATGATTCCTATGGATGATCAGTATGTCCCGAATGGGAAGTATATCAGACCTCCAGCACCTTCCGTAAGCCAGACTGAAGGCCCGTCCTTCGATGCCCCTTCTTCTTCCGCTCCACCATCACCCACTTGGTGGACGAAGTTATGATTCATACTTAAATTGTTGTTTGAAATTGATTCCCTGGTAATGGCCCCAAAAATTTGGTGCTCAATACCATGATCTAACATAATTTCACAACTTTGCTCAACTAACCAGCAAGTGTACTAGATCGTGCAAGTAATAAACCTTACGTGAGTAAGGGTCGATCCCACAGAGATTGTTGGTATGAAGCAAGCTATGGTCATCTTGTAAATCTCAGTCAAGCAGATAATAAATGGTTATGGAGTTTTCGAATAATAATAATAAATAAACTGAAAATAAAGATATAAATACTTATGTAAATAATTGGTGGGGATTTCAGATAGGCGTATGAAGATACTGTGCTCCTTCTGAATCTCTACTTTCCTACTGCCTTCATCCAATCCTTCTTACTCCTTTCCATGGCAAGCTGTATGTAGGGCATCACCGTTGTCAATGGCTACATCCCATCCTCTCAGTGAAAAAGGTCCAAATGCTCCGTCACAGCACGACTAATCATCTGTCAGTTTTCGATCATGTTGGAATAGAATCCCTTGATTCTTTTGCATTTGTCATCACGCCCAACAATCGCGAGTTTGAAGCTCGTCACAGTCATTCAATCCCTGAATCCTACTCAGAATACCACAGACAAGGTTTAGACTTTCCAGATTCTCATGAATGCCGCCATCAATCTAGCTTATACAACGAAGATTCTAGTCAAGGAATCCAAGAGATATGCACCCGGTCTAAGGTAGAACGAAAGTGGTTGTCAGTCACGCGTTCATAGGTGAGAATGATGATGAGTGTAACGGATCATCACATTCATCATGGTGAAGTGCAACGAATATCTTAGAACAGGAATAAACTGAATTGAATAGAAAATAGTAGTAATTGTATTAAAACTCCAGGTACAGCAGAGCTCCACACCCTTAATCTATGGTGTGTAGAGACTCCACCGTTGAAAATACATAAGTGAAGGTCCAGGCATGGCCGAATGGCTAGCCCCCAAAATATGATATGAATTCGAAAATAGGGAGAAGGACCTATGGTCAAAAGACCGAATGGTCAAAGACACTAAATACAATAGTAAAAAGTCCTATTTATACTAGACTAGCTACTAGGGTTTACAGAAGTAAGTAATTGATGCAGAAATCCACTTCTGGGGCCCACTTGGTGTGTGCTTGGGCTGAGCTTGAACTTTACACGAGCTGAGGCTTCTTTTGGAGTTGAATGCCAAGTTGTAACGTGTTTTTGGCGTTCAACTCTGGTTTGTGATGTGTTTCTGGCGTTTGACTCCAGAATGCAGCTTGGAACTGGCGTTGAGCGCCAGTTTACGTCGTCTAATCACAAATAAAGTATGGACTATTATATATTGCTGGAAAGCTCTAAATGTCTAATTTCCAACGCCGTTCAAAGCACGCCATTTGGCATTCTGTAGCTCTAGAAAATCCATTTCGAGTTCAGGGAGGTCAGAATCCAATAGCATCAGCAGTCCTTTATCAGCCTTTTATCAGAGTTTTGCTCAAGTCCCTCAATTTCAGCCAGAAATTACCTGAAATCACAGAAAAACACTCAAAGTCATAGTATAAATTATCCGCTCATCACAACACCAAACTTAAATTGTTGCTTGTCCCCAAGTAACTGAAAATCAATTAGGATAAAAAGAAGAGAATATACTATAAATCCCAAAATATCAATGAATATTAATTCTAATTAGATGAGCGGGACTTGTAGCTTTTTGCTTCTGAACAGTTTTGGCATCTCACTTTCTCCTTTGAAGTTTAGAATGATTGGCATCTATAGGAACTTAGAATTTCAGATAGTGTTATTGATTCTCCTAGTTAAGTTTGTTGATTCTTGAACACAGCTACTTTTATGAGTCTTGGCCGTGGCCCTAAGCACTTTGTTTTCCAGTATTACCATCGGATACATAAATGCCACAGACATATAGCTGGGTGAACCTTTTCAGATTGTGACTCAGCTTTGCTAAAGTCCCTAGTTAGAGGTGTCCAGAGTTTTTAAGCACACTCTTTTTGCTTTGGATCACGACTTTAACCACTCAGTCTCAAGCTTTCTCACTTGGACCTACATGCCACAAGCACATGGTTAGGGACAGCTTGATTTAGCCACTTAGACCAGGATTTTATTTCCTTGGGCCCTCCTATCCATTGATGCTCAAAGCCTTGGATCCTTTTTACCCTTGCCTTTTGGTTTTAAGTGCTATTGGCTTTTTCTGCTTGCTTTTTCTTTTTCTTTCTAATTTTTTTGCCAAATTTTTTTTGCAAGCTTTTTCTTTTTCACTGCTTTTTCTTGCTTCAAGAATCAATTTTCATGATTTTTCAGATTGTCAATAACATCTCTTTGTTCATCATTTTTTTAAGAGCCAACAATTTTAACATTCATAAACAACAAGATCAAAATTATGCACTGTTCAAGCATTCATTCAGAAAATAAAAGTATTGTCACCACATCAATATAATTAAACTAAATTCAAGGATAATTTCAAAATTTATGTAGTTCTTGTTTTTTTGAATTAGAAACATTTTTCATTTAAGAGAGGTGAAGGATTTATGGAATTATTCATAGCCTTAAGACATAGTTACTACATACTAATGATCATGAAGTAGAGACACAAAACATAAACACACATATAGCATAGAAAATGAAAAACAGAAAAAATAAGAACAAGGAATGAGTCCACCTTAGTGATGGTGGCACTTTTTTCTTGAAGAACCAATGATGTCCTTGAGCTCTTCTATGTCTCTTCCTTGCCTTTGTTGCTCCTCCCTCATTACTCTTTGATCTTCTCTAATTTCATGGAGAATGATGGAGTGTTCTTGATGTTCCACCCTTAATTGATCCATATTGTAACTCAAGTCTTCTAGAGAAGTGTTGAGTTGTTCCCAATAGTTGTTGGGAGGAAAGTGCATCCCTTGAGGCATCTCCGAGATTTCTTGGTGATGAGCTTTCTCATGCGTCTCTTGGGTTCCATGAGTGGGCTCTCTTGTTTGCTCCATCCTTTTCTTAGTGATGAGCTTGTCCTCCTCAATGGGGATGTCTCCTTCTATGATGACTCCAGCTGAGTAACATAGATGGCAAATAAGATGAGGAAAAGCTAGCCTTGCCAAGGTAGAGGGCTTTTCGGCTATTTTGTAGAATTCAAAGGAGATGACTTCATGAACTTCTACTTCCTCTCCATTCATGATGCTATGAATCATTATGGCCCGATCCATAGTAACTTCAGATCGGTTGCTAGTGGGGATGATGGAGCGTTAGATGAACTCCAACCATCCTCTAGCCACAGGCTTGAGGTCCAGTCTTCTTAATTGAACCGGCTTGCCTTTGGAGTCTCTTTTCCATTGAGCTCCTTCAACACATATGTCTATAAGGACTTGGTCCAACCTTTGATCAAAGTTGACCCTTCTTGTGTAGGGGTGTGCATCTCCTTGCATCATGGGCACGTTGAATGCCAACCTCACATTTTCCGGACTAAAATCTAAGTATTTCCCCCGAACTATTGTAAGATAGCTCTTTGGGTTCGGGTTCATACTTTGATCATGGTTCCTAGTGATCCATGCATTGGCATAGAACTCTTGAACCATCAAGATTTTGACTTGTTGAATGGGGTTGGTCAGAACTTCCCAACTTCTTCTTTGGATCTCATGTCGGATCTCCAGAAACTCATTTTTCTTGAGCTTGAAAGTGACCTCAGGGATCACCTTCTTCTTAGCCACAACATCATAGAAGTGGTCTTGATGGGCTTTGGAGATGAATCTCTCCATCTCCCATGACTCGGAGGTGGAAGCTTTTGTCTTCCCTTTCCCTTTTCTAGAGGTTTCTCCAGCCTTAGGTGCCATTATTGGTTATGGAAAAACAAAAAGCTATGCTTTTACCACACCAAACTTAAAATATTGCTCGCCCTTGAGCAAGAGAAGAAAGAATAGATGAAGAAGAAGAAGATATGGAGGAGAGGGAGAGAAGGTTGTGTTTCGGCCAAAGTGGAGAAGAGAGGGTTGTGTTGTGTGAAAATGAAGAAGAATGGAGGGGTATTTATAGTGGAGGGAGAGGGGTTAAGGTTCGGCCATATTGGGTGGGTTGGGTGGGAAAGTGATTTTGAATTTTGAAGTATGTGGGGTTTCTGGGGAAGAGTGGAAGGATGTGATTGGTGAAGGTGGTTAATTGGGAAGAGAGATTGAGGTGATTGGTGAAAGGTTTTTGGGGAAGAGTGTTTATGGGGAAGAGAGGATGAATGTGAAGAAGAGGAGAGAGGGTGAGTTGAGGTAGGTGGGGATCCTGTGGGGTCCACCGATCCTGAGATGATCCTGTGGGGTCCACAGATCCTGAGGTGTCAAGGATTTAAATTCCTGCACTAATTAGGCATGTAAAACGCCTTTTCATACAATTCTGGCATTTAAACGTCGAAGTGATGCTTATGTTGGGCGTTCAACGCCCAACTGCAGCATGTTTCTGACGTTGAATGCCAGTTCCATGCTTGTTGCTGGCGTTCAGCGCCAGCTCTCCTCAGGGTATATTACTGGCGTTCAAATGCCAGGATGCTGCTTGTTTCTGGCATTCAACGCCAGATCTATGCTCTGTTCTGGCGTTGAACGCCAGCCAGATGCTCCTTACTGGTGTTTGAACGCCAGTAAGTCCTTCCTCCAAGGTGTGATTTTTCTTCTGCTATTTTTGATTCTGTTTTTAATTTTAGTATTTTTTTGTGACTCCACATGATCATGAACCTAATAAAACATTAAATAACAATAAAATAAAAAATAAAATTAGATAAATAAAAATTGGGTTGCCTCCCAATAAGCGCTTCTTTAATGTCAATAGCCTGACAGTGGGCTCTCAGGGAGCCTCACAGGTGATCAGGGCAATGTTGTAGACTCCCAACACCAAACTTAGAGTTTGGATGTGGGGATTCAACACCAAACTTAGAGTTTGATTGTGGGGGCTTTGTTTAACTCTGCACTGAGAGAAGCTTTTCATGCTTCCTCTCCATGGTTGCAAAGTATGGACTATTATATATTGCTGGAAAGTATGGAATATTATATATTGCTGGAAAGCCCTGGATGTCTACTTTCCAACTCAATTGAGAGCTCACCATTTGGAGTTCTATAGCTCTAGAAAATCCACTTTGAGTGTAGGGAGGTCAGAATCTAACAGCATCTGCAGTCCTTTGTCAGCCTCTGAATCAGATTTTAGCTCAAGTCCTTCAATTTCAGCCAGAAAATACTTGAAATCACAAAAAAATATACAAACTCAGAGTAAAGTCCAGAAATGTGAATTTTGCTTAAAAACTAATAAAAATATACTAAAAACTAACTAAATCATACTAAAAACTATATAAAAATAATGCTAAAAAGCGTATAAATTATCTGCTAATCACAACACCAAACTTAAATTGTTGCTTGTCCCCAAGTAACTAAAAACAAAATAGGATAAAAAGAAGAGAATATACAATGAATCCCACAGTATCAACGAAACTTAGTTCTAATTAGATGAGCGGGCTTGTAGCTTTTTGCTTCTGAACAGTTTTGGCATCTCACTTTTTCCTTTGAAATTCAGAATGATTGGCATCTATAGGAACTTAGAATTTTAGATAGTGTTATTGATTCTCCTAGATCAGTACGTTGATTCTTGAACACAGCTATTTTATGAGTCTTGGCTGTGACCCTAGGGACTTTGTTTTCCAGTATTAGCACCGGATACATTAATGCCACAGACACATAACTGGGTGAACCTTTTCAGATTGTGACTCAGCTTTCTAAAGTCCCCAGTTAGAGGTGTCCAGAGTTCTTAAGCACACTCTTTTGCTTTGGATCACGACTTTAACCACTCAGTCTCAAGCTTTTCACTTGGACCTGCATGCCACAAGCACATGGTTAGGGACAGCTTGATTTAGCCGCTTAGGCCTAGATTTTATTTCCTTGGGCCCTCCTATTCATTAATGCTCAAAGCCTTGGATCCTTTTTGCCCTTGCCTTTTAATTTAAAGGGCTATTGGCTTTTTCTGCTTGCTTTTTCTTTTTTTTTCTTTCTCTTTTTTTTCGTCATATTTTTTTTCACTGCTTTTTCTTGCTTCAAGAATCAATTTCATGATTTTTCAGATTATCAATAACATTTCTCTTTGTTCATCATTCTTTCAAGAGCCAACAACTTTAACAAAAATATGCACTGTTCAAGCATTCATTCAGAGAACAAAAAGTATTGCCACCACATCAAAATAATTAAACTAGTTTCAAGATAAAATTTGAAATCCAAGTACTTCTTGTTCTTTTGTAATTAAGCACATTTTTTATTTAAGAAAGGCGAAGGATTCATGGAGTTATTCATAGCTTTAAGACATAGACACTAGACACTAATGATCATGTAGTGAAGACACAAACATAGATAGAACATACAGCATAAAGCTGAAAACAGAAAAATAAATAGACAAGGAGATTAAGGAATGAGTCCACCTTAGGGAGGGTAGCATCTTCCTCCTCTTGAAGAACCAATGGTGCTCTTGAGCTCCTCTATGTCTCTTCCTTGCCTTTGTTGCTCATCCCTCATAGCTCTTTGATTTTCTCTAATCTCATGGTGAATGATAGAGTGCTCTTGGTGTTCCACCCTTAATTGGTCCATGTTGTAACTCAAGCTTTCCAAAGAAGTGTTGAGTTGCTTCCAATAATTGTGTGGAGAAAATTGCATCCCTTGAAGCATCTCAGGGATTTCTTGATGAGGGAATTCCTCATGCTCTTACTGAGTGCCATGAATGGGCTCTCTAGTTTACTCCATCCTCTTCTTAGTGATGGGCTTGTCCTCTTTAATGAAGATGTCTCCCTCTATGACAATCCCAGCTGAATAGCAAAGGTGACATATGAGATGAGGAAAGGCTAATCTTGTCAAAGGTGAGGACTTGTCAGCCACCTTGTAGAGTTCTAGAGGTATGATTTCATGAACTTCTACTTCCTCTCCAATCATGATACTATGGATCATGATGGCCCGATCCACAGTTACCTTAAATCGGTTGCTAGTGGGAATGATAGAGCGTTAGATGAACTCCAACCATCCTCTAGCCACAGGCTTAAGATCTGGTCTTCTTAATTAAACCGGGTTACCTCTTGAGTCTCTTTTCCATTGAGCTCCTTTTACACATATCTCCATGAGGACTTGGTCCAATGGTGGACGAAATTGTGATCAACAATATTGGCTCTTTGGCATGTACACAAAAACTATTGTGTCTCTTCTTCATTATTATGGCACTGGTTGAATTCACAACTCCGTTCAACTAACCAGCAAGTGTACTGGGTCGTCCAAGTAATAAACCTTACGTGAGTAAGGGTCGATCCCACAGAGATTGTTGGTATGAAGCAAGCTATGGTCACCTTGTAAATCTCAGTTAGGCAGATTAAATCTGTTTATGGGTTTTAAAAATAGAAATAAGAAAATAGATGATATATAATAAAAGGGATAGAATACTTATGCAGATTCATTGGTAGGAATTTTTGTTAAGTATATGAAGATGCTGTATGGCTCAAGGACGCCTGTTCTCCCACTGCTTCTACTCAGTCCTTCTTACTCCTTTCCATGGCAAGCTGTATGTAGGGCATCACCGTTGTCAATGGCTACATCCCATCCTCTCTGTGAAAACGTTCCTATGCTCTGTCACAGCACGGCTAATCATCTGTCGGTTCTCAATCAGGTTGGAATAGAATCCCTTGATTCTTTTGCGCTTGTCATCACGCCCAGCCTTCAGGAGTTTGAAGCTCGTCACAGTCATTCAATCATAGAATCCTACTCGGAATACCACAGACAAGGTTTAGACCTTCCGGATCCTCATGAATGCCGCCATCTATCTAACTTATACCACGAAGATTCTGTTGGGGAATCTAAGAGATACACATTCAAGCTCTGTTGCATGTAGAACGGAAGTGGTTGTCAATCACGTGCGTTCATGAGTGAGAATGATAATGAGGGTTACTTATCATCACATTCATCATGTTCTTGGGTACGAATGAATATCTTGGAATAAGAATAAGAGAGATTTGAATAAAAGAAAATAGAATTGCATTAATACTTGAGGTACAGCAGAGCTCCACACCCTTAATCTATGGTGTGCAGAAACTCCACCGTTGAAAATACATAAGTAAAGGGTTCAGGCATGGCCGAATGGCCAGCCCCCATGTGGTCACAAGACCGAATGATCAAAGACTTAAAGTGGTCAAAAGATAAATGTTCTATTTATAATAAACTAGCTCCTAGGGTTTACATGAGTAAGTAATTGATGCATAAATCCACTTCCGGGGCCCACTTGGTGTATGTTTGGGCTGAGCTTGATTAATCCACGAGATGAGGCTTCTCTTGGAGTTGAACTCCGAGTTATGACGTGTTTTGGGCGTTCAACTCCGGATCATGACGTTTTTCTGGCGTTTAACTCCAGACAGCAGCATGAACTTGGCGTTCAACGCCAAGTTACGTCATCAATCTTCGAATAAAGTATGGACTATTATATATTGCTGGAAAGCCCTGGATGCTTACTTTCCAACGCCGTTGAGAGCGCGCCAATTGGAGTTCTGTAGCTCCAGAAAATCCATTTTGAGTGCAGGGAGGTCAGATTCCAACAGCATCAGCAGTCCTTTTGTCAGCCTTCTTCAGAGTTTTGCTCAAATCCCTCAATTTCAGTCAGAATTTACCTGAAATCACAGAAAAACATACAAACTCATAGTAAAGTCCAGAAATGTGATTTTAACATAAAAACTAGTGAAAACATCCCTAAAAGTAGCTTAAACTTACTAAAAACTACCTAAAAACAATGCCAAAAAGCGTATAAATTATCCGCTCATCATCCAACCTTTGATCAAAGTTGACCCTTCTAGTGTAGGGGCGTGCGTTTTCTTCCATTATTGGTAAGTTGAACGCTAGCATCAAGTTTTCTCGACTGAAATCTAAGTATTTCTCCCGAACCATTGTAAGCCAATTCTTTGGGTTTGGGTTCATACTTTGATCATGGTTCCTAGTGATCCATGCGTTTGCATAGAACTCTTGAACCATTAAGATTCCGACTTGTTGAATGGGGTTGGCAATAACTTCCCAACCTCTTCTTCAGATCTCTTGTCGAATCTCTGGATATTCGCCCTTTTTGAGCCTAAAAGGGACCTCAGTGATCACCTTCTTCTTGGTCACAACTTCCTAGAAGTGGTCTTGATGGACCTTTGAGATGAATCTCTCCATCTCCCATGAATCAGAGGTGGAGGCAGTTGCCTTCCCTTTCCTCTTTCTAGAGGCTTCTCTGGCCTTAGGTGCCATAAATTGTTATGAAAAAAAAAAGCAATGCTTTTACCACACCAAACTTAAAATATTTGCTCGTCCCTGAGCAAAAGAAGAAAGAAAGATGTAGAAGAAGAAAATGGAGGAGATGGATGGTGTATAGGTTTCGGCCAAGGGGGGAAGAAGGTGTTTGTGATGTGTGAAAATGAAGGAGTGAAGAGGGATATTTATAGGGAGAGTGGCCAAATGTTTTAGGTGGGTTTGGAAGGGAAATGGTTTTGAATTTTGAAGTGGGTGGGGGGTTTTTGGGGAAGAGTTAAGGAAGTGATTGGTGAAGGGTATTTGGGGAAGAGTGTTGTAGAAAGGTATGAAGAGGAGAGAGAGTGAGTTGAGGTGGTGGGGATCCTGTCGGGTCCACAGATCCTGAGGGGTCAAGAAATTCTCATCCCTGCTCTAATTGGGCGTTCAAAACTCCTTAGAGTGCAATTCTAGCATTTAAACGCCAGTTTGCTGCCCTGTTCTGGCGTTTAAACGCCAGCTTTCCTTCCTGTTCTGGTGTCTAAATGCCAGTTTGTTGCCCTGTTCTGGCGTTTAAACGCCAGTCTGGTGCCCGATTCTGGCGTTTAAATGCCCAGAAAGGTGCCAGATTGGGCGTGTAAATGCCCATTTTGCTACCCTTACTGGCGTTTAAACGCCAGTAAGTCCTTCCTCCAAGGTGTGCTGTTTTCAATGCTATTTTTTATTTTTTCTTTATTTTTGTCTTTGTGACTTCACATGATCATCAACCTAAAAGAAAACAAAATAATATAGATAAAATTAAACTAAAGTTGGGTTGCCTCCCAATAAGCGCTTCTTTAATGTCAATAGCTTGACAGTGAGCTCTCATGGAGTCTCACAGATGATCAGAGTATGGTTGAGATCTCTGAACACCAAATTTAGAGTTTGGCTGTGGCCTCCCAACACCAAACTTAGAGTCTGAATGTGGGGGCTCTGTTAACTCTGTATTGGGAGAAGCTCTTCATGCTTACTCTCTATGGTTACAGATGGAGAACCTTGAGTCTTTACTACAAGGCATTCTTCATTCACATGAAGGATCAACTATCCTCTGTCAACATCAATCACAGCTCTTGCTGTGGCTAGGAAGGGTCTTTCAAGGATGATGGATTCATTTTCATCCCTCCTAGTGTCTAGGATTATGAAATCAGCAGGGAAGTAAAGGCCTTCAACCTTCACTAGCACATCCTCTACTAGTCCATAAGCCTTTTTCATAGATTTATCTGCCATCTCCAATGAGAATTTGGCAGCCTGTACCTCATAGATTCCCAGTTTCTCCATTACAGAGAGTGGCATCATGTATATCCCTGACCCCAGGTCACACAGAGCTTTTTCAAAGGTCATGGTGCCCATGGTATAGGGTATTAAGAATTTACCATATCCTGTTTATTTTGAGGTAAATTTTGCTGAACTAATGTATTCAGTTCATTGGTGAGCAAGGGAGGCTCTTCCTCCCAAGTCTCATTACTAAATAGCTTGGCATTCAGCTTCATGATTGCTCCTAAATATTGGGCAACTTGCCCTTCAACAATGTCTACATCCTCTGTAGCTCAAAATTGTTTGCTCCTATGGCAGGGATTAAGATGCTTCTTCCATATAAGTTGGAAGTTGGTGTAGTAAAATCACCAAGCATCTTCCTTGCATTGTTGTTTGGTTCGGCCATAATTGTTTCTTTTGCTGCTTCCTTTTTGAAAATTTCAGTGAGGTCCTCTTCAGAGTTTTGTGCTTTAGCTGCTCTTAGCTTCCTCTTCAGAGTCCTTTCAGGTTCAGGATCAGCTTCAACAAGTATGGCTTTATCTTTGTTCCTGCTCATATGAAAGAGAAGAAAAGGAAGAAAATATGAAATTCTCTATGTCACAGTATAGAGATTCTTTGAGATGTCAGAGGAAAATAAGAATAGAAGGATGAGGTAAGAATTTGAACACACAAGAGAGATGGAGTTTGAATTGACAATAGAAGAGAAATGTTAGTGTTCAAATAGAAAAAGATGAGAGGGGGGAAAATTTTTTAAAACTAAAATTAAAAAAAAGGAATTAAGTTTTAAATGAGATTTTGAAAAATTGGAAGTGGTTTTCAAAAATTGGAAGTGAAAATGGTAGTTAAGTGGTTTTGAAAAAGATAATAAGTTAGAAAAAGATTTTTGAAATTAGAATTTTAAAAAGATATGATTTGAAAAAGATATGATTTTGAAGATATGATTAGAAAGATAAAAATTAAAAAGATTTTATTTTGAAAGAAAATATGAAGATTTGAAAAAGATTTTATTTGAAAACAAAATTCCTCTCCTTGTGTCATCTTGGCGTTAAATGCCCAGGAGCTGCATGTTTTGGGCGTTTAATGTCCAATTACTGCATGGTTTGGGCGTTTAAATGCCAGCCAGGGTACCTGGCTAGCGTTTAAACGCTAGTTTTCCTTCTTCACTGGGCGTTTTGAATGCCCAACTTTTTCTCTGTAATTCCTCTGCTTTATGTTCTTGGATCTTCATTTTGCTAAATTCTTTATTCAAGAAGATATGTTTTCAATTTTGAAAAACAACAAAATGAGTCGAAACATATAATTCTTGGATCAAAACACAAGATATATGCAAGAACATTATGAACGTCAAGATGAACACCAAGAACTCTCTTGAAGACCAAGATGAACATCAAGAACTCAGTTTTTTAATGAAAGAAAACATGAAAGACACCAAACTTAGAACTTTCTCATGTTTGGGCCATATGAATGCAAGAATGCATATGTAGAACATTATGCATTGCAAATCAATAAATCATGAAGATCAAACAAAGCAATTCATCAAGAACGACTTGAAGATCATCAAGAACACAATGTATGTTTTTCGAAAATTGCGAGACAATTAAAATTATGCAATTGACACCAAACTTAAAATTTTTCCTTAGATTCAAACAAGAACCATGAAATATTTTTGAGTTTTTATGATTTTATGATTTTTTTGGATTTTTCGAAAATTATCTTTAGAAAAACGAAAAAAAAGAAGAAAAAATTTTTTTGAAAGGTTTCTGAAAACTTTTTGAAAATGAAATAAAGGTTGAAATAAGAAGAAAATTACCTAATCTAAGCAACAAGATGAACCGTCAGTTGTTCAAACTCGAACAATCCCCGGCAACGGCGCCAAAAACTTTGTGCACGAAATTGAGATACACAATGGCGCCAACAACTTGTACACACAATTGTAATCTCAACTCTTTTTCACAACTTCGAACAACTAACCAGCAAGTGCACTGGGTCGTCCAAGTAATAAACCTTACGTGAGTAAGGGTCGATCCCACAGAGATTGTCGGCTTGAAGCAAGCTATGGTCACCTTGTAAATCTCAGTCAGGCGGATTCAAATAGGTTATGGAGCTTTCATACTTAAAAGATAAATAAAACATAAAATAAAGATAGAGATACTTATGTAATTTATTGGTGGGAATTTCAGATAACGTATGGAGATGCTTCATGACTCTTGAATCTCTACTTTCCTACTGCCTTCATCCAATCCTTCATACTCCTTTCCATGGCAAGCTGTATGTTGGGCATCATCGTTGTCAATGGCTACTTTCTGTCCTCTCAGTGAAAATGGTCCATGTGCGCTGTCACCGTACGGCTAATCATCTGTCGGTTCTCGATCATGTTGGAATATAATCCAGTTATCATTTTGCGTCTGTCACTATGCCCAACACTCGCGAGTTTGAAACTCGTCACAGTCATCCCTTCCCAAATCCTACTCGGAATACCACAGACAAGGTTTAGAATTTCTGGATCTCAAGAATGGCTGCCAATAATTCTAGCTTATATCATGAAGACTCCGATCTTTCAGAATGGAGGCTAAGAGATACACACTCAATCTTAAGTAGAACGGAAGTGGTTGTCAGTCATGCGTTCATAGGTGAGAATGATGGTGAGTGTCACGGATCATCACATTCATCAGGTTGAAGTGTGAGTGAATATCTTAGAACAAGAATAAGCATGAATTGAATAGAGAGCAGTAGTAATTGCATTAATACTCGAGGAACAGCAGAGCTCCACACCTTAATCTATGGTGTGTAGAAACTCCACCGTTGAAAATACATAAAAACAAGGTCCAGGCATGGCCGAATGGCCAGCCCCGAAAATATGATATGAATTCAAAAATAGGTTGAAGGACCTATGGTCAAAAGATCGAATGGTCAAAGACACTGAATACAATAGTAAAGAGTCTTATTTATACTAGACTAGCTACTAGGGTTTACAGAAGTAAGTAATTAATGCAGAAATCTACTTCCGAGGCCCACTTGGTGTGTGCTTGGGATGAGCTTGAACTTTACACGAGCTGAGACTTCTTTTGGAGTTGAACGTCAAGTTGTAATGTGTTTTTGGCGTTCAACTCTAGTTCGTGACGTGTTTCTGGCGTTTGACTCCAGAATGCAGCATGGAACTGGCGTTGAGCACCAGTTTACATCGTCTAATCACGAATAAAGTATAAACTATTATATATTGCTGGAAATCTCTGGATGTCTACTTTCCAACGCTGTTGAGAGCGCGTCATTTGGTGTTCTGTAGCTCCAGAAAATCCATTTCGAGTGCAGGGAGGTCAGAATCCAACAACATCACAGTCTTTTGTCAGCCTTTTATCAGAGTTTTTCTCAGGTCCCTCAATTTCAGCCAAAAATTACCTAAAATCACAAAAAACACACAAACTCATAGTAAAGTCCAGAAATGTGAATTTAGCATAAAAACTAATGAAAACATTCCTAAAAATAGCTAGATTATACTAAAAAATATCTAAAAATAATGCCAAAAAGCGCATAAATTATCCGCTCATCACCACTCCACAGATACCTTCCACAAATCAGTTGCTTCTTCAGATCCTTAAGAGATTGGACCGGCAAGACCGGCGGGCTGAGCGCATGGAGCACCGTAACAAGCACTGATATAACTACCTGAAGGAGCTGATTGTTAGTACTCACCCTCCTCGGGAAGAGCAGATACCCCGGACTCCACTTCGCCTCACAGCATGGCGAGTAATGACGCGCCAGACAGTGGTAGTGATGCTACCAACCCCACTTTGTTCATCACTGATGGCATGGGGGACCGTGCCAAATCTTAAGTGTGGGGAGGTCAGAATGACTTCCGAAGGTAACATCTCTCTTTCAACACAAATATTTTCTTTTTCTCTTGTTAGGTAGAATAACTTGCTTAAGTAGTAGTTGCTTGCATTTAGGTACTACTTGGTTAAGTGATAAATTCCTTTTCAAGACACTATTTTATAACATTTCACTAATTTGAATCAATTTTTTGTTAAACCTGTTTGGAGATTTTTATTTGGAACATGGTTTTAAAGCTCGAACACACAAAACCAGTGAGATATTGAGCCTACTTGATTGGCTGCATATTATCAACCAATGTTTTATTTGGGTTTGTGTTGTTCTCTCTAAAATTGTGATCTATATCTTGCTTGATTCTATATTTTCATGGTTCAATGTATGCATACACTTATATGAGTGAGGTCTTGTTTCACTATAGCTCACATGTCCATATGGCCTTACCCTATCATTACCTTTGCAACCCCATATTGAGCCTATATTACCCCTTTTGTTCTTTATTATAGCACATCATTAGCTCTATATGTAAAAAAATAATTGTCCCTAATTTCAATCCTTGATTAGCTTAGACTAGTGAGGTGCACATAAATTAAGTGTGGGGAAATCGATTTGGGGAATACATGTTTAGGAGATTGGGTACTCTATATGCTTATATGAAAATGTGAAAACAAGTTAAGCACATGTTCATGCAACATAAATCATATGCATGAATTCATTGAAAAAAATATAGAAAAGACAAAAAGAAAAGAAAATAGCAAATAAATGGAAAGGGGACAAAATGTCCCAAAGCTAATAAGTGAGCTAATGCATATAACTTTTACTTATAAGATATCAAGGTACATGAATTCGTGAAAAAAATAGTTAATGGATGGCTAGGTTGTGCATTATAATTACTTGGAATGTCTTAGGATAAGTGAGAAGTTTAGGTTAATCAAGGATTTGAATTTTAGTCCACTTGACCAAATACATTCCTACCGTGACCTTAACCCCATTACAACCTTTGAAAAGACCTCTTGATATGTGTATTGGTGCATTAAATTGTGTTGATTGTTAGAAGAAAAGCAAGCCTTAGAAAGAAAGATTAGTAGAGAACCGAGAGATTCGACCCTCAAACACTAGAGTGATTTGAGTGTATACACTTCCAGTGAGGGTTCGATGCTTGATTCTATATTCCCAGCTTTCATGAGCTCTCTTCTTCCAAATTTACTTGTACTTTATCTTGTGATTTGAATTAGTGGAATCTATTTTAGGGTTGTCTTGGGGAACTTGTTTACTTTTAACTAAGTAGGTAGAAGCATTTTACCATGTAGTTGCATTCATAGAGATAGGTTGCATTGCATAAATCTCACATTTCCCTATTTACTCTTTTGGTTTCATTGAGCTTAGCACGAGGACATGCAAATGTTTAAGTGTGAAAAGATTGATAAACCACTATTTTATGGTTTATCTTGTGCTAAATTGAGTGGGTTTTACCAATCTTTCATACACTTATTCATATTAAATGCATGGTTTTACATTTTCCTTCCCAAATTGATGCTATGGTTGAAAACATGCTTCTTTGGCCCTAAATTCGCTATTTTTATTCCTCTCTTACCAACCGTGATATGTGTGTTAAGTGTTTTTAGGGTTTATAGGGCAGGAATGGCTTAGAGGATGGAAAAGAAGCATGCAAAAGAGGAAGGATCACAAGGAATTAAGGAATTCATGGGCGAGCATCGACGAGCACGCGTGGAGTGACGCGTACGCATGAACGGGAGGAAAATGCAGGGACGCGCACACGTAGAGCGATGTGTATGCGTGGCCAGAAGTTTGCACATCGACGCGTACACGTGGACGACACGTACGTGTGACATTCTGTCACGTGCTGTACGTAGCTGAACTCGCTGGGGGCGATTTCTGGGCCAATTTGGACCCAGTTTCAAGCCCAAAAAATACAGACTAGAGGCATGGGTGAAGCTGAGATAGAGGACACTTCCATTCTCACTTAGTTTTTAGTTTTAGTTGGGAATTCTAGAGAAACACTACTTCTCCTAGGGTTCTTAGTATTTTCTTAGTTTTTGCCTTTGGATTGGATTTGGAGAGAGTTGCTACTGCCTTCAATAGAATTTTTCATTTTTCTAGTTTGCCTTCCTATCACTCTACTCCCTTATTTTCCATTTAGTTATTTGAGTTCATGTTTGGATTTTGTGAATTTTGAGTTTATTAATGCAATGAATCATTTTCATGTTCAAATCCATTACTTGTTGAACTTTTTTTAATTAATTATCAGTATCAATTTTAATTTTATTAATTTAGTTTCAATTACCATGTTTTCTATCTATTCCCTTTACTTGTTTGTGAAAATGGCATTCATGTCAATGGAGTAGAGCCCCAACTTGGCATTGGAGTTGATTAATAGGAAACCCTTGAGTTGGAATACTCAAGTGTTAATAGGTAATTAGAAATTGCTGCCAATTGGATTTTTACTAACTCTGATTCCTCCTTGGGAGATGATTAGGACTTGTAAAGTGAAATTGGTATTACCTACTTGACTTTCCTCTGTTAGTCAGAGAATAACTAAGTAGAAGCAACAACCTTTTTACTATTACTTGAGAAATTCAACGAGGATAGAAATTCCAATTAATCATCTCCTAGCCAGGGCCTTTTATTTTAAATACACAACATCTCTTGTTAATTGCTCCTTGCATAATTTTCAATTATCTACTTTTCCATTTTCAACTCTAAAAAATTTCTCAGAAAACCCCTGACCAATAGATTGCACTCTTTTGGCAACTCCTTGGGAGACGACCTGAGAATTCTAGTCCCAGTTAATTGATTCTAAATTGTGACAACCCCTTTTAAATTGATAAGTGGAATTTTCATCGGTTAAGAGTTGTACTCGCAACGCTGCTTTTATTAAAATTTCTTAACCGGCAATTTTTCGCCCGTCAAATTTACTTCATATTCAATTCCTTGCTAAAAATCTAATTAGTGTCTCAAAATTTTGCTTAGATAATAACATACTTTTGAATTTCACCCTTCAATTGACTTGTGAAATCACAGGAGTCCAAGAAAGTGCTTCTTCAAGGACAACTTAAGAATAGACTTTATGTTTTTGAAAATCTTGTTATTCTTAGGCCTTAACCTAATTCTATTTTTTATTCTTTCTTGGCAAATTGTAAATCCAATTTGGATGTATGGCACAAAAGACTAGGTAACCCATACCCTATGATTGTTCAATCTGTTTTGACAAATTGTAATATTTCTTGTTCAAATAAATAAATCAGTTTTGGATTCATATGTGTGTGAAGCTTGTTGCAAAGAAAAAATGTATTCCCTTCTTTTTTGATACTTTAATACTGTTTACTCTTTAACTTTAGAATTGATTTTTATAGATGTTTAGGACCAAAACCAATTACATTAAGATCTAGTTACAAGTATTATTACAAGAGTATAATTGATGCTTTTACTCGTTATACATGTTTATATCTTTTGACCTCAAAAGCACATGTTTTTCAACTTTTCAAATAATACAAATCATTAATGGAAAAGCATACTAGCCATGTCATCAAATCTATTCAAACAGATAATGCTAAGGAGTTTGTTTCAACCTCTTTCATAGTATTTCTTCAAGAACAAGATATCTCACATCAATAATCTTCTCCTTACACACACCACCAACAAGGTGTGGTGGAAAGAAAGCATAGGCACATCATAGAGATGGGCCTAGCTCTTTTTTCCATTGCCAAGCTTCCTCAATTATATTGGGAAGATACTCTTTTAACAGTAGCTTTTCTAATAAACAAGTTATCAACTAAGGTTTTAAATCTGAAATCTCCTTATGAGATGCTCAATCATGCTAACACATATTACTCTATTCTAAAAGTTTTTAGTTGTACTTGCTTTCTACACTTAAGACCTTTTCATCAACATAAACTAGATTTCAAGTCTGAATTATGCTTGTTCCTTAGTTATACTCTATAATCAAGAGGTTATAAATGCCTTACCAAAACCAATAAAGTTGTTAGAGCTCAAAATGTTATTTTTGATAAAAAATTATTTCTATATTGATCTATGTTTTCCTCTATATCAAATACATCAACTTCTATTTCTAATTCATCTTCTAACGCTGATTCTATTTCTTATTATCCAATTCCTTTATGGACTGGTTCTACAACTCATGAATATGTTAATTTGACATCAGAAAATTCTGGCACTATACGACACATGATTCCAACTGATGGACCTCAACCTGCCACTAATATACATGCTATCACTAGCACTAATCCCCCCACTACAGAACTCCCAAATTCATTTATTCATTCTCAACAAGAACAAAATTTACCTATCTTCCCTCCTAACTCAATTCCTATTTCAGGAATTGAGATTCATCTTCCAAATCCATCACTTACCACTAATTATACTACTACTAATACTCATCTCATGGTCACTCACTCAAAATCTACCATTAACAAACCAAGAGCTCTTCTTACAATTACAACTAATCTAGATCTAGTCAATCATGTCCTTAATAATGTTGCCGAAGCCATGAAAACTCCTCATTGGCTACAAGCTATGAAGGAGGAACATGCTGCACTATTGACAAACAAAACCTGAAATTTTGTTTATCCTCCACAAAATGCACCTATAAGTAGTTGTAAATAGGTTTTTGCAATCAAGCGTGGTCCAGATAATTCCATTAAGAAATATAAGGCCAAGCATGTTGCAAAAGGTTGTCATTAAATAGAGGGTATAGACTATACACAAATCTTCAGTCCAATAATCAGACCCACTACCATAAGAATCATATTATATTTAGCAATTTCAAAAGATTGGTGTTTGCGTCAATTCGACTTTAATAACGTATTTCTTAATGGGGACTGTGATTCCTCCATGGCTTATATTCAAACAATCATGGTAATGGTATGTAAACTTGATAAGGTCATTTATGGTCTAAAACAAGCTCCTCGAGCTTGGTTCCGAAAACATAAATCTACTTTGCTTATTCTTGGTTTTTCTAATACAAAAAACTGATACCTCTCTTTTTGTTGGAACAAATTCTGCCTTTACTATTTACTTATTAGCCTATCTTGATGACATAGTCATCGCAGGCAGCAACAACGGTGAAATAGAAAGTGTCATTGCGAAACTAAATTCAATCTTCTCTCTTAAAGACTTGGTCAATTACGTTATTTTCTTGGTCTAGAATTTTACTTTACAAAAAATGGATCTTTTCATATTTCTCGAGCAAGATATGTTTGTGATCTATTAAAAAAGGCTGGGATGGAAATGACAAAATTCTGTCCCTACTCCAATGTTACCTTCATGCAAACTTACTACCCAAGGATGTGACAATTTTGAAAACTCTACATTGTATAGATTAGTAGTAGGAGGTCTTCAATATGCCGCTCTAACACATCCTGAGATAGTCTATGCTGTCAACCGAGTTAGTCAGTTTATGCATAATTCTCTCCAACATCATTGGACAACCGTTAAAAGAATCCTCTGGTTCTTAGCAAGTAAGATAACTCATGGTCTCCGATTTTTTTATAATTATGATTATAAAGTTTTTGCCTTTGCAAATGCTAACTAGGCAACTAACTTGGATGATAGAAGATTCGTGAGTGGTTAATGCATCTACCTAGGACCAAATCCAATATTTTGGAGTAGCCAAAAGCAGCAGGCAGTCGGTAGATCTTCGACAAAAGCAAAGTATCGGTGCCTGGCAGAGGCAGTAGCTAAGATTATCTGGGCGCGAAAATTGCTTAGGGCTCAAAGTTACAAGTCCAGCATCTCTAGTTGTGTATTATGATAATCTTGGAATTGTGCTGTTATCTGAGAATCTAGTCTTGCATAGTCGCAACAAACATTTTGGGATAGACTTATATTTTGTTAGAGATAGAATTAACAAAGGTTTGGTTAAAATAGTGCTCATACCTTCTCATTCTCAGGTTGCAGATGTACTCACCAAGCCCCTATTCGTCACTACGTTTGAAGAGTTAGCTCACAAAGTCAGGGTTTCACAGACTCCAACACTTAGTTTGAGGGCGTGTAGAGAGTAATGACTTGGGAGAAGTCACCTATCGCTCCAAATTTAGGTATATTCTCAGTCTCTATCTCCATTACATCTATTTTAAAATTAGAAATAAAATTTCTTTAATTGTTAGTGTGTTGCCTATTAGTTTTTTATTCTATTAGTGTTAGAAATTTAATTAGTGAGGGTTGTGGTTATTGAATGATTATAAGTTAGTCGAAGTGTCATACATTTTTTTTAGGAATCAGTATGTCTGAATATGTTGGTTCAAGATTCATGTTAATTATAATTTATAATTTAGGGTCATGTTAATTTAGGATTTGTGTCTTGGTTATCATATAATAATTTAAGATTTATTCTTACTTGTTTTATTATTACTTGTGTTTTGTTTTTACTTGTTTTTGTTAGATTGAAAAATCATGAGCTATGAGAAAAATTTTTAATTAATTTTTGACGTAAATTCTATTGGTTATTTGGTTTGTTTGGCGGGTTTGTTTGAATAATTTAGAATTTAGGACTTTATTCAACCCTTGTATGTTGGTTTGGATGGAACCCTTGAAGGGTGGAAAAATCTGAATTTTAGGGGAGACTCTATTGAAGTTTTTATAAGATTTTGAGTGAAATTGAAAAATTAAATTTATGTTTTTGAAAGTCTTAGAATTATGTTTAGGGTTGATAGATATTTGTGTTAATTGCAACATGAATTGGTTCCTCCTTAGAATTCTTATTTTAAGTGTTTTGGATTATTTGTTATAATTATTTATTATTCGTACCTTTTCTCATATTTGTTATTTCTTGAGTTTCTTCTTATGTTATTTTTTATTGGTATTTGTTATGTTATTAATATGTTTACTGTATTGAGTGTATTAATATGTTTAGAGTTTATGAATTTAATTGTGTTTTGATTAGTATTAGTAATATATTCGCTGTGCAGACATGACGACAAGTAGCAAAGGTAGGTCGAGTGGGTCACGTGGTCGTGGTAGAAGGCAAGCTTCCACTGAATCCCCAAGGACTGCCTAGTCATCGTCCTCTACTTCGACTATCCCGTTGATCCCTGTGACATCACAAGTGGGTCCAGCGAACCAGCAATTCATCATGGTCCCAAACCCGAACTATGTGCCTCCTTTTGCTACGCCTCCCTGCAGATCCAGCAACGACAGAGCCCTCGGTGGGTGATTCCTCCAGTTCCCCCCCAGCAAGATGCTCCTCCACCACCAGTCGTCATCCGACTGAGGATTTGGCCCGATGATATGTAGGCATGAGTACATACAATTTTTTAATCATACGTTTGTTAATCTTAAGTTTATGCATTTCTATGTGTTTGTTAATGTTAGGTTTTTTTCTGCTAGATTTGCACTAAACCCAAATGCTTGCACACAGGAGATCTCCAACGTCATTAAATCGATGTACGACCACCCATGACCGACCTACATGCAGATCCCGACTGAGACCAGAGTTCGATAGTTTCAGAAGTGGGCGGTAAGAACCCAATTATGTTAAATTAATTAATTGTATTTGAACTGTGTTTTATTCCGACTAACTAATATTGCTGAATCACTTTGTGCAATTGAACTTCATATGAGATGCAGAGCATAATCTCATGATTAGGAAGATCTACACCTATCGGGCAGCTAAACATTTTCAGCAGATGATGAGCAACATTCGTAAGGAGCGCGACCACCTAACGTCGTTGATCCGTCCGGCCATCAAGAAGGAACTAGAGGCCTATTTTACTCATGATGAGGGGTTCAAGTGTCGCCATCTAACGAATGTCGCTTACAAGGCTTCGCCCTGGTCATCAAAGTAAACAGGTCGGTCGGTGACCTTCATGAAGACAAAGAAAAAACTGTTAAGAATTTTGTCATTGTTTAATGTTTTAGTAGTTACTTGAATTAGTTGTTTAATTTGTTCATTTATTTTATTGGTAGATATATTAATTTGTAGTATGAGTCGTTGGACCGTGAGGTGACACGGGCAGAGACCTTCAAGTATACCCATATTTTGAAGGCCAACAAGGAGAGATTTGTTGATGAGCAAATTTAATTAGTCCTAAGTTTCAAATTTATTTGGTTTAAAGTCAATTATTTAACTGTTATCCTAAACACAATGTGTGTGACACAAGAGGATTACACGCAAAGGTTGGAGGCCGCGACCCAGCAATCTCAACCGCCTAGTGGAAATGACGAAGCCAGCTCCGAGACCTCAGTGGTAGATTCTGATAGGATTTGGCGCAAGGCCGCACAAGAATTGCCGTTTCAGGTTGGGGTTGTTCTTCGCCAGTGACCTCCTCTCCTCCGTGTTAGCGGCTTCTTTTGCCTCTACCTTTGCCACCAGGCCTGCCAATTCCCAGGAAGTTGTCGACTTGAGGGATGAGGTGCAGAAGCTGAGGTGCAGAATAGTTTCTAAATCATTAATTTTATCTTTATGCATGCACAAATCTTTTAGAAATTTAGCATATTTAGGTACTTGTTGAATAGCATCAAAAAGGGGAATGGTTACCTCAACCTTTTTGAAGATCTCCACCATTTTGGGGTCTAGCTCCACTTGCTTCTTAGTCCTCATAGCAAGGTGTGGGAAAGGGATGGAGATGGCGTCTTACACTGCATCATCTTCCTTAGGTACTTCATTCCTTGGTTGAGCAATTACTTCTTCAACCTCTTCTTGTACTTCATCCTTTTCTTCGACATCTTCTACCTCAACAATGTCTTCAACTTGGATATCTTCTCTTAAGCTTGGCTCTTCGAGACTCCTCTCTTGCAATGTAGTGCCGGACCTCAAAGTGATGACATTGATTTCACCTTTGGGATTGGGTAAAGGTTGAGAGAGAAGTATACTAGAGCTTGAAGGTTGATTGTTGGGGGTAGATGGTGGTTCAATTCGGGATATGAGAGCTTGTAGAGTAGAGGTAAGACTGGTAAGGATAGAAGTGAGTGAATTCTGAAGCTCTTTTTGTCCTTGAAGGATAGAACAGAGTGTTTCATCTTGGTTAGAGGAAGGGGAGGGTAGGTGATTTGAGGGGCTTGTGGTTGGTTAAATTGAGGTGCTTGGGCTTGTCTTTGGTGAGGTGCTCTGTATGGAGGATTCTATTGATTCAGGTTTTGTTGATAGTTGTTGTTGTTATTCCACCTTTGATTTCCACCATTGTCTCTGCCTCCTTGGTTGTAGTTGTCCCTTCATCCTTGGTTGGAATTATCTCTCCATCCTTGGATGGAGTTGTCTTGCCAACCCTGATTGTAGTTGCCACTTGGTTATAATTACCACTTTATTGATGGTACCCTTGATTTGGACGGTTGTAGTAAGCATTTGTAACTGCCAAAGTGTTGTCCTCCTGTAGTTGTGGACATTCATCAGTGTAGTGGGAGTAGCAAGCGCATATTCCACACACTCTCTGAGGGACTAGTTGTTAACACTGCTGCTGTGGCGGAGGTAGAGGTTGCTATTAATTCAGCTGGAGCTGCTTTAGTATATTTGTCATCTCTCCTAAAGCCTTGGTGAGAGCAGCGGTCTCACTACCAGAAGAAACTTCTGCAACAGCCTTCTGATGATTATTCCTTTGCCCTGCAATGCGGGTAGACTTAGCTAGATCGGTGATCAGTTGCCACGCTTCTGTCGTCGTCTTGTACTTTGTCAGAGAGCCATTACTCGCAGCATCTAATAAAGTCTTTTGTTGAGGCTTCATGCCTTGGCAGAAATAGCTAATCAACACCAACTAGTCAATCTTGTGGTGAGGACATGAGTCTAGAAGATTTTTGAAGCATTCCCAATACTCGTAAAGGGTCTCAGATTCACCTTGAATGACACAGAAAATCTCCTTCCTCAATCTATCTATAACTTCTGCTGGAAAGAACTTGTCCAGGAACTCCCCTCTTAGCAAGTCCCAATTAGTAATAACAGCTTTTTTGCCTTTCCCTCAAAAGAGAATGGGACGGCGTATAGCCAGACGACAATTTCATCAGCACCATGCCACCTAATAGTTGAGCAAGATGTCTGAAAATCCCTAAGGTGCTTGATAGGCGCTTGAGCAAGTAACCATGAAACTTAGGCAGTAGGTTGATCAGGGCAGTCTTCAGTTCGAAGTCTGCACCCAAGTTCGGATGACGCGCTTGATAAGGCTGTAGTGTAAAATCCGAGAACCCCGCTGATAGGCAAAATCGTGACTCATACTTTTTACCACTCGAACAATTCCTAGCAATGGCTCCAAAAACTTGGTGCACAATGATATGGTTCACACACATTCTTCACAACTTCGCACAACTAACCAACAAGTGCACTGGGTCATCCAAGTAATAAACCTTACGTGAGTAAGGGTCGATCCCACGGAGATTGTTGGTATGAAGCATGCTATGGTCATCTTGTAAATCTCAATCAGGCGGATTATAATGGTTATAATGGTTTTCGAATATACAGATAAATAAAGCATAAAATAAAGATAGAGATACTTATGTAATTCATTGGTAGGAATTTCAGATAAGCTCGTGAAGATACTATGTTCCTTCTGAATCTCTGCTTTCCTACTGCTTTCATCCTATCATTCTTACTCCTTTCCATGGCAAGCTGTATGTTTGGGTTTCACCGACGTCAATGGCTACCTCCCATCCTCTCAGTGAAAATGGTCCAAATGCGCTATCACTGCACGGCTAATCATCTGTCAGTTCTCGATCATGTTGGAATAGAATCTAGTGATTCTTTTGCATCTGTCACTACGCCCAACACTTGAGAGTTTGAAGCTTGTCACAGTTATCCCATCTCAGATCCTACTCAGAATACCACAGACAAGGTTTAGACTTTTTGGATCTTAGGAATGGCCGCCAATAATTCTAGCTTATACCACGAAGACTCCAATCTTTCAGAATGGAGACTAAGAGATACACGCTCGATCTAAGATAGCATAAAACGGTTCAAAGATCTGGTCAAAGACGCCTAGTAGAATAGTAAAAAGTTCTATTTATACTAAATTAGCTACTAGGTTTTATAGAAATAAGTCTAAGTGCAGAAATCCACTTCAGGGGCCCACTTTGGTGTGTGCTTGGGTTGAGCTTGAGCTTTACACGTGCAGAGGCTTCTCTTGGAGTTAAACGCCAAGTTGTAACGTATTTTTGGCGTTTAACTCTGGTTTGTGACGTGTTTCTGGCGTTTTACTCCAGAATGTAGCATGGAACTGGCGTTGAACGCCAGTTTGCGTCATCTAAACTCGAATAAAGTATGAACTATTATATATTGATGGAAAGCCCTAGATGTCTACTTTCCAACGCAATTGAGAGCTCGCCAGTTGGAGTTCTGTAGATCCAAAGAATCCGTTTCGAGTGCAGGAAGGTTAGAATTTAACAGCATCTGTAGTCCTTTTTCAGCCTCCTATCAGATTTTTGCTCAAGTCCCTCAATTCCAGCCAGAAAATACCTGAAATCACAGAAAAACACACAAACTCATAGTAAAGTCCAGAAATGTGAATTTTGCATAAAAACTAATAAAAACATCCTTAAAAGTAGCTAGATCCTACTAAAAATTACCTAAAAATAATGCCAAAAAGCGTATAAATTATCCGCTCATCACAACACCAAACTTAAATTGTTGCTTGTCCCCAAGCAACATAAAATCAAATAGGATAAAAAGAAGAGAATATACTATAAATCTCAAAATATCAATGAATATTAGTTCAAACTAGATGAGCGGGACTTGTAGCTTTTGCTTCTGAACAGTTTTGGCATCTCACTTTATCCTTTGAAGTTTAGAATGAATGGCATCCATAGGAACTCAGAGTTCAGATAGTGTTATTGATTCTCCTAGTTAAGTAAGTTGATTCTTGAACACAGCTACTTTTATGAGTCTTGGCCGTGGCCCTAAGCACTTTGTTTTCCAGTATTACAACCGGATACATAAATGCCACAAACACATGACTGGGTGAACCTTTTTAGATTGTGACTCAGATTTGCTAAAGTTCCTAGTTAGAGATGTCTAGAGCTCTTAAGCACACTCTTTTTGCTTTGGATCACGACTTTAACCACTCAATCTCAAGCTTTTCACTTGGACCTGCATGCCACAAGCACATGGTTAGGGACAGCTTGATTTAGATGCTTAGGCCTGGATTTTATTTCCTTGGGCCCTCCTATCCATTGATGCTCAAAGCCTTGGATCCTTTTTACCATTGCCTTTTGGTTTTAAGAGCTATTGGCTTTTTCTGCTTGCTTTTTCTTTTTCTTTCTCTCTTTTTTTTGCAAGCTTTGTTCTTCACTATTTTTTCTTGCTTCAAGAATCAATTTTATGATTTTTCAGATCATCAATAACATTTTTCTTGTTCATCATTCTTTCAAGAGCCAACAATTTTAACATTCATAAATAACAAGATCAAAAATATGCACTGTTCAAGTATTCATTCAGAAAACAAAAAGTATTGTCACCATATCAATATAATTAAACTAATTTCAAGGACAATTTTAAAACTCATGTACTTTTTGTTCTTTTGTATTAAAAACATTTTTCATTTAAGAAAGGTAAAGGATTCATGGAATTATTCATAGCCTTAAGAGATAGTTACTAAATACTAATGATCATGTAATAAAGACACAAACATAGACAAACATGAAGCTTAAAAACCAAAAAATAGAGAGATAAGAACAAGGAAGTTAAGGAATGAGTCCACATTAGTGATGGTGGTGCCTTCTTCCTGAAGGACCAATGGTGTTCTTGAGCTCATCTATGTCTCTTCCTTGCCTTTGTTGCTCCTCCCTCATAGCTCTTTGATCTTCTCTAATCTCATTGAGAATGATGGAGTGTTCTTGGTGTTCCACCCTTAATTGGTTCATGTCATGACTCAATCCTTCTAGAAAAGTGTTGAGTTGTTCCCAATAGTTGTTTGGAGGAAAATGTATCCCTTGAGGCATCTCAGGGATTTTTTGATGATGAGCTTCCTCATGCGTCTCTTGAGATCCATGTATAGGCTTTCTTGTTTGCTCCATCCTCTTCTTAGTGATGGGCTTGTCCTCTTCAATGAGGATGTCTCCTTCTATGACAACTCCAGCTAAGTTGCATAGATGGCAAATGAGATGAGGAAAAGCTAGCCTTGCCAAGGTGGAGGGCTTTTTGGCTACTTTGTAGAGTTCTAGAAGGATGACTTCATGAACTTCTACCTCCTCTTCAATCACGATGCTATAGATCATGTGGCCCGATCCACAGTTACTTTGGATCGGTTGCTAATGGGGATAATGGAGCGTTGGATGAATTCCAACCATCCTCTAGCAACAGGCTTAAGGTCCAGTCTTCTCAATTGAACCAGCTTGCCTTTTGAGTATCTTTTCTATTGAGCTCCTTCCACACATATGTCCATGAGGACTTGGTACAACCTTTGATTAAAATTGACCCTTCTAGTGTAGGGGCGTGCGTCTTCTTGCATTATAGGCAAGTTGAACGCCAACCTTACGTTCTTTGGACTGAAATCTAAACATTTTTCCCAAACCATTGTAAGCCAATTCTTTGGGTTTGGGTTCATGCTTTGATCATGGTTCCTAGTGATCCATGCTTTTGCATAGAACTCTTGAACCATTAAGATTCCGACTGGTTGAATGGGGTTGATGAGAACTTCCCAACCTCTTCTTTGGATCTCATGTTGGATCTCTGAATACTCGTTTTTCTTGAGCATGAAAGGGACCTCAGGAATCAGCTTTTCTTGGCCACAACTTCATAGAAGTGGTCTTGATGGGCTTTTGAGATGAATCTCTCCATCTCCCATGACTCAGAGGTGGAAGCAATTACCTTCCCTTTCCTCTTTCTTGAGGTTTCTCTGGCCTTAGGTGCCATCAATGGTTATGAAAAAGCAAAAAAAAGCTATGCTTTTACCACACCAAACTTAGAATGTTGCTCGCCCTCGAGCAAAAGAAGAAAGAATAGAAGAAGAAGAAGAAGATATGGAGGAGAGGGAGAGATGTGTGGGTTTCGGCCAAGGGGGAAAAGAGAGGGTTGTGTTGTGTGAAAATGAAGAAGGATGGAGGGGTTTATATAGTGGAGGGAGAGGGGTTTGGGTTCGGTCATTTTAGGGTGGGTTTGGGTGGGAAAGAGATTTGAATTTGAATGTAGGTGGGGTTTATGGGGAAGAGTGGATGGATGTGATCGGTGAAGGGGTAATAGGGAAGAGAGATTGAGGTGATTGGTGAAGGGTATAGTGTTATTGGATTGTGTGAAGAAGAGAGAAGTGGGGTAGGTGGGAATCCTGTGGGGTCGACAGATCCTGAGGTGATCCTGTGGGGTCCACAGATCTTGAGGTGTCAATGATTTCTCATCCCTGCACCTTTTAGGCGTGTAAAATTCCCTCTGTATGGAATCCTGGCATTTAACGCCAGACTGCAACTTTTTTCTGGCGTTAAACGCCCAAATGTAGCCTGGTTCTGGCATTTAACGCCAACCTGATGCTTATTTCTGGCGTTAAACGCCAGCTTGGTGCTTATTTCTGGTGTTAAACGTCAGATAGATGCTTGTTTCTGGCCTTTAAATGCCAGACAGCTCTTCCTCCAGTGTTTGCTTTTTCTTCTGCTATTTTTGATTCTGTTTTTAATTTTTGCAATTGTTTTGTGACTCCACATGATTATAAACCTAATAAAACATAAAAGAACAATAGAAATATAGATAAATCAAAATTGGGTTGCCTCCCAATAAGCACTTCTTTAATGTCAATAGCTTGACAGTGAGCTCTCATGGAGCTTCACAAATGTTCAGAGCATTGTTGGGACCTCTCAACACCAAACTTAGAGGTTGAATGTGGGGGTTCAACACCAAACTTAGAGTTTGGTTGTGGCCTTCCAACACCAAACTTAGAGTTTGATTGTGGGGGCTTTGTTTGACTCTATATTGAGAGAAGCTTTTCATGCTTCCTCTCTATGGTTGCAGAGGAAGATCCTTGAGCTTTAAACATAAGGTAGTCCCCATTCAATTGAAGGACTAGCTCTCCTTTGTCAACATCAACCACAGCTCCTGCTGTGGCTAGGAAGGGTCTTCCAAGGATGATGCATTCATCCTCATCCTTCCCAGTGTCTAGGATTATGAAATTAGTAGGGATGTAAAGGCTTTTAACCTTCACTGACACGTCCTCTACCAATCCATAAGCTTGTTTTATTGACTTGTCTGCCATCTCTAATGAGATTCTTGCAGCTTGTACCTCAAAGATCTCTAGTTTCTCCATTACAGAGAGTGGCATAAGATTTATACCTGACCCCAGGTCACACAGAGACTTCTCAAAGGTCATGGTGCCTATGGTACAGGGTATTAAGAATTTACCAGGATCTTGTTTCTTTTGAGGTAAAGTTTACTGAACTCATGTAGTTAGTTCACTAATGAGCAAGGGAGGTTCATCTTCCCAAGTCTCATTACCAAACAACTTGGCATTCGGCTTCATGATGGCTCCTAGATATTGAGCAACTTGCTCTTCAGTTACATCGTCATCCTCTTCAGAGGAAGAATAGTTTTCAGAGCTCATGAATGGCAGAAGGAAGTTTAATGGAATCTCTATGGTCTCTATATGAGCCTCATATTCCTTTAAGTCCTCAATAGGGAACTCCTTTCTGTCTAGAGGACGTCCCATGAGGTCTTCCTCATTGGGATTCACGTCTTCCCCTTCCTCTTTGGATTCGGCCATTTTGATAATATCAATGGCCTTGCACTCTCTTTTTGGATTCTCTTCTGTATTGCTTGGGAGAGCACTAGGAGGAGTTTCAATGATTTTCCAACTCAGCTGACCTACTTGTGCCTCCAAGTTTCTAATGGAGGACCTTGTTTCATTCATGAAACTTAGAGTGGCCTTAGATAGATCAGAGGCTATGTTTGCTAAGCTAGAGGGGCTTTACTCAGAATTCTCTATCTGTTGCTGAGAAGATGATGGAAAAGGCTTGCTATTGCTAAGCCTGTTTCTTTCACCATTATTAAAGCCTTGTTGAGGCTTTTGTTGATCTTTCCATGAGAAATTTGGATGATTTCTCCATGAGGGATTATAGGTGTTTCCATAGGGTTCACCCATGTAATTCACCTCTGCCATTGCAGGGTTCTCAGGATCATAAGCTTCTTCTTCAGAAGATGCTTCTTTAGTATTGTTGGATGCATTTTACAATCCATTCAGATTCTGAGAAATCATGTTGACTTGCTGAGTCAACATTTTGTTCTGAGCCAATATGGCATTCAAAGCATCAATTTCAAGAACTTATCTCTTATGAGGCGTCTCATTACTCACAGGATTCCTCTCAGAGGTGTACATGAGTTGGTTATTTGCAACCATGTCAATGAGTTCTTCAGCTTCTGCAGGCATTTTCTTTAGGTGAATGGATCCACCTGTAGGATGGTCCAGTGACATCTTAGAGAACTCAGATAGACCATCATAGAATATATCCAAAATGGTCCACTCTGAAAGTATATCAGAATGACACTTTTTGGTCAATTGCTTGTATCTTTCCCAAGCTTCATAGAGAAATTCACCATCTTTTTGCCTGAAGGTCTGAATGTCCTCTCTAAGCTTGCTCAGCTTTTGAGGAGGAAAGAACTTGGCCAGGAAGGCCGTGACCAGCTTATCCCAAGAGTCCAGGCTATCTCTAGGTTGTGAGTCCAACCATGTTCTAGCTCTGTCTCTTACACAAAAGGGAAAAGCATGAGCCTGTAGACTTCAGGATCTACTCTGTTAGTCTTAACAATATCACAGATCTGCAAGAACTCAGTTAAAAATAGATAGGGATCTTCTGATGGAAGTCCATGAAACTTACAGTTCTGTTGCATTAGAGCAACTAGTTGAGGCTTCAGCTCAAAATTGTTTGCTCCAATAGCAGGGATTGAGATACTTCTTCCATAAAAATTGGAAGTAGGTGTAGTATAATCACCAAGCATCCTCCTTGCATTATTGTTGGGTTCAGCCATGTCTCTTTCTTTTTTGAGATTCTCTGTTAGGTTTTCTCTGGATTGTTGTGCTTTAGCTTCTCTTAGCTTCTTCTTGAGAGTCCTTTCAGGTTCAAGATCTGCTTCAACAAGAATGTCCTTGTCCTTGCTCCTGCTCATATGAAAAAGAAGAGAACAGAAAAGGAGAAGAATCCTCTATGTAACAGTATAGAGATTCCTTTATGTGAGTAGAAGAAGAAAAGAATAGAAGAAGGAGGAGAAAAATTTGAACATAGAGGAGAAGAGAGGGTTCAAATTTTTAGATGAAGAGAAGAATTAGTAAATGAATAAATAAATAGAAGGAGATGAGAGAGAGAGAGAGAGAGAATTCAAATATTATTTTAAAAAAATGGTTAGTGATTTTCAAAAATTAAGAAAAAAAATAAAAATAAAATTAGTTGATTAAAAAGAATTTTGAAAAAAAGGGTAAGGAATTTTCGAAAATTAGAGATAGAGAGAAAAGTAGTTTGGTGGTTTTGAAAAAGATAAGAAATGTAAAACAAACAAAAAGTCGATTAGTTAGTTGAAAAATATTTGAAAATCAATTTTGAAAAGATAAGGAGATAGAAAAGATTTTTGAAATTGATTTTGAAAAAGATATGATTTGAAAAGATATGATTGAAAAGATATGGTTGAAAAAGATTTGATTTTTAAAATTGATGACTTGACTAACAAGAAACTAAAAAATATGATTCTAGAAATTAAAGATTGAACATTTCTTAACAAGAAAGTAACAAACTTCAAAATTTTGAATCAATCACATTAATTGTTAATAAAGTTTTCGAAAATTATGAAATAAAATTAAGAAAAAGATTTTGAAAATCAATTTTTAAAATTTTCGAAAAATAATAAGAAAAATGAAAAAGATTTGATTTTTTGAAAAAGATTTTGAAAAGATAGGATTTTTTAAAATTGAAATCTTGACTTGACTAACAAGAAACAACTTATTTTAAAAAATTTTGACTAAGTCAACTCAAAGATTTTGAAATTTATGAGAGAAATAAGGAAAATATATTTTTTGATTTTTTTGAATTTTTAATGATGAGAGAGAAAAACACAAAAATGACTCACAACATGAAAATTATGAATCAAAACACATGATGCATTCAAGAACATTATGAAACACCAAGAACAGTTTGAAGATCAAGATGAACATCAAGACTTATTTTTGAAAAATTTTCAAGAAAGGAAAAATATGCAAGACACTAAACTTAGAAATTTTTCATGTTTAGACTCTATGAATTCAAAAATGCATATGAAAAACAACAAAAGACACAGAACAAGAAAATATGAAGATCAAACAAGAAGACTTACCAAGAACAACTTGAAGATCATGAAGAACACATGCATGAATTTTTGAAATTATTTTTTTGAAAATTAAAAAGATGCAATTGACACCAAACATAAAAATTGACACTAGACTCAAATAAGAAACACAAAATATTTTTGGTTTTTATGATGTTATAAATTTTTTTTTTCGAAAATTAATTGTGGAAAAACGAAAAGGAAGAAAAATTTTGAAAGATTTTTGAAAACTTTTTGAAAACAAAATAAGAAGAAAATTACCTTATCTGAGCAACAAGATGAACCGTCAGTTGTCCAAACTCAAACAATCCCCGACAACGGCGTCAAAAACTTGATAGGCAAAATCGTGACTCATACTTTTTACCACTCGAACAATTCCTAGAAATGGCTCCAAAAACTTGGTGTACAATGCTATGGTTCACACACATTCTTCACAACTTCACACAACTAACCAGCAAGTTCACTGGGTCATCCAAGTAATAAACCTTACGTGAGTAAGGGTCGATCCCACGGAGATTGTTGGTATGAAGCAAGCTATGGTCATCTTGTAAATCTCAGTCAGGTGGATTATAATGTTTATAATGGTTTTCGAATATAGAGATAAATAATGCCTAAAATAAAGATAGAGATACTTATGTAATTCATTGGTAGGAATTTTAGATAAGCGCATGAAGATACTATGTTCCTTCTGAATCTCTGCTTTCCTACTGCTTTCATCCAATCATTCTTACTCCTTTCCATGGCAAGCTGTATGTTCGGGTTTCACCGGCGTCAATGGCTACCTCCCGTCCTCTCAGTGAAAATGGTCCAAATGCGCTGTCACCGCACGGCTAATCATCTGTCGGTTCTCGATCATGTTGGAATATAATCCAGTGATTCTTTTGCGTCTGTCACTATGCCCAACACTCGCGAGTTTGAAGCTCGTCACAGTCATCCCATCTCAGATCCTACTCGGAATACCACAGACAACGTTTAGACTTTCGGGATCTTAGGAATGGCTGCCAATAATTCTAGCTTATACCACGAAGACTCTGATCTTTCGGAATAGAGACTAAGAGATACGCGCTCGATCTAAGGTAGAATAGAAATGGTTGTCGGGCATGCGTTCATAGGTGAGAATGATGATGAGTGTCACGGATCATCACATTCATCATGTTGAAGTGCAGCGAATATCTTAGAATAAGAATAAGCTGAATTGAATAGAAGAATAATAGTAATTGCATTAATACTCGAGGAACAGCAGAGCTCCACACCTTAATCTATGGTGTGTAGAAACTCCACCATTGAAAATACATAAGTAATAATGGTTCAGGCATGGCCGGTAGTTGGGGAGTTTCCTAAAGTATTTCTTGAAGATATTTCCAAATTTTTGCCTCAAAGGGAAATTCAATTTGCGATTGACTTGGTGCCGGGAGCCGGACCAATGTCGATTACGCTGTATCGAATGACTCCGATAGAGCTGGCAGAATTAAAGACTCAGTTGGAAGAGTTTCTGAATAAGAGGTTTATTCGACCAAGTGTATCTCTATGAGGAGCACCAGTTTTGTTGGTGAAGAAGAAAGATGGAGGAATGCAACTCTTTGTGGATTATTGACAGTTGAACAAAGTGACTGTAAAGAACAAGTATCTGTGCCGGGGATAGAAGACTTAATGGATCAGTTGCAAGGAGCTGAAGTGTTTTTAAAAATTGATTCAAGATCCGGTTACCATCAGTTTAAGGTAAAAAAAGGATGAGATTCTGAAACTGCGTTTAGGACGCTCTATGGGCACTACGAGTTTGTGGTGATGTCTTTTGGGTTGACGAATATGCCTGATGTATTCATGGATTATATGAACAGAGTATTTCATACCTTTTTAGATAAGTTTGTGGTGTTGTTCATAGATGACATTCTGGTTTATTCTAAGATGGCAAAGGAGTGCAAATAACTTCAGAGAATTGTGCTACAAGTTTTGAAGGAGAGGAAATTGTGTGCTAAGTTGTCTAAATAGAAGTTTGGAAAGAGGAGGTAATGTTCTTAGGTCACGTGGTGAGTAGAGAAGGGATAACAGTAGATCCTTCAAAAGTTGAGGCGGTGATGGAATGGGAAAGGCCGACGTCAGTGACTGAGGTTAGGAGTTTCTTGGGGTTAGTCGGGTATTACAGAAGGTTCATTCACTGGTTTTCACAAATTGCACTACCGATGACTAAGTTAACAAGGAAAGAGACACTGTTTGTGTGGACGTCAGAGTGTGAGGAGATCTTTCAAACTTTGAAGGAGAAATTAACTTCAGCACCTATTTTCATTCTGTTAAAACCGCACGAGCCGTTTAAAGTGTACTGTGATGCTTCGTTGAAGGGTTTGGGTTGCGTGTTGATGCAACATCAGAACGTAGTAGCTTATGCATCGCATCAGCTGAGACCACATGAGGTGAATTACTCAACTCATGACCTAGAATTGGCGGCGATTGTGTTTGCATTGAAAATTTGGAGGCACTACTTGTACAGAGTGAAGTTTAGAGTCTTTTCTGATCACAAGAGTCTTAAGTACATCTTTAATCAGAAAGAGCTCAATATGCGTCAAAGGAGGTGGATGGAGCTGCTGAAAGATTATGATTTTGAACTAAGTTATCACCCCGGAAAGGCGAACGTTGTAGCGGATGCCTTGAGCCAAAAGTCACTAATGATAGCCTGGATAAGTATTAAAGAGAAGGAGTTAGTGGACAAGTTTGCAGACCTTAAGTTGGATATTACTAAAGTTGTCGGAATAGCTTGTTTGAACCAGTTGCAAATTTTCAGAACTTTTAAGTCAGAAATTCAGAGGACTCAGCAAAATGAACAAAAACTTCAGAGATTGTTCCAATCGATTGGTAAGGAGAGGCATTGAGAGTTTACTAAGGACAATGAAGGGTTATGAAGGTATAAGGGGAGGATTTATGTGACAGATGTTGGAGGTTTGAGACAAAAGTTGTTGTCAGAAGCTCATAACAGCGGATTCTCCAATCATCTAGGTAATATGAAGATGTATCATGATTTGAAGAAGATATTTTGGTGGCCTGGGATGAAGAGTGATGTAGCCACACTTGGGTCTAAGTGTTTGACGTGTTAGAAGTTGAAGATAGAGCACCAGAGACCATCGGAAATGTTACAGCCACTTGAGATTTCTCAATAGATTTTGTGGCCGGTTTGCCGAGGACTAGGTTTGGATTTGATGCGGTTTAGGTGATCGTGGATCACTTATCCAAGTCCGCTCATGTTCTACCTATCCGATGAACTATACATTGGAGGAATTGGCGAGGTTGTGCATTAAGGAGATTGTAAGGTTGCATGGTGTTACTAAGACGATAGTGTCAGACCGTGATCCCCGATTCACATCAAGTTTTTGGGGAGTTTTCAAAGAGCTTTCGATACGAGACTATGTCTCAGCACAGCATATCATCCGTAAACGGATGGACAATCGGAACAGATTATTCAGACGTTGGAGGATATTCTAAGGGCATGTGTTTTGGATCACCCGGGAAGTTGGGACTGTTACATGCCATTGGTGGAATTTGTGTATAACAATAGCTTTCATGCGAGCATCAGAATGGCTCCGTATGAGGCTTTGTATGGACAGAAGTGCCAATCTCCACTGTGTTGGTATGAAGCTGGTGAAGTAAGTGTGTTGGAGCCGGATTTGGTAGCAGAGACCACTGAGAAGATCAAACAAATTAGGGCAAGAATCTTGACTGTGCAAAGCCAACAGAAGAGTTATGCAGATCAGAGAAGAAAACTTTTGTAATTTGAAGTGGGTGAGCACATATTTCTGAGGGTTACTACGACAACTGGGATTGGAATGGCGATTAAGACTAAGAAGTTGAATCCAAGGTACATTGGGCCTTTTGAGGTCTTGAGGCGAGTCGGGCCAGTGGCATACCAAGTAGTTTTGTCACTGTGTTTGTCTAACTTACATGACGTATTCCATGTGTCACAACTCCGTACGTACATGTCGGATGCGGCTTATGTGTTAGAGCCTGAGTCGGTTGAGCTGAAGGAGAACTTGACGCTTCAAGTAACATCGGTTCGGATTGATGACACTAATGTGAAGAAGTTGCAAGGAAAGGAAGTTCTATTAGCTAAGGTAGCTTGGAAGAGAGCAGGAGTGGAAGAAAATACTTGGGAATTGGAGTCCGAGATGCGGAAGGATTATCCCGAGCTAATCTCAGGTAATCACTAAATTTTGGGGACAAAATTTCTTATTTGGTGGGGAGAATGTAAGAACCCCAATTAATTAACCGCTTAATTAATTAATTTAATTGCTCAAAAATAGGTTAAAAAATTTAGAATATTAATTAGAAAATTTAAACATGATATTTGAACTCAGTATATTTTTCTGAGTTAGAAAACGTAATTTTCTGCAGAAAATTGCGTAAAAACGCGTACCGGTAAATTATTATTATTGTGAAAATATCTAGATTATAATACTAATATTATATCATAGGATTATTATTATTATTAATGTATTAACCATATTTTAATATTTATTATTTATATATTTAAAAATTATATTTGATATTTATTTATTTAGTTTCATAATAAATAATATTTTTAAATTTAAATAATTTATTAATTAGTTTGTACTTATTATACCATATATTCAATAATTTATTAAAAAAAGAATATCAATATAATGAATAATTTTTTTAAAAAATATCATTTAAAGAATAGGGACAAATAAACCCCTAACCAATTTAAATTTAGAGACAATTAGGCCCCTGTCCATTTTTGAACCTGACACGTCAGTATTTTCTGTTCAGAGTTGACGGAAAAACACCATAGAGACCGCATTGGGTCACGGAAGTAAAGGACAGGGACCGAAATGGATCGTTTTTATGGTGAGGGGTCGCGTTGAATTTTGAGAAATGGACAGGGGCCGGTTTGGTAGTTCACTCAGAAAATAAAGTTTTTTAGAGGAAGTTATGAACATTTGAAGTTTGGTGTTTAAAACTGAGATTCTGCAGAATTGAAAATTTTCTAAGTCTTGTGAGGGTTGCGTGCGCGACACAGTGCACGCGACGTGAGAATTCTATTCAGGCAGGGCATCTCGCGTACGTGGGCATTGCATGCATATGCGAACTATCAAAATTTTGACTCTTGCGTACGCAAACACTTAACACGCGACGCGAGCAAGGGGTTTCGTATACGACCACCGAAATTTCCATGCATGCATACACAAGACAGAGGCTTGCGTACGCGAGACCCCTGTTTTGCTAAAAAATTAATTTTTATTCGTTTTCAAGGTTCTCTGTCTTTCCAAACATTCTTTAAGTACCGTTTAAGAATACTATCTAGTACTTAGGTCCTAATATTACTAGAGATGATTTAGTGACTTAATTTAGTGAATTTCTACATGAATTTAGAGGACAGAGACTTAGGTTTCTAGGGTACTGAGGATGGATTAGTTGAGTGAGATGGCGAAGTACTGTAATGATGATAAAGGTAATGAGTTGTGGAATTATGTACTGATGATGTTTGAGACGAGTTTAGGACTCGAGGTTAAATGATGACTTTACTCAGAACTGAAAATGATTTTTGAAAATCCACTGATATATTATTTTAAATGTGCCTAGCAAGGATGGTTGGTTAATCCCGCTTGTCGAGGTTGCAACGGCAGCGTAAGGGTGGTTGGTTTATCCCGCTTACGTTGAGATGTGTGGTCTGTGGCTGAGTATCCCGCTCGCATCCTTTCGGATCACAAGAATGTGCCCGGCACTATATCCGTGGGGGATCCCACTTATATTCGTGACCGAAAATCAACATTCCCATGGGAATGTTCCGGGTTGGCAGTTGAACTAACAATGTGATATCACAGCCAAATAGGACAGGCATTCATCATGTGCATATTCTATATGTTTTCTTGCGTTGCCGACTTGTATTGTTTGCCTGATTGTATAACATGCTTAATTGCTTCTTGAATTACTTGATATACATGATTATACTTGTGTTTTGCTTGTATTGCTATTACGTGTGTTTTCTACTGGGATTGAGGAGGTTCAGAAGGCGGTGGCGATGGAATTGCATGGTGGTTAGGATGGCGAAGACTGTGGGACACTGGTGTAAATGTTAGATTAAAATTCCTTAAGTTAGATGACCTTTTTCAGGATTTAATTAAAGTTATTTTTTAAGTTGAATCTTATGCTTGATAAGAAGTTCTAGGATTGCATCTGGCGTCCTGAAATCTTATATCTTACATTACTGGGCACTGTTACCATACTGAGAACTTCCAGTTCTCATACCATATTCTGTTGTTGTTTTTCAGATGCATGTCGTAACCCACCTCGGTGAGTTATGTGATGGTGACAGAGTGGAGGATCTTTATCATATTTTGGAGTCATTTTGGATCTTCTATTTAGCACTCTCACTTTTGTATCTTTATTTGCCTTAGAGGCTAACTTTGAGAGAGATGATGTATATGCCGTTTTAGCTTTCAGAACTCTGTATGTCTGTATATAGCTAGACGGCCTAAACTCTGTATGTCTGTATGAACTCTGTATGACTATTATACTCATATATCTACATATGCCTTGTTATCTTGTATCTCTATCTTGTGCCTTTAAGCTTGTAGCTTCGTGTGAATATTTTGTGCTTTTGTAACTCTGTTTTTGAGCTTATTTCTTCATCGGGCTTCTAGAATTACTATCTTTTTCTTTATATACATATATAATATCTTATAAGCCTTAGAATTGTCGTGATCTTTAATTATCCTTTGCTTTACAGCATGAGGTAAGGTTTAGGGTAATTAGAGTGTTACAATGTCGGAGTCTTTTAGAAGCTAGGACAAGGGCATAGGCAAATTTTTCTATTTTTTGATAGTTTAATTCTACCCTTTGTAACACCTTACTCGTGAAATACACAAGTCATTGTCCATCCTTCTCTTCTCAGATGAGGGCGGAGGTGATGGCCTTTTCTTCTACGGCCAAGTACATTATGAGTTCTTCTCCTTCTTTGAGTCTGGTTAGGATAGGTGTCTGGCTGAAGAATTTTTTGAAGTCTTGAAAGGCTTGCTCATATTCTTGAGTCCACTAGAATTTATGTCCCTTTTTTTTGATTGAGAATAAAGGTAGGATTTCAATGCTGAATCCGCTAAGAATCTGGATAAAGCTACCAATCTTCCATTTAGCTGTTGAACCTCCTTCAGACAAGTCGGGCTTTACATCTCCAAAATTGCCCTGCATTTGTCCGGGTTGGCTTCAATGCCACTTTGAGTGAGCATGAATCTTAGGAACTTCCCAGCTTCTACTGCAAAGGTGCACTTTGTGGGATTGATAAACCCCAATTTTAGGGTTTATCTTGTATTGAGTTTAGTGAATTTTATCAATTTATCCCACATTTATTCCATGAAATAGCATGGTTTTGTGAATTTCTCCTAAATTGTGCTTAAGAGTGAAAACATACTTTTTAGGCCCTTAATTTGCTAAATTTAATTCTCTTTAATTCCATTCAATACCTTGATGTGTTTGTTTAGTAATGTCAGGTTTAGAATGCCATGATTGGATTGAAGAAGTGAACAAAAAAGCATGCAAAATAGAGAATTCATGAAGAAATGAGGATTTGGTGGAAATCATGACCACGTGTACGCATGCCTCACGTGTACGCGTGACGCTTGTCACATGACCTCATTAAAGGAACACACTAGGGGCGATTTCTAGACTTGCTGGAGCCCAATCCAACTCATTTCTGAAGCTATTTTAGGTCAAATTCAAGAAGGATGAAGGAAGGAGCAATTAGAGTAGTGTAGGAATCATGCTTTAGGTTAGTTCTAGAGAGAGAAGCTCCCTCTTCTCTCTAGAAATTAAGGTTCTTAGTTTAATTGTCTCTTAGATTTAGGGTTTAATTCTTGTTTTCAATTAGTTTTCATTGTAATTTCTTGTTCTTACTTCTTTGTTCTCTTAGTTCTTCTTGTTAATTTTCCTTTTTATGTCACCCTTTAGTTTTATGAACTCTTGTTAATTTTTATTTCCATTTAACAGAATTTTATGTTTTCATGTTTATTGATGCTTGTTTGAGTTATAGTTACTATTTTCTTGCATTTGGTACTTTAGAATTTATATTTCCTGATATTTAATATGCTTTTCTTTTTATGCACACCAAGTGTTTGATAAAATGCTTGGATTAGGCTTAGAGTAGATTTTTGTGTTCTTGGCTTGGAAAGAGAAATTAGGCAATCTTGAATCATTAATACCCAACTTATGTTGGTGATATAGAGTTGTTAGTTAATATTGTTTCCATTGACGCTAATCTTTTGCTAATTCAATTAGTAAGTTGATTAGAACTTATGGATTGAGATAACTAGTCTTATTTGACTTTCTCCCAATGTTGGAGAGAACAAAATAGGATTATCTCTTGATAATTATTGTGTCATGATTAATGACTAGGATATAAAACCTTGATTCTCAATCTTTGCCATGAATGCCTCTTTAGTATTTGTTATATTTAGTTGTTTGATTTACTTTATTTTCATTTAAATTTCTTGCATTTTTATCAACCCACCCCGTGAAACTCATAACCAATAATTAAGTATTCGATTGCAATTCCTAGGGAAAATGATCCGGGAGCAATACTCTCAGTTACTTTTATTGGGTTGAACTTGTGACAACCAAAATTAAACTTTGATTGAGGCTTGTTTGTCGGTTTGGACCTATACTTCGACGAGATTATTTTTTGATAAATTCTAGACCGATGAAAATCCTTATATCAGGGATTTAATCTGATGCCGTGCTACCTCATCGTGTTGAACACTTTTGCAAGGTTGGGCAACATAATTTTCTTCCTTAGTCTTTATAAGCATATCAATGAAAGAGGTATTCTCTTGATCCAACTTATACATCGGAATTTGGTTGTATCCCAAACAAGGTTCTGAAAATCGGTTCAGATAGGCTGGTCAAATCGGTTGAACCATAAACCGTGAAGAAATATGGCTCAGGCAAATAGCAAAACTGGAGATTTCAAAAACCGGAGTTGAACTGGTGAACCGACCGGGAACCGGTCAATCGAACCGAACCCTGACCCGGCCAGATTTTTGAATGTTTAGCCAAATGTTGCCGTTTCAACTTCTGCACTTAGCCAGTTAGCCCTAACTCCATCTGATGCTCAGATTCAGCTTTCAGAAGTCCAGAACGCCTCTCTTACACGACAGGGCTCCTCCCAATCTCATCGAGCTCCTGGTCGTTCCTCACTTCCATCAAGGCATCCAGCCACTGCCTCGTGCCACCGCCGTCGTGACAGGGCTCGCTCCTGTCCCCTCCATCGCGCAGCAGCCATTACAACCTTCCTTCCCTTCCATCACACAGCCACGGTGGGAACGTCGAAGCCTCTGTCGCGCAGCCACGCCACCGCTGACACTTGCTCTGTTGGTCACTCGGTTCAAAGGTGCTCTACCACTGCTCCTTGTCTTGGTCACTCGGTGTCTCCGTCTCCCTCTTGCATGCTCTGTTGAAGGCGTCTTTGACCTTCCTGGTAGTTTTTGCAAAAATTGATTGTTTGATTGAATAATTATTGCATTTCTCTGTCACCATAATAAGTATGATTGAATAATTGTTTGAATCTATGAAGCTCTTTGAACTGAAGTCACTGAAGTGTGGAGTCTGATATACTGATATAATGATACTGAACTGTGAAGTATGAAGTCTGTTAAGCTCTGTGAACTGAACTATGAACTTTGTTTAATAATTGTTGTTTACTAAACTGATTTTTCTTTATTTACTAAACTGAATTTTGTTGTTTATTGAATAATTATGAATAATTTTGGATGTTGTTTATTGTGAACTTGATATTATTGGGTTAGAGTGGGTTGTTATGATATTGTAATTGGAAAAATCATTGTTGGATTGCTATTAATGTTTAGGTATGGATGAGAGTATCAACCAAGAACTACTTAGGAATAATAATATTGAGAATAACTCGGCTTCAAATGAACCTTCACTTCCTTACGAATCTAACAAAATTCAATCACGTACTTCTAATGTTCGGGGAAAAACTGATCCTGCTTGGAGATATGTTGCTTTACAAAATATAAATGGAAAACCGCATTACTAATGCTTATTTTGTCAGAGTACTTTTGGGGCGGGGGATTTAATAGAATGAAAAAGCATTTGGTGAAGATAGGTGGAGATATTAAGAAATGTTCTAAGGTCCTTTATGACGTAGAAAAACAAATGGAAGGTTGATGAGCGGATAATTTATACATTTTTTGGCATTGTTTTTAGGTAGTTTCTAGTATGTTTTAGTTACTTTTTAGTATATTTTTATTAGTTTTTATGCAAAAATCACATTTCTGGACTTTCCTATGAGTTTGTGTGTTTTTCTGTGAAAGTAGACATCTTGGGCTTTCCAGCAATGTATAATAGTCCATACTTTACCCGATATTTGATGGCCCAAACTGGCGTCCAAACGCCCACCAGAGACCCTTTTCTGGCGTAAAAGGCCAGAACTGGCACCAAAGCTAGAGTTAAACGCCCAAAACTGGCGCTTAAACTCCAAGAAGAGCCTATGCACGTGAAAGCTTCAATGCTCAACCCAAACACACACCAAGTGGGCCCCGGAAGTGGATTTCTGGACTATCTACTCATTTTCTATAAACCTAGTTTACTAGTTTAGTATAAATAGCCCTTTTTACTATTGTATTCACATCTTTGGACCATTTTTTGATCCTTTGATAAGGTCTTTGAACCCTATTTTGAATGTATTATGCTATTTGGGGAGGCTGGCCATTCGGCCATGCCTAGACCTTGTTCTTATGTATTTTTCAACGGTGGAGTTTCTACACCTCACAAATTAAGGTGAGGAGCTCTGCTGTTCCTCGAGTATTAATGCAAGTATTATTGTTTTTCTATTCAATTCACACCTACTTCTCCTCCAAGATATACTCTTGTACTTAATTCAGTTAAGTCAGAATGAAAGGGTGACCCGTGACAATCACCCCAATCTTTGTTACTCGCTTAGCCAAGATCCGCGTGCCTGACAACAACAAAGCGGTCTACATGATGTTCAACGTAGTCATTGGATGACAGCTGGAGTATATTCTCTTTGGTCTCTGACCCACGGATCTGAATTACCTCTCCTGACAACAGAGCATTCGAATCCGTGACGTTAGAACCTTCGTGGTATAAGCTAGAATCAATTGGCAGCATTCTTGAGATCTGGAAAGTCTAAACCTTGTGTGTGGTATTCCGAGTAGGATCTGGTATGGGATGACTGTGACGAGCTTCAAACTCGTGACTATTGGGCGTAGTGACAGTGTGTAAAAGAATAAATGTATTCTATTCCGACACGATCGAGAACTGACAGCTGATTAGCCATGCGGGAAACCGTAGAGGACATGTTTTCACTGAGAGGACGGATGGTAGTCATTGACAATGGTGATCCACCAACATACAGCTTGCGATGGAAGGGAGTACGCATGATAGGATGAGGACAGTAGGAAAGTAGAGGTTCAGAGGCAACAAAGCATCTCTAAATGCTTGTCTGAAATTACCACCATGGATCTACATAAGTAACTTTACAAGATGACCGTAGCTTACTTCAAGCCGACAATCTCGTGGGATCGACCCTTACTCACGTAAGGTATTACTTGGACGACCCAGTGCACTTGCTGGTCAGCTATGCGAAGTTGAGAAAAGTGTGAATCACGATTTTGCATACCAAGTTTTTGGCGCCGTTGCTAGTGATTGTTCGAGTTTGGACAACTGACAGTTCATCTTGTTGCTTAGATTAGGTAATTTTCTTCTTGTTCTATTTTCAAAAATTTTTTAAAAAAAATTTGTATTTCTTGTTTGAGTCTAGAGTCATATTTTAAGTTTGGGGTCAATTGCATGTTTTTATTTTTCTAGCATTTTCGAAAACTCATCCATATGTTCTTCTTGATCTTCAAGATGTTCTTGATGATTGTCTTTGTTTGATCTTGTGATTTTCTTGTTTTGTGTCTTTTCTTGTTTTTCATATGCATTTTTAATTTGTTTGTGTCTAAGCATTAAAAATTTCTCAGTTTGGTGTCTTGCATGTGTTTTTTTTCTTAAAAATTTTTCAAAAATATGTCCTTGATATTCATCACGATCTTCAAAGTGTTATTGGTGTTCATCTTGACATTCAAAGTGTTCTTGCATGCACCATTGGTTTTGATCCAAAATTTTTATGTTTTGAGTCAATTTTTTTTGTTTTTTCTCTTTCCTCATTAAAATTCAAAAATAAAAAAATATCTTTTCATTTTCACTCATAAATTTCGAAATTTTGGGTTGACTTAGTCAAAGATTTTTAAAATTTAGTTTTTTCTTGTTAGTCAAGTCAAAATTTCAATTTTAATTTTTTTTTATCTTTTCAAATCTTTTTCAAAAATCAAATCTTTTTCATTTTTTCTTAATATTTTCGAAATATTGATTTTCAAAATCTTCTTATTTTTATTTCATAATTTTCGAAATTATTACTAACAATTAATGTTTTGATTCAAAAATTTCAAGTTTGTTACTTTCTTGTTAAGAAAGGTTCAATCTTTAAATTCTAGAATCATATCTTTTAGTTTCTTGTTAGTCAAGTCATCAACTTCAATTTTCAAAATCAAACCTTTTTAAATTTCTTTTTCAAATCCTTTTCAAAATAGATTTCAATCATATCTTTTTCAAAACTTAATTTCAAAATCTTTTTCTAACTTGTTATCTTTTCGAAACTTATTTTCAAATCTTTTTCAATTAACTACTTGACTTTTTGTTTGATTTTAAAAAGTTTACTAATTCTTATCTTTTTCAGAACCTCCTAACTACTTTTCTCTCTCCATTTTTTGAAAACCACTAACAACTTTTTCAAAAAAAAAATCTTTTTAATTGTTTTAAACTCTAATTTTATTTTATTCCTCTCTTAATTTTTGAATACTAACTAATATTTAAAATAAAAACAAAAATATTTTTTCTTTTATTTAATATTCGAATTCCCTCTCTCTCATCTCTTTTTATTTATTTATTTATTCACTAACACCTATCTCCTTCTTAAAATTCGAACCCTTTCTCCTTCTCTGTGTTCGAATTCTCTTTATTTTCTCTCTACCTCATTCTTCTCTTCTTCTACTCACATAAAGGAATCTCTATACTGTGACATAGAGGATTCCTCTTCTTTTCTATTCTCTTCTTTTTCACATGAGCAGAAACAGGGATAAAAAAATTCTTGTTAAAGTTGATCCTAAACCTGAAATGACTCTGCAGAGGAAGCTAAGAGAAGCTAAAGCACAACACTCCGGAGAGGACCTTACAGAAGAATTCGAAAAAGAAGCAGACATGGCCGAACCCAACAACAATGTGAGGAAGATGCTTGGTGACTATGCTGCACCAACTTCCAACTTCTATGGAAGAAGCATCCCAATTCCTGCCATTGGAGAAAACAACTTTGAGCTTAAGCCTCAATTAGTTTCTCTAATGCAGCAGAATTGCAAGTTTCATGGACTTTCATTGGAAGATCCTCATAAGTTCTTAGTTGAATTCTTACAGATTTGTGATACTGTCAAGACCAATGGGGTTGATCCCGAGGTCTATAGACTTATGCTTTTCCCCTTTGCTGTAAGAGACAAAGCTAGAACATGGTTGGACTCACAACCTAGAGAAAGCCTGAACTCTTGGGACAAGCTGGTCAATGCTTTCTTGACCAAATTCTTTCCACCTCAAAAGATGAGTAAGCTCAGAGTGGACGTCCAAACCTTCAGATAGAAGGAAGGTGAATCCCTCTATGAAGCTTGGAAAAGATACAAGCAATTAACCAAAAGGTGTCCTTCTGACATATTTCCAAAATGGAGCATCATATGTATATTCTATGATGGTCTGTTTGAATTGTCTAAGATGTCATTGGACCATTCTGCTGGTGGATCTCTTCATCTGAAAACGCCAACAGAAGCCCAGGAACTCATTGAGATGGTTGCAAATAACCAGTTCATATACACTTCTGAAAGAAATCCTGTGAATAATGGGATGACTCAGAAGAAAGGAGTTCTTGAGCTTGATACTCTGAATGCCATATTGGCTCAGAACAAAATATTGACTCAGCAAGTTAATATGATTTCTCAGAATCTGGCTGGATTGCAAGCTGCATTCAGCAGTGCTAAAGAAGCCTCCACTGAAGGAGAAGCTTATGACCCTGATAATCCTACAATGGAAGAGGTGAATTACATGGGAGAATCCTATGGAAACACCTATAATTCCTCGTAGAGAAATCATCCAAATTTCTCATGGAAGGATCAACAGAAGCCTCAACAAGGCTTCAATAACAATAATGGTGGGAGAAACAGGTTTGGCAATAGCAAACCTTTTCCATCATCTTCTCAGCAATAGACAGAGAATTCTGAGCAGAGCCTCTCTGGCTTAGCAAACATAGTCTCTGATCTATCTAAGGCCACTCTCAGTTTCATGAATGAAACAAGGTCCTCCATCAGAAATTTGGAGGCACAAGTGGGTCAGCTGAGTAAAAGAGTTACTGAAACTCCTCCTAGTACTCTCCCAAGCAATACAGAAGAGAATCCAAAAAGAGAGTGCAAGGCCATAACCATACCTGGCGTGGCCGAACCTGGAGAAGAGGAAGATGCAGTGGTTTCCAATGAGGAAGACCTTAATGGACGTCCACTGACCACTAGAGAGTTCCCTCATGAAGAACCAAGGGAATCTGAGGCTTATGCAGAGACCATAGAGATTCCACTGAATTTCCTATTACCATTCATGAGCTCTGATGAATATTCTTCTTCTGAAGAAGATGAAGTCATTGCTGAAGAGCAAGTTACTCAGTATTTAGGAGCAATCATGAAGCTGAATGCCAAGTTATTTGATAATAAGACTTGGAAGGATGAACCTCCATTGCTCATTAATGAACTAAACGCCTTGGTTCAGCTGAAGATACCTCAAAAGAAACCGAATCCCAGAAGGTTATTAATACCTTACACCATTGGCACCATGACCTTTGAGAAGGCTCTGTGTGACCTGGGGCAGGCATCAACCTCATGCCACTCTCTGTAATGGAGAAACTATGAATCTTTAAGGTACAAGCTGCAAGAATCTCACTGGACATGGCAGACAAATCGATGAAAAAGGCTTATGGACTTGTAGAGGATGTCTTAGTGAAGGTTGAAGGCCTATACATCCCTGCTGACTTCATAATCCTTGACACCGGGAAGGATGAGGATGAATCCATCATCCTTGGAAGACCCTTCTTGACCACATCAAAGGCTGTAATTGATATGGACAGAGGAGAGTTAGTCCTTCATTTGAATGAGGACTACCTTTTGTTTAAGGCTTAAGGATCTTCCTCTGTAAACATGGAGAAGAAGAATGAACAGCTTCATCTAACTCTCTCCATGCAGAGTCAAGCAAAGCCCCCACATCCAACTTCTAAGTTTGGTGTTGGGAGGCCACAATCATGCTCTGAGCATCTGTAAAGCTCTGATGATGATCATGTGGAGTCACAAAAATAACTGCAAAAATTAAAGTAAAATAAAAAACAGCATCAAAAATAGCACACCCTGGAGGACGACCTTACTAGCATTTAGATACCAAAATGGGCGTTTAACGCCCAGCCTAGCACCATTCTGGGCGTTAAACACCAGAACTGGCAGGCAAACTGGCGTTTAAATGCCAGTAAAGGAAGAAAAATGGGCGTTTAAATGCCCAATCTGGCACCATTCTAGGCGTTAAATGCTAGAACTGGCATGCAGACTGGCGTTTGAACACCAAAAAGGGCAACAAACTGGCGTTTAAACGCTAGAAAAGGGTAGTAGACTGGCGTTTAAACGCCAGAAATGCCACATAGAGGGCGTTTGAATGCCAGAAAGGTGCAGGGATGAGAAATCCTTGACACCTCAGGATCTGTGGACTCCACAGGATCTCCACCTACCTCAACTCATTCTCTCTCCTTCTCCACACCTTTCCATGACACTCTTCTCCAAACACCATTCACCTATCAAATCCTACCCTCTTCCCCATAATCTCTTCACCATTCACATCCATTCACTATTTCCCATCATAAAACCCCACTTACCTCACCAATCAAATTCAAAACACTTCCCTCCCAAACCCACCCAATTCCACACGGATCCCATCCCCCTCTTACCCTATATATACCCCTCCTCACTCCTTCATTTTCACACATCACTTACACTCCCAACCTCTTGGCCAAACCACTCATACACCTCTATCTCCTCCATTTCTTCTTCTTCTCCTCCTTTCTTTCCTCTTTTGCTCAAGCATGAGCAAACCTTTAAGTTTGGTGTGGAAAAAGCGTTGCTTTTTATTTTTCTATAACCATTAATGGCACCTAAGACCGGAGAAACCTCTAGAAAGAGGAAAGGGAAGGCAAATGCTTCCACCTCCGAGTCATGAAAGATGGAGAGATTCATCTCAAAGGTCTATCAAGACCACTTCTATGAAGTTGTGGCCAAGAAAAAGGTGATCCCCGAGGTCCCTTTCAAGCTCAAAAGGAGCAAATATCCGGAGATCCGACATGAGATTAGGAGAAGAGGATGGGAAGCTCTCACCAATCCCATTCAACAAGTCAGAATCTTAATGGTTCAAGAGTTCTATGCTAATGCATAGATCACTAAGAACCATGATCAAAGTATGAATCCAGACCCGAAGAATTGGCTCACAATGGTCTGAGGGAAATACTTAGATTTTAGTCCAGATAATGTGAGATTGGCATTCAACTTTCCAATCATGAGAGGAGATTCTCATCCTTTCACTAGAAGAGTCAACTTTGATCAAAGGTTGGACCAAGTCCTCAAGGACATCTATGTGGAAGGAGCTCAATGGAAGAGAGATTCCAAAGGCAAGCCGGTTCAACTAAGAAGGCCGGACCTTAAGCCTGTGGCTAGAGGATGGTTGGAGTTCATCCAACACTCTATCATTCCTACTAACAACCGATCCGAAGTAACTATGGATCGGGCTATCATGATTCATAGTATCATGATTGGAGAGGAAGTGGAAGTTCATGAGATCATACCTCTAGAACTATACAAGGTGGCTGACAAGCGCTCTACTTTGACAAGGTTAGCCTTTCCTCATCTCTTCTGTCACCTATGCAATTTAGCCGGAATTGTCATAGAGGAAGAAATCCTCATTGAAGAGGACAAGCCCATCACTAAAAAGAGGATGGAGCAAACAAGAGAGCCCACTCATGGACCTCAACAAGAGCATGAGGAAGTCCCTCATCAAGAAATCCCTGAGATGCCTCAAGGGATGCATTTTCCTCCACACAACTATTGGGAGCAACTCAACACATCTTTAGGGGATTTGAGTTCCAATATGGAGCAACTAAGGGTGGAGCACCAAGAGCACTTGATAACCCATTATTTTATGATTTATATTGTGTTTAATTGAGTGGTTTTATCAAGTCTTCACCCACTTATTCATACGATTAGCATTATATTACAATTCCTTCCCAAAGTTGTTCTATGGTTGTAAACTTGCTTCTTAGAGATATTTTTATTGTGTATTTTAATTCTCTTTTATACCATTCGATGCCGTGATCCATGTGTTAAGTATTTCAGGTTTCATAGGGCAGGAATGACTTAGAGAATGGAGATGAAGCTTGCAAAAATGGAAGGAACACAAGAAATCAAGGAGATGACCAGTGAACACTGACGCAGACGCATGGCTCACGCGACCGCGAGAAATGAGAAAATCGTAGTGACGCGTTTGCGTGCCTGACGTGAACGCATGGATTAAAATCTGCACAGATGACGCGAACGCATGAACGACGCGTACGCGTGGCGAGGAAAAACGCTGAATGACGCACACGCATGGACGACGCGTATGCGTGACATGTGCGATCTGCAGAATTAACAGAACATGCTGGGAGTGATTTTGGGCCGCGTTTTGACCCAATTTTTGGCCCAGAAACACAGACTAAAGTCGGAGAACATGCAGAGACTCAGGGGGGATTCTGATTAGGATAGTTTTTAGATTTTAGATCTAATTTTACTCCTCCTCTAGGTTTTCACACTACATATTCGTAATTCTTAGAATTCTCATTTTGCTTTTGGATTTGGGTATTGAGAAGAGTTGTTACCTCCGCCAAGACTTTGTCATTCTAGTTTGTTTTCTTACTTTTTACTTGCTCTTTCATATCCTTAATTTGTCCAGAGTTACAATTGGATTATTTTTAGAGTTTATTAAGACAAAAACTATTTTTATTTTTACTTGTTTTTTTATTATTGTTTATCATGTCTTTATTTATTTTCCCTTTTAATATTATGAAGTCTACATTTATGATAATGGAGTAGTTTCCCAACTTGACTGGGAGTAGATTAAAAGGAGAACCTTGAGTTAGAATACTCAAGAGTCAAATTGTAATTGGGTTTATTGTTGGTTGAATCTCTAGTCACTGACGTTAATCCTTCCCAAGGGAGGGGATTAGAACTTGTGAATAAAAGTTAACTTCCAACTTACTTGACCTTCCTTTATTTAGTAAAGGATAACTAAGTGGAAACAACTACCAATTATCAATTGATCTTGAGAAAAATCCAACAAGGATAGAACTTTCAATTAATCTTCTCCCGGCCAAGATCTTTATTTAAATTATATAAATTTTCTTATTTATTTTCCTGTTTCTCAAACTCAAAATTTCTTAGAAAACCTCTGACCAATAAGCTACACTCTTTTGTCAACTCGTTGGGAGACGACCTGGGATTCATACTCTCAGTATTTTTATTCTAATTTTGTGACAACCTTTTTAAATTGATAAGCGGATTTTCACTAGTTAAGAACTGTACTTGCTACGTATTTATTCTATTAAATTCTTAATCGGTCAATTTCTGCCTCCGTCAGTACTCCATTATCCTCCATGAAATAAGAGAGGACCAAAGAGCCATGAGGGAAGAGCAACAAAGGCAAGGAAGAGACATTGAGGAGCTCAAGCACTCTATAGGATCTTCAAGAGGAAAAACTAGCCGTCATCACTAAGGTGGACCCGTTCTTTAATTTCCTTGTTATTTATTTTTCTATTTTTCGTTTCTTATGCTTTATGTTTTGTCTATGTTTGTGTCTTTATTACATGAACAATAGTGTCTATGTCTTAAAGCTATGAATGTCCTATGACTCCTTCACCTTTCTTAAATGAAAAATATTCCTAATTACAAAAGAACAAGAAGTACATGAATTTCGAATTTTATCTTAAAATTAGTTTAATTATTTTGATGTGGTGGAAATACTTTTTGTTTTCTGAATGAATGCTTGAACAGTGCATATTTTTTATAGTGAAGTTTATGAATGTTAAAATTGTTAATCTGAAAAAAGAATAATGAAAAAAGAGTAATGTTATTGATAATCTGAAAAATCATAAAATTGATTCTTGAAGCAAGAAAAAGCAGTGAAAAAGAAAAAGCTTGCGACAAAAAAAATGGCGAAAAAATAAAGAAAAAGAAAGAAAAAAATAAAGAAATAGAAAAAAAAGAAAGAAGAAAAAACAAGCAAAAAAAGCCAATAGCCCTCTAAACCAAATGGCAAGGGTAAAGAGGATCCAAGGCTTTGAGCATCAGTGGATAGGAGGGCCCAAAGGAATAAAATCATGGGCTAAGCATCTAAATCAAGCTGTCCCTAACCATGTGCTTGTGTCATGAAGGTCCAAGTGAAAAGCTTGAGACTGACTGGTTAACGTCGTGATCCAAAGTAAAGAGAGTGTACTTAAGAACTCTGGACACCTCTAACTGGGGACTCTAGCAAAGCTGAGTCACAATCTGAAAAGGTTCACCCAGTTATGTGTCTGTGGCATTTATGTATCCGGTGGTAATACTGGAAAACAAGATGCTTAGGGTCACGGCCAAGACTCATAAGTAGCTGTGTTCCAGAATCAACATACTGAACTAGGAGAATCGATAACACTATCTTAATTCTGAGTTCCTATAGATGCCAATCATTCTGAATTTCAAAGGATAAAGTGAGATGCCAAAACTGTTCAGAAGCAAAAAGCTACAAGTCCCGCTCATCTAATTAGAACTAAGCTTCATTGATATTTTGGGATTTATTGTATATTCTCTACTTTTTATCCTATTTTTTTTAGTTGCTTGGGGACAAGCAACAATTTAAGTTTGGTGTTGTGATGAGCGGATAATTTATATGCTTTTTGGCATTGTTTTTAGGAAGTTTTTAGTATGTTTTAGTTACTTTTTAGTATATTTTTATTAGTTTTTATGCAAAAATTACATTTTTAGACTTTACTATGAGTTTGTGTGTTTTTCTATGATTTCAAGTATTTTCTGGCTGAAATTGAGGGACCTGAGCAAAAATCTAATTCAGAGGCTGAGAAAGGACTGTAGATGCTGTTGGATTTTGACCTCCCTGCACTCAAAGTGGATTTTCTTGAGCTACAGAAACACAATTTGCGCGCTCTTAATTTCGTTGAAAAGTAGACATCTTGGGCTTTCCATCAATGTATAATAATAGTTCATACTTTACTCGAGATTTGATGGCCCAAACTGGCGTCCAAACGCCCACCAGAGACCCTTTTCTGGCGTAAAACGCAGAACTGACACCAAAGCTGGAGTTAAACGCCCAAAACTGGTGCTTCAACTCCAAGAATAGCCTATGCACGTGAAAGCTTCAATGCTCAGCCCAAACACACACCAAATGGGCCCCAGAAGTGGATTTCTGCACTATCTACTCATTTTCTGTAAACCTAGCTTATTAGTTTAGTATAAATAGCACTTTTTACTATTGTATTCACATCTTTGGACCATTTTTGATCCTTTGATCAGGTCTTTGAACCCTATTTCGAATGTATTATGCTATTTGGGGAAGCTGGCCATTCGGCCATGCCTAGACCTTGTTCCTATGTATTTTCCAACGGTGGAGTTTCTACATCTCACAGATTAAGGTAAGGAGCTTTGCTGTTCCTCGAGTATTAATGCAAGTATTATTGTTTTTCTATTCAACTCACGCCTACTTTTCATCTAAGATATAATCTTGTATTTAATTCAGTTAAGTCAGAATGAAGGGGTGACCCGTGACAATCATCCAATCTTCGTTACTCGCTTAGCCAAGATCCGCGTGCCTGACAACCACAAAGCGGTCTACATGATGTTCAACATAGTCATTGGATGACAGTTGGAGTATATTCTCTTTGGTCTCTGACCCACGGATCTGAATTACCTCTCCTAACAACAGAGCATTCGAATCCGTGACGTTAGAACCTTCCTGGCATAAGCTAGAACCAATTGGCAACATTCTTGAGATATGGAAAGTCTAAACCTTGTCTGTGGTATTTCGAGTAGGATCTGGGAAGGGATGACTGTGACGAGCTTCAAACTCATGACTGTTCGGCGCAGTGACAGTGTGCAAAAGAATAAATGTATTCTATTCCGACACGATCGAGAATCGACAGCTGATTAGCTATGCGAGAAATCGTAGAGGACATGTTTTCACTGAGAGGACGGATAGTAGCCATTGACAACGGTGATCCACCAACATACAACTTGCCATGGAAGGGAGTACGCATGATTGGATGAGGACAATAGGAAAGCAGAGGTTCAGAGGTAACAAAGCATCTCTAAACGCTTATCTGAAATTCCCACCAAGGAACTACATAAGTAACTTTATTTTATTTTCCGCTTTATTTATCTTTTAATTATCAAAATCTCATAACCATTTGAATCTGCCTGACTAAGATTTATAAGATGACCATAGCTTGCTTCAAGCCGAGAATCTTCGTGGGATCGACCCTTACTCACATAATGTATTACTTGGACGACCCAGTGCACTTGCTGGTCAGCTATGCAGAGTTGTGAAAAGTGTGAATCATGATTTTGCATACCAAAGGTTTATTGAAAGAGATTCAGAAAAGTAAAAGTAGTAAAAGGAAAATAAGTTTCAATAAAGAGGGTAGTGATGAGATTGAGGATGCAATTGACGAAGCAATAGCGCAAGAAGAACAACAAACTTCGAGTCAGTTACCAATTAAGCAGGTGATTGGAGGTGATCCCAAAAAGAAAGCAAAAACCATTATTCGTCCTATGTTTTTACCAAGAACAACTCCAGGAAGTCAACAAAGTCTGAAAAGTGTGTTTCAAAACAAAGAGGCACTTCATGAAGTTTATAAGCGAGTGGCTAGATAGCTTTTGGATTGTAAGATTCTTTTCAATGCGGTTATGTCACCATTTTTTCAAGATATGTTGGATGGTGTTGCTGGCATTGGGTTTGGTTATAAAGGTCCTTCTTATGATAAGTTGAGAGTTAACTTATTAGCTAGTCTCAAAAGTGAATGTCAAATAGTTATTGATAGCTATAGGTTTACTTGGAAAGAAACTAGATGAACTCTCATGGCTGTTGGTTAGACAGATTAAAGGCAAAGAACAATGATTAATTTTTTGGATTATTGTTCGAAAGGGTTATGCTTTGTGAAATTTGTAGATGCTTCAAATGTGGTAAAAAATGTTTCAAGCTTGTGTGACTTGTTTTCGGAGGTGATTAAATGGATTGGACCTGATAATATTGTTCATATAGTGACTGATAATGCGGCGAATTATGTTGCTGCTGGTAGGCTTATTAATAAGAACTTTAAAAATATTCACTGGTCACCTTGTGCTGCTCATTGCTTGAATCATATTCTAAAAGATATAAGCAACATGCCACATATTTCTAACCTTGCAACACGTGCTTTGAAGATTACCATGTTTGTGTATAATCATACGGTGTTCTTGTCCTGGCTAAGACAAAGAACTACTTGGAAGGAGATTGTTCGTCCAGGTGCAATTCATTTTGCCACTATCTTCATCACATTGAAGAGTATCTTTGAGTGCAAAATGGATTTACAAGCATTGGTTGTTGATACACACTTTACCGGACACAAATTAGGAAGGAGTGCTAATGGTAGAGCTGTGAGTGCAATTATCCTAGACAATAAATTTTGGGATGATTGTTTTACTATATGCAAAATTGTGAGTCTGTTGATTAAATTGCTGAGGTTGGTAGATGGCGATGATAAACCATCATTGGGAATTGTTTATAAAGGTATACTGAGGTCAGAAAATAGAATCAATGAAATGTTCAAGCATTGTAAGACTGCATATCAACCTTACACAAAGATTATCAACTCAAGATGGGACAAACATTTGAAAAAAAATCTTCATGCAGCGGCTTATTTCTTGAATCCTGCTTGCTTTTTCGATGAAAATTACAAAGAAGCACCTGATGTCATTCGAGGTTTACTTGATCTTGTTACATTTCATTTCAAGAATAATAATTTAGATTCAGTTGAGGCAATGAAAGAAATACACTTATATAGAGATCGAAAGGAAAGCTTTGATAGTACTGAAGCTTTTCGAGCAGCAAAAAAAACTTCAACTTGGTAAGAGTATCTGTTTGATAATTACTTTTTTAGTTATTTTATGTTTTCATTTTCTTAATTTGATAACTAATAGTTGAGCTATAGGATTGTAACTTGTAGATGAATGGTGGAGGTTGTTTGGTGGTTCTGCTCCATGTTTACAAAACATGGCTGTTCGCATTCTTAGCCAAGCTTCTGCTTCTTCGGGGTGTGAAAGGAATTCGAGTCCTTTTTATCAAATTCATACCAAAAGAAGGAATATATTGGAGCAAGATAATTGTGTATGTTACATATAATTTACCTCTTAAATCCAGGTAATATATATTTCATACTTTTATTTCATATCATGAGATTTTGTGTAGTTAATATACTAGGCTTATCATATATTGTATTTAATTTGTTAGGATGAAAAGACAAAAGAAAAAGCAAAAGGTGCAATATGATCCAATCCATATTGAAAGTATTGATTCGGTTGACTTTTGGGTGACGGAAGAGGTTGGTGAAAAAGAGCCTGATCTTCCAAGTAATATTGAAGACTTGTTTCGTGAGTATTATAGTTTATTGTTTGATCATTTATTATAATAGCTTTAATCTCTAATTTATTGATAATGAAATATATATTTTGTTAGATAAGATTGACACTGATTTAGATCAAGGTGGTGGTGGTGGTGGTAGTAGTAGTACATTTTATGTAGCACCACTTGATTTTTCTGGTCCAAATAGTGAATATGAAGGTGATGATATCAAAGAAGCAAATCTTGCAACAAGTTATGGCGGATTTTGATGATTGATGACAAACTTGAATTAGTTGGATGTTGGCATCTTATGTTTATGTTTGATTGGTTGTTTTTGTTATTTGACTTTTGAGTTTGTATTTGAATGAGATCATAACATTCTGGTTTATCTAGTACTTTTAATTTGGATTATACTTTAAGATTTATACTAGACTATAATTATGTTTTAATGTGTTTGTTTATATTTTATTTATTATTTTATTATAAAATAATTTTTTTGGTTCAACCACGGTCGAATCGGTTGAACCTATGAACCAGTGAACCAATAGCTAGAGCGGTTCAATGACCGGTTTGGTTTTCAGAACCTTGATCCCAAATATGCATCCATAAAGGACATGTATTTATAGCCTAAGGCCGAATCTATCAGAGCACCGATATTAGGAAGTGGATAAGGATCCTTAGGACAAGATTTTGTTGAGGTCGGTGTAGTCAACGCACATTCCCGTTTTGTTTCTTCACGAGTACTACGTTGACAAGCCATAAGAGGTATTTTACCTACCTTATAGAATCGAATTTTAGCAACTTCTGGATTTGTTCTTCTATGACTTCTGTTCTTTTAGGACTAAGCTTTCGTCATTTTGGCTGGACAGGTCATAAGCCCAAGTAAACAGCATGCTTGTGGCTCATAAGATCAGGATGGATCCTTGGCATGTCGGAAGCTTTCTAGGCAAAGAGATTGGATTTTTCCCGTAGGAGCTTAATGAGTTCTTATTTTATTTATTCTTCTAGGTTTGCCCCTACATTAATTATTTTTTGATCTCCTCCCTAATCTGGATCTCTTCGATATTTCCTTTAGATTGGGGTCTTAGTTCCTCCCAAACACGGATACCTCCAAGCTCTATAGTGTTGACCTCTTTTCTTTTTGTATACCCTCATAGGTTCAAGCTTTCATTGTAGCACCTTCTTGCCAGTTTCTAGTCTCTCATCACAGTGGCTATTCCCTCAAGAGTGGGAAACTTCATGCAAATATGAGGGATGGGGACTACTACAGTAAGTTAGTTTAGTGTTGTCCAACCTATAAAGTCATTGTAAGTTGATGCCACATCGATTACTATGTAGTCTATGCTCAAGGTTTTTTATTTTGGGACCTTCCCAAAGGTGGTACAGAGAGAAATAAATCCTATGGGTCGGATAAGAGTATCTCCTAAACCGAAGAGGGTATCGGGGTGGTATACTCTCAGGTCTTTTTCTTCTAGGCCCAATTTATCGAAACCTGGTTTGAATAAGATGTCCACGGAGCTTCCTTGATCTACTAGAGTTTTGTGGAGGTTTTCATTGGCAAATATCATTGTAATCACGACGGGGTGATGACTAGGAGGTCGGGCATTTCAGCTTCCTCACCGACCTGGTAGACTTCTTTTAAATGTCTCTTGCGGGAGAATTTTGTAACTCCTACGAATCCTCCAGCAATCATATGGATGTGCCTCTTAGGAGTTCGTGGCAGCCATTCTTGGTGAACCCGACTTCTTTATCTCTTTTCCTCTTGCCTTGATCATCCGACCTGTCTGCTAAATACCTATCTAACTGACCTTTCCTAGCCAATTTCTAGATTGCATTTTTTAAATCGTACCAATCATTGGTGGAATGGTCGTAGATTTTGTGGTATTCATAGTATTCTACCCAACTTCTACCTTTTTTGTTTTTGAACGGCTTGGGAGGTGAGATTTTTTCTGTGTGCTAGATTTCTCTGTAAACGTCAACAAGGGATACTTGTAACGTGGTGTAATTGTGATACCTTCGAGTTTTGTCCCAAGTTGTATTCTTCTTTTTTCTTTGATTCCTTCTCTTTGTCTTGTGCTAGATATTGATTGTGTTGTCTCGGAGCAGGTTCCCTTAAACAAGTTGTTTCTTCCATATTGATGTACTTCTCTGCTCGCTCTTACATCTCATACAAAGAGGTCGGGTGCCTCTTTGATATGGATTAGGAGAAGGGTCCTTCTCTAAAGCCGTTGACTAGTCCCATGATGACTGCTTTGGTAGGTAGGTTCTGAATCTCCAAATATGCTTTGTTGAATCTTTCCATATAAATGCGTAGAGATTCTCCAACTTCTTGCTTTACTCTTAAGAGGCTTAGCGCATGCTTGATCTTATCCTTTTGGATGGAAAACCGGATAAGGAAGCTTCTTGCCAAATCGTCGAAACACGTGACTGATGTTAGGTATTTATCATCGATCTAGATTTTCACAAAGTAGAATTCCATCATTGAAAGTATAGCCTAGACCAACAATTAATTCCCAAATCAAATGTTTTAGATTCAAATTAAAATAACTGAGAGTAATTAAACCTCGGGTCGTTCTTCCCTAGGATGCAATTTAAGTGTTATACGCTTTCAGTTGTGAGGAAAAGGGGGGTTTCGCAGTTGAAGAACTAAAGATTGAAAGAACTTAAGATATAAAAGAACTAAGGAATGATCAAAATTGTGAATTAATGTAAGTGACAAGGAAACAAGATCAAAACTAGTAAAAATGCTATAAATGCAATAAAGAGCCTTGACTTGGGAGTGAGGATCCAAGAAATCCTATCATCGCCATAACCACAACTATGGTAATTATCATGAGTCAATCTCGCCTAATCAACCCCAACCATCGAGGAGTAAGTCAAGCAAGCATAATTGACCTTAATCCATAAGTCCTAACTAACTTACCAAACTAGTTGATAGAAGGCTAGCTTCAATGGAAACAATAGTTAACTAACTATCCAAGCACTACCACTAAATGTCGGACATTACGACTCTAGTATCCTAGGAACTCAAACCACAAGCCAAGGTGTGAAAATCTACTCAAAATCTAAAGTTGGCATTTTCACAAACACCTTGTGTGCATAAAAGTAAAACATGGGAAATTGCAAGGTAAATGATAAAACTATAACCAACTATCGACAAAACCAAATGTAAACAAGCAATCAAACATAAAGGAAGCATGAAACAGAAAATTCATTGATCAAAACTTTAAGAAACACAAAATTGCAATATGAACAAAGTAACTTGAACCAAAGGGAATTGAAGGTAATAGTGCTTTAATTAAAGAGGAAATTGAGAGTACTTACAATTTAAGAAGCAAAAAGAAAGATCAAGTCTTGCTATAAAATGCTACAAGAAAACTACATAAACCCTAGGAGAGCTCTCTATTCTACACTACTCCTACTCCTAATACTATGAAAAACTATGTAAAATTTGCTCCAATGTGTCCCCCTTTGATAAGTGTTGAAGTCTCCTTTATATAGCACTCCAAAATAGCATTCAGCCTTCCAAAAATGAGCCAAGGGCCTCCAAATTCGCGCAGCACGCGATTCATTAATGCAATAACGTGCAGGGACTTGTGCGGACGCACAGGCGTGTGCATCCGCACACTCGGCTGAAAATTGACCTGTGCATACGCACAGGTGCTTGTGCGCACGCACACATGGAAATTCTTGCTTGTGCATACGCACACAAGTTTGTGCACACGCACACTTCGCTGTGTGTGCTTTTCCTTATTTTCTTTATGTTTTCTCCCTTATGCATGCTTTCTTCCACTTTTGTCCATCCATTCTTGCCTTCAAGGCTTGAAATCACTCACAAACCATATCACAGCATCGAATGACATAAAGGTGGAATTAATTTGCTCTATCAAAGCACAAAATTGCATGTTTTCACATTTTGGATCAAATTAGGGATCAAACACAAAAGTATGCTATTTTGGTGCTTAAGTGTGAGTTCATATGCTAGAATCCATTCAAATCAAGCCAAAATATATTGGAAAATATGGACTCATCAATTCCCCTACACTTAAATAATAGCATGTCCTCATGCTAAACCAACAAGGAGAATGATCAAAGGGGTAACCAACTTATTAAATGCAACTATCTATATGCATGCAAGTCTGTATATGCTATATATCTATCTATCTATAATGTCCTATTAATTTGGTGAACAAGCAAGCAATCCAATTCCAAGCAAGTATAAACATGATAGGGCTAAGCAAAGAATTAATTCAATGCAAACGAGATCTAGAGAATTGATTCACTTATCAAAATTAAGCAACTTGCAGGAATGCATGATAAAGAGAAGTAAAAGCATAGAATTGAGTAATTGAACCCTCATTATATGTGTATACACTCAAATCACTCGGTATTTTGGGTTAATTCACTCAAATTTCCTTCCAATCATACTTTCCCAGATTTACTTTTCTTCTAACAATCAACAACAAGTGATGCATGGATGCAATTATCATGAGGACTTTATATGGTTGTAATGGGGTTAGGGTAAGGTGGGATATATATGGCCAAGTGGACTAATGCAATTGTATCCTTGATTAGTTCAAGTCTCCATATCAACCTATATCGACCAAATCAAAACAAGGATGCAATCCTAACCTTCCATCATTTCTTGTTTACTAACGCTCATGTATGCTTTTCTCACACAAACGTCACATATGCAATTCCTTTATTTCTCTCTTCACTCTTTAGGGTACCCTTGTGCCCTTTTTAGGATGAAGAGTTTTTTTTTTTTCAAATTAAAATTGCATATGGTATAATTAGTTCATACATGAATGTTTCTATTTTCCAAAATTTTCATTGAATGCCCAAATTAAACACTTTCTTTTACTACCAAAGTTTCCCAAAAGATTCCCCCACTCTTAAATGTAACACATTCCTTCAACCTAAGCTAATCAAGGATACAATCCAAGGTAATTCATGATTTTCTGCTTAGGGTTGTGATGTGCTAAAATCAAGAATAATGGGGTAAATAAAGCTCAAAGGGGTTTAACAATGGTAAATAAAAAGGGTAGGCTATGTGGGAGAAGTAAGCTTTTAAACAAATATGGCCTTAATCATGCTCAATGCAATTCAAAACATCAAGCAAAACCATGATTACAATCGTAGAAGAGATATAACACACAATGAATGAAATTAGTGGATAAAATGTGTAACCACTCTTTAAAGCTCAAAAACTCACAAGGTATTTGTTCTTTACCCTTCTATGTTCTAAAGAAATCCATTCAAGCAAGTTTGAAAAAAATATAGTTTTCCCATCAATTCAATAGAAAGCCCAAAATTGTTGGAAAGTCTTGTTGTTTTTCACCAAAATTATTCCCTATATATGTATGTATGTATGTTGTGATGGATGCAAAATTTTTCAAAATTTCCTAGTTCTTCTCCTAATTTTCAACAAGAAAAAAGTAACATGAACAATTAGGATCAACATGAGCTAAGCATCAGCTATTCACATCATCCAATCACAATCCATATCTAAAATATGTACCATGCAATATAAAATGCAGTATGTATGTATGTATATACCAAAAATGAAAGCTCAATACTAGATATAACCAGAAGAAACTAATATATATATACCAAAAGTAAAAAGTGCATAAGTCAAAGTACTAAGGCCCAGTTTGGGTAACCAACTTAATTAAGCTCCTTTTGATAAAATAACTTAAAAACAATAAATGACTCTGTTAAAAGTAACTTATAAATAAGTTATTTTGTGTTTGGATTTTTAACTCTAAAAGTTCTTATTTTATAGAAATGTGATGAAAAGTAGAAGTATTATGAGAGAAGTCATTTTTTTTAACTTCTTTATAAGCTCCTAAATAGCTTCTTAGAAAGTTGCAATTTGATTTTGAAAATTGCACCAAACATTAATACTACTATTTTTCATAAGTCAAAAGTTAAAAGAAGTTACTTCTAAAGTTTCCCAAACGGGCCCTAAAAGTATCCACAAAAGCATCATAAAGACTAAAAATAAGCTGAATGACAAGTGTACGGAAGAGAATATTTACACCCAAAAATAGAAGATCCTCCCCCACACTTAGATGATGCACGGTCCTCCGTGCCAAAATGGACCGGGGTGATAAACTCTATGAAGCTCCAATGCTTGGCGGTGGTGGGTGGTGATGACGGTGGTAGACGATGATGTCGGTGGACAGCCGGCTGGTGGGCTCAGGTCTATGCTCTTCAGATGTCTGCCCAACTGGCTCTGATGTAGCTGCTGGCTCGGCCTCAACAATGTGATCTGTAGGCTTCTCCACTGTGATCTCCGCTCCTGTCTGCTCCTAAGGCTCATCTGCCTGGCCAACTTTAGCTGCTAGCTCCTCCGCTGCTGGCTCCTCTGTCTCAGACTCAGGCTCTGGTGTGTCCGGAGGAGGTGGTCCAGGATCGCGACTGTCAAAATTTGCCACTATCCACTGGAAGCGGCGAGCGTTGCGGAGCTCAATGTGGTGTAGAGTCTCCAAAATCTCCCGACCTAGCTCATAGGGTGTCTGGAGTTGGGGTGTCGTCACAGGAGGTGCTAGAGGTGCTGAAGGTTCTACCGATGACGATGATGGCTCAGCGGTCTTCTTCTTCTTCTGTGGCGGTCCGTCGTAGTCACCATATTGAAGAAATGGCTGCTTACTGATGTAGACAGACGTCCGATCTGTTGGCCGTCTCTCCACTCCAGATAGAGTGGCCAATCTGGTGATCAACGATGGGAAGGGAATATTGTACTTCTGCTACTGTGTCACCTTCCACATCGAATCTCTGATGAGGGAAAGAACAGAGATCCTCTTCCCCTCTAGAATGGCCCACAGGAGTACTGCCCACGGACCCTGATGTGCGTGGCATGCATGCTCGGAAGGATGTAGTTGGCGATTATTTGCTGCCAGATCCTCGCCTCTGGGTTGAGATCACTGCATGCAATACTCTGCGTGACCGTGTTTTCTCCCCTGCTGTACTCCCATCTGGCTTCAGGTGTGCCAATCTTCCTCAGGACAACATCTAGTGAAAGCTTGCCCGATAACAAATCTTTCACTATCTGAGTGTAGGCGTCACGACCTGGAGGAATATATGGAATACCTAAGAGGGCCTCTAAAGCAGTATTAGAGGTTTCCAGAGTGACACCTCTGAGAAAAATAGTCGGGGCATCCCTCTTTAGGAGATTTGCGTAAAATTCTTTGACCTGGTGTTCATTAACTTCCACCGAATCGAATTTTACGAACTCCCAATGATAAAAATTTAATCTGTTCAAAACTTGGTCCGCATATTTCTCAGGCAAGTTTAGCTTTCGCTCATAGTGAAAGACTTTGTGTTCTATTTTCTTGTATTGTTCTTGGGCTTTAGCATTAGTGAATGTTTCTGGCTGGTTGCTTGGAGGTATAGGGGGAGGACGAGCCAAAGGGTTGGCTTTCTCCTTTCCTTTACGAGCCATCCTGAAAAAGACAAAAACAGAATACAACTCAGGGGGCAGATACAGGTCACAAGAAGAAGAAGGATATAATCAAATAGTTCAGGTAAGAGCCAATCAGGTAAACAAATACTAAATCAAGGGATAACATGTATAAAACAGTTAAAGGTTCAAAAGAAATGTGTTTTTCCAAGATCAAGCAACCTAAGCAACAACGGAATGAGTTGACAAACAATGAAAGCATAGGTATGATTTAGGTGCATTATGTAAGTGAATTGAATTGAAAGAAATTTATTATTGTCATTGTGCCTTGGAAATTGAAAGACTTTGCAAAAGTTGGCACAAAAGGTAATAGCCAAAGTCATAGTGAAAGCATGCACATATTCATGTTGAGAGAATAAGGAATGAGTACATATACATAGCCTCTTGTTCAAAGCAGTGCTCGATTGAAAATAAGGGACATTGCTCAAAAACTTAAAGGAACAAGTTGCTATGTACATGGTCATTGATGTGTAAGATACATGAATAAGCATTTGATCAATTCACAAAACAACATTATATGTACTGCTGCAAAAGGCACCAAACAGATTTTAAAATTTCAAGTTTAATTCTAGTTTGGCATTGAAACAACAGGCAGTGAGCAGTCAGCATATAATGCAGTAATTCAGCTTGCTATGCACTTAAAAAGTACCAAATATAATGATGAAAGCTGTAAATTTTAGTCCAATTTGGTTCCAGATCAAAGTCAGTAAAGAAGTGCATAGTTTGTAAGCTAATTAGCAAAGGATGATATGCACAACAAAATTGGCATCAAACCAGATAATGACAAAGCAAAATGAAGTTCAGATTGATGCTTCAGCAAAATGAATGCGCAAAGTGCATAACTCATAAATTTCAGGCAGCATCCATAATCATAAAAAAAATATGCACAACATGAAAGTAAAATGCCAAATGAAAGCAAAATCCAATCGTTTATGCTGATCAGACAAAGAAATCTGACAAAAACTTCATTCAGGCATTTCAACAAGCACAATGTGTACAGAAATTAGCAATAGAAATCACAGTTCAACCTAGATAGCAGCAGTCATAGTACAGTTAGGAACAACACTTAATCTTAGCAAAATCCGACAGTAATCAGCCAACATCACAGATTCAATCCAGAAATACTGGTCATCTAACCTAAAACCACTTAGTAACTAGAACAAAATTAAAAGCAGAAGTAAAAGGAAGAAATAAAAATGAAGCATGAAAGAAATAAAACAGAGCATAAAATGAAACCTGCAAGCAGACAGAGAGGGAATGAGGAGGGAAGTGATGAGCGGATAATTTATATGCTTTTTGGCATTATTTTTACATAGTTTTTAATATGTTTTAGTTACTTTTGAGTATATTTTTATTAGTTTTTATGCAAAAATTATATTTCTGGACTTTACTATGAGTTTGTGTATTTTTCTGTGATTTCAGGTATTTTCTGGCTGAAATTGAGGGACCTGAGCAAAAATCTGATTCAGAGGCTGAGAAAGAACTGAAGATGCTGTTGGATTCTGACCTCCCTACACTCGAAGTGGATTTTTTGGAGCTACAGAAACCCAATTGGCGCTCTCTTAATTGCGTTGGAAAGTAGACATCTTGGGCTTTTTAGCAATATACAATAGTTCATACTTTACTTGATATTTGATGGCCCAAATTGGCATCAAAACGCCCACCAAAGACCCTTTTCTAGCGTAAAACGCCAGAACTAGCACCAAAGATGGAGTTAAACACCCAAACTGACACCAAAACTCTAAGAAGAGTCTATGCATGTGAAAGCTTCAATGCTCAGCCCAAACACACACCAAGTGGGCCCCGGAAGTGGATTTCTACACTATCTACACTTAGTTACTCATTTTCTGTAAACCTAGTTTACTAGTTTAGTATAAATAGCACTTTTTGCTATTGTATTGATATCTTTAGATCATTTTTGAGACTATCTTTGGACCACTTTTAATCTCTTGATCACGTTTTGGGGGCTGGCCATTCGGCCATGCCTGAACTTTCATCATTTATGTATTTTCAATGGTGGAGTTTCTACACCTCATAAATTAAGGAGTGGAGCTCTGTTGTTCCTCATGAATTAATGCAAAGTACTATTGTTTTTCTATTCAATTCACGCTTATTAATATTTTAAGATATTCACTCCTACTTCAACTTGATGGATGTGATGATTCGTGACACTCATCATCATCCTCCCTTATGAACGCGTGACTGACAACCACCTCCATTCTATCTGCAAGAGCTTGAGTGTGTATCTCTTGGCCTCCTGGTTCACGACGCATGGTTACCTCTCCTGAAAACAGAGCCTTCCATTCTATGAGATCAAAGTCTTCGTGGTATAAACTAAAATCAATTGGCAGCATTCTCGAGATCCGAAAAGTCTAAACCTTATCTGTGATATTCCGAGTAGGATCTGGGATGGGATGACTGTGACGAGCTTCAAACTCGTGACTGTTGGGTGCAGTGACAGTGTGCAAAACGATCAATGGATCTTATTCTGACATGATCGAGAACCGACAGCTGATTAGCCATGCGAGAAACCGTAGCGGACATGTTTTCACTGAGAGGACAGATGGTAGCCATTGACAACGGTGATCCACCAACATACAGCTTGCCATGGAAGGGAGTATGCAAGATTGGATGAGGAAAATAGGAAAGCAGAGGCTCAGAGGGAATAAAGCACCTCCATACGCTTATCTGAAATTCCCACCAATTAATTGCATAAGTATCTCTATCCTATTTTATGTTTTATTTCTCTTTTAACTATCAAACCTGATGAGCGGATATTTTATATGCTTTTATTTCCCACTACTACTTCATACGGGAGTAGCATCTGTATACCCTCCATTGGAGTTAGTAGTTTTGAGTTGAATCCTCAGCTTATTATCATGGTGCAGCAAAGTTGCCAGTATTCCGGTCTTCCACAAGAAGAACCTACAGAGTTTCTGGCACAGTTTTTACAAATTACTGACATAGTACATGATAAGGAGGTAGATCAGGATGTCTACAAGTTATTACTATTCCCATTTGCTATAAAAGACCAAGCTAAGAGGGGGTTAAATAACCAACCTAAGGACAGCATAAAGACATGGAAACAGTTGTCAGAAAAATTTCTGAATCACTATTTTCCTCCAAAACGGATGACACAGCTAAGGCTGAGCATCCAAGGCTTCAAACAAGGAGATAATGAATCTCTTTATGATGCTTGGGAGAGATACAGAGAGATGCTAAGAAAATGTCCCTCTGAAATGTTTTCAGAGTGGGTGCAGTTAGACATCTTCTACTATGGGCTTACAGAAAGAGCTCAGATTTCTCTAAACCACTAAGCTAGTGGATCTATACACATGAGAAAGACAATAGAAGAAGCTCAAGAGCTCATTGATACAGTTGCCAGAAATCAGCATTTGTACCTAAGCAGTGAACCTTCCATGAAAGAAGAGGCTAAAACAGTAACTGCTGAACTGAGTCCTACAGAACAAGTTACTGAATTCAATTAGCAACTGGATTTTCTAACAAACAGCTAGCCGAATTCAAGGAAATACTACAAGAAACAAGAATGGCTAATATGAATATGGAAGTACAGTTAAAGCAAACAGAACAGCAGTTATCAAAACAAATAACAGAAGAGTGCCAAGCAGTTCAATTAAGAAGGGGAAAAACATTAAATACCTCACTTCAAGGTAGCAGGAAGCCAAGAAATGAGCAAACTACCCAAAATCCATCTGAGGACAGTAAGAGCCCAAAGAGGAATAATTCTGGTGCTCAAACGCCAGAAAATGGGTGGAAAGCTAGCGCTGAACGCCCAAACCATGCTCAGTCCTGGCGTTCAATGCCAGAAACAAGCAAGGAATTGGCGTTGAATGCCCAAAGGAAGCATAGTTCTGGCGTTCAGACACCAGAAACAGGTAAGGATTTGGCGTCTAACGCCACTCCAGCTTCCACCCCTGGCATTCAAACGCCCGTGGGAGATCAGACACATACAAGTGCTGATAGCAACCCCTCTAAAAAGGCTTCTCAACCCACATCTGTAGGCAATAAACCTACAGCAACTAAGGTTAAAGAATACAAAGCCAAAATGCCTTATCCTCAAAAACTCTGCCAAGCGGAACAGGATAAGCAATTTGCCCGCTTTGCAGACTATCTCAGGACTCTTGAAATAAAGATTCCGTTTGCAGAGGCACTTGAGCAAATACCCTCTTATGCTAAGTTCATGAAAAAAATCTTAAGTCATAAGAAGGATTGGAGGGAAACTGAAAAAGTTTACCTCACTGAAGAATGCAGTGCAGTCATTCTGAAAAGCTTACCTGAGAAGCTTAAAGATCCTGGAAGCTTTATGATACTATGCACATTAGAGTGTACTTGTACCAAGCAAGCTCTATGTGATCTTGGGGCAAGTATCAACCTAATACCTGCATCTACTATCAAAAAGCTTGGTTTGACTAAAGAAGTTAAACCAACCCGGATATGTCTCCAACTTGCTGATGGCTCCATTAAATACCCATCAGGCGTGATTGAAGACATGATTGTCAAGGTCGGATCACTTGCCTTTCCTACTGACTTTGTGGTGCTGGAAATGGAGGAGTACAAGAGTGCAACTCTCATTCTAGGAAGACCTTTCCTAGCAACTGGTCGAACCCTTATTGACGTTCAAAAAGGGGAAGTAACCCTGAGAGTCAATGAGGATGAGTTCAAGTTGAATGTTGTCAAAGCTATGCAACATCCAGACACCCCAAATGACTGCATGAGCATTGATATTATTGACTCTTTGGTAAAAGAAGTCAATATGATTGAGAGTCTCGAATCAGAGCTAGAGGATATCTTTAAAGATGTTCAGCCTGATCTGGAGGAATCAGAGAGAATAATAGAACCTCTAAAAATTCCTCAGGAAGAGGAGAAACCTCCTAAACCCGAGCTCAAACCATTACCACCATCCCTGAAATATGCATTTCTGGGAAAAGGTGATACCTTTCCTGTTATCATAAGCTCTACCTTAGAGCCACAGGAAGAGGAAGCACTAATTCAAGTGCTAAGGACACACAAGACAGCCCTTGGGTGGTCCATCAGTGATCATAAGGGCATTAGCCCAGCCAGATCCATGCACAAAATCCTATTGGAGAGTGACGCTAAGCCAGTGGTTCAACCACAGAGGCGGCTAAATCCAGCCATGAAGGAGGTGGTGTAGAAGGAGGTTACTAAATTACTAGAGGCTGGGATTATTTATCCTATTTCTGATAGCCCCTGGGTAAGCCCTGTTGATGAGCGGATAATTTATACGCTTTTTGGCATTGTTTTTAGCTAGTTTTTAGTAAGTTTGAGCTACTTTTAGGGATGTTTTCATTAGTTTGTATGTTAAATTCACATTTCTGGACTTTACTATGAGTTTGTGTGTTTTTCTGTGATTTCAGGTAAATTCTAGCTGAAATTGAGGGACTTGAGCAAAACTCTGAAAAAGGCTGACAAAAGGACTGCTGATGCTGTTGGAATCTGACCTCCCTGCACTCGAAATGGATTTTCTGGAGCTACAGAACTCCAATTGGCGCGCTCTCAACGGCGTTGGAAAGTAGACATCCAGAGCTTTCCAGCAATATATAATAGTTCATACTTTATTCGAAGAATGACGACGTAACTTGGCGTTGAACGCCAAGTACAAGCTGCTGTCTGGAGTTAAACGCCAGAAAAACGTCATGATCCGGAGTTGAACGCCCAAAACACGTCATAACTCGGAGTTCAACTCCAAGAGAAGCCTCATCTCGTGGATTAATCAAGCTCAGCCCAAACATACACCAAGTGGGCCCCGGAAGTGGATTTATGCATTAATTACTTACTCATGTAAACCCTAGGAGCTAGTTTATTATAAATAGAACATTTATCTATTGTATTAGATGTCTTTGATCATTCGGTCTTGTGACCACATGGGGGCTGGCCATTCGGCCATGCCTGAACCTCCTTTGCTTATGTATTTTCAACGGTGGAGTTTCTGCACACCATAGATTAAGGGTGTGGAGCTCTGCTGTACCTCAAGTATTAATGAAGTTCTATTTTCTTTTATTCAAATCCTCTTTTATTCTTATTCCAAGATATTCATTCGTACCCAAGAACATGATGAATCTAATGAGTTAGATAACCCTCATTATCATTCTCACTTATGAACGCGCGTGATTGACAACCACTTCCGTTCTACATGCAACAAGAGCTTGAATGTGTATCTCTTAGATTCCCCAACAGAATCTTCGTGGTATAAGCTAGATGGATGGCGGCATTCATGAGGATCCGGAAAGTCTCACCTTGTCTGTGGTATTCCGAGTAGGATCCTGGGAATCCGGAAAGTCTAACCTTGTCTGTGGTATTCCGAGTAGGATTCCGGTAATGAATGACTGTGACGTGCTTCAAACTTGCAACCTGCTGGGCGTTAGTGACAGACGCAAAAGAATCAAGGGATTCTATTCCAGTAGGAGCGGGAACCAACCGGTGATTAGCCGTACTGTGACAGAGTGCGTGAGCATTAGTTTTCACTGCGAGGATGGGATGTAGCCATCAACCATGGGTGATGCCTCCAGACGATTAGCCGTGCGACTGACAACCGCATAGGATCATTTTCCCGAGAGGATGAAAGTATCCACAGCTGATGGTGAACCCCTATACAAAGCTTGCCATGGAAAGGAGTAAGAAGGATTGAGTAGAAGCAGTAGGAGAGCAGGCGTCCTTGAGCCATGCAGCATCTCCATTCGCTTATCTGAAATTCCCACCAATGAATCTGCATAAGTCTTCTATCCTTTTATTTAATCTATTCTTTTATCTTTATTTTCGAAACCCATAAACAGATTTAATCTGCCTAACTGAGATTTACAAGGTGACCATAGCTTGCTTCATACCAACAATCTCTGTGGGATCGACCCTTACTCACGTAAGGTTTATTACTTGGACGACCCAGTACACTTGCTGGTTAGTTGAACGGAGTTGTGAATTCAACCAGTGCCATAATAATGAAGAAGAGACACAATAGTTTTTGTGTACATGCCAAAGAGCCAATATTGTTGATCACAATTTCGTCCACCACCTGTTCAAGTCATCCCTAAGAAGGGTGGCATGACAGTGGTTCATAATGAAAAAAAAGAACTGGTTCCTACAAGAATAGTTACAGGGTGGCGTATGTGTATTGATTATAGAAGGCTCAATACAGCTACCAGAAAGGATCATTTTCCTTTACCCTTCATAGACCAGATGCTAGAAAGACTAGCAGGTCATGAATACTACTGCTTCCTGGATGGATATTCAGGTTATAATCAAATTGCAGTAGATCTCCAGGATCAAGAGAAAATAGCATTCACATGTCCAGCTGGAGTATTTGCATACAGAAGGATGCCATTTGGTCTGTGCAATGCACTTGCAACCTTTCAAAGGTGTATGCTCTCAATTTTCTCTGATATGGTGGAAAAATTTCTGGAAGTCTTCATGGATGACTTTTCAGTATTTGGAGACTCATTCAGCTCCTGTCTTGACCATCTAGCACTTGTTCTAAAGAGGTGCCAAGAGACTAACCTGGTTTTAAACTGGGAGAAATGTCACTTTATGGTGACTGAAGGAATTGTCCTTTGGCACAAAATTTCGAACAAGGGAATAGAAGTGGATCAAGCTAAGGTAGAGGTAATTAAAAAATTACCACCACCTGCCAATGTTAAGGCAATCAAAAGCTTTTTGGGGCATGCAGGATTTTATAAGAGGTTTATAAAGGATTTTTCAAAAATTGCCAAACCTCTGAGTAATCTGCTAGCTGCAGACACGCTATTTATCTTTGATAAAGAGTGTTTGCAGGCATTTGAAACTCTGAAAGCTAAGCTGGTCTCAGCACCAGTCATCTCTGCACCAGACTGGACATTACCATTTGAATTAATGTATGATGCCAGTGACCATGCCATTGGTGCAGTGTTGGGACAAAGGCATGACAAGCTTCTGCACGTCATTTATTATGTCAGTCATGTTCTAAATGACACACAGAAGAACTACACAACCACAGAAAAAGAGTTACTTGCAGTGGTTTACGCCATTAACAAGTTCAGATCTTATTTAGCAGGATCAAAAGTGATTGTGTACACTGACATGCTGCTCTTAAATATCTACTCACAAAGCAGGATTCAAAACCCAGACTTATAAGATAGGTGTTGCTTCTGCAAGAGTTTGATATAGAAATAAGAGATAGAAAAGGGACAGAGAATCAAGTAGTAGATCACCTGTCCCGAATAAAACTAGTAAAAAGGGCGTCCCTCCCTCTTATTGAGATCTCTGAAAACTTTTCGAATGAGCAACTCTTTGCCATCTAGAAGGTGCCATGGTTTGCAGACATTGTAAACTACAAGGCAGTAAGATTCATACCCAAAGAGTACAGTAGGCAGCAATCAAAGAAGTTGATCACGGATGCAAAGTACTATATTTGGGATGAACCATATCTCTTCAAGAGATGTGCAGACGGAGTAATCCGTAGATGTGTGCCTAAAGAAGAAGCACAGAAGATCCTCTAGCACTACTATGAATCATAGTATGTAGGACATTTTGGAAGTGAACGAACAGCCACAAGAGTCCTCCAATGTGGCTTCTACTGGCCTACTTTCTATAAAGATTCCCGAGTGTTTGTACTTAATTATGACAGTTGCCAAAGATCTGGCAATCTGCCTCACAGTTATGCCATGCCTCAACAAGGGATCTTGGAGATTCAGTTGTTTGATGTATAGGGTATTGACTTCATGGGGTCTTTCCCACCATCATACTCAAACACTTATATTCTGGTGGCAGTGGATTATGTATCCAAATGGGTGGAAGCTATTGCAACACCCACTAATGACACTAAGACAGTGCTGAAATTCCTCTAGAAATACATCTTCAGCAGATTTGGTACCCCTAGAGTATTAATCTGTGATGGGGGCACTCATTTCTGCAATAAACAGCTTTACTCTGCTTTGGTTTGATATGGAGTTAGCCACAGGGTAGCCACTCCATATCATCCACAGAGCATTACTCTGCTTTGGGCTGAGCATTGAAGCTTTCATGGGTAGAGACTTTTCCTGGAGTTAAACGCCAGCTTTTGTGCCAGTTTGGGCGTTTAACTCCAATTTTTGTTCCAATTCCGGCGTTAAACGCTGGGAATTCTGAAGCTGATTTGCAACGCCGGTTTGGGCCATCAAATCTCGGGCAAAGTATGGACTATTATATATTGTTGGAAAGCCCAGGATGTCTACTTTCCAACTCAATTAAGAGCGCGTCAATTGGGTTTCTATAACTCCAGAAAATCCACTTTGAGTGCAGGGAGGTCAGAATCCAACAACATCTGCAGTCCTTTTTCAGCCTCTGAATCAGATTTTTGCTCAGGTCCCTCAATTTCAGCCAGAAATTACCTGAAATCATAGAAAAACACACAAACTCATAGTAAAGCCCAGAAAAGTGAATTTTAAATAAAAACTAATAAAAATATACTAAAAACTAACTAAAATGTACTAAAAATATACTAAAAATAGTGCCAAAAAGCGTATAAATTATCCGCTCATCACAACACCAAACTTAAATTGTTGCTTGTCTCCAAGCAACTGAAAATCAATTAGGATAAAAAGAAGAGAACATACTATAGACTCCAAAATATAAATGAAACTTAGCCCCAATTAGATGAGCGGGACTAGTAGCTTTTTGCTTCTAAACAGTTTTTGCATCTCACTTTATCCTTTGAAGATTAGAATGATTGGCATCTATAGGAACTCAGAATTCAGATAGTGTTATTGATTCTCCTAGTTAATTGTGATGATTCTTGAACATAGCTACTTTATGAGTCTTGGCTGTGGCCCAAAGCGCTCTGTCTTCCAGTATTACTACCGGATACATACATGCCACAGACACATAACTGGGTGAACCTTTTTAGATTGTGACTCAGCTTTGCTAGAGTCCCCAATTAGAGGTGTCCAGGGTTCTTAAGCACACTCTTTTTGTCTTGGATCACTTTTTATCTCTCTTTTTTTTCTCTTTTTTTTTTGAATTCACTGCTTTTTCTTGCTTCAAGAATCAATTTGATGATTTTTCAGATCTTCAATAACATTTCTCCTTTTCCATCATTCTTTCAAGAGCCAACAAGTTTAACATTCTTTAATCAACAAATTCAAAAGACATATGCAATGTTCAAGCATTCATTCAAAAAACAAAAAGTATTGTCACCACATCAAGCTAATTCAACTAGTTTCAGAGATGAATTCGAAATCCTGCACTTCTTGTTCTTTTGTGATTAAAGCATTTTTCATTTAAGAGAGGTGATGGATTCATAGGACATTCATAGCTTTAAGGCATAGACATTAAATTTTATTAATCATGAATTAAAAACAAGACTCAAAGATAAACATATGATAAGACTAATAGTAATAGAAAACAAAAATTTAAATGACTCTAAAATAGACTCCTAATGATAGAGGTTATCACAGAGTTAGGACTCAACAACCTTGATCTTGAGAAGTGGATGCTCCCTCAACTTGTGGGGTATTTGACCCTTCAAGGGAGAGCTTCTAGCGCTTCAGCTCCTGTAGCTCGCGCCCCTGCTTCTCTTGTTCCTTCAGAAATTTGCAGAGCATGTAGTTTTGATTCTGCTGTTCTTCCTTAATTTGTTCCATAGCTTCTTGCAGCTTGGCAACAGATGCTTCTAGGCGGGTCCAGTAGTCAATTTCAGGGAGTTCAGGGAGGAACTCCTGTGCCCTCCTTTTGATAGAATTATCTTGCATTTGTCCTTCCATTGACTTCTTGGTGATTGGATGTTCAATTGGGATGAATTCATCTATTCCCATCCTCACCCCAGCATCTTTACATAGCAAAGAGATTAAGCTTGGGTAAGCCGATTTGGCTTCAGTGGAATTCTTGTTTGCAATTGTGTAAATCTCACAAGCAATCAGATGATGAACCTCCACTTCTTTTCCCAGCATAATGCAATGAATCATCACTGCTCTCTTGATAGTGACCTCAGAACGGTTGCTAGTGGGCAATATGGAACGCCCAATGAAGTCTAGCCAACCTCTTGCAATTGGTTTGAGATCTCCCCTCTTGAGTTGGTTTGGGACACCTTTTGAATTGGTTGTCCACTTAGTTCCAGGGAGGCATATGTCCTCTAGAACTTGATCCAGCCCCTTATCTGCTCTCACCATTCTCCTATTAAAGGATTCAGGATCATCTTGCAGTTGAGGCATTTTGAAGACCTCTCTTATTTTTTCCAGATGGAAGTAAATAATTCTCCCTCTGACCATGGTTCTGTAGGTATGAAAAGCAGTTCAAGTCATTCTCTGCTTATCTGTCAGCCACATATTTGAGTAGAATTCCTGAACCATGTTTCTTCCAACCTTTGTCTCAGGGTTGGTTAGAACTTCCCATCCTCTGTTTCGAATTTGCTCTTGGATCTCCGGATATTCATCTTCTTTCAGATCGAATTTAACTTCCGGGATCACTAACCTTAGACCCATTATTTTGTGGTAATGGTCTGCATGTTCTTTGGTTAAGAACCTCTCTTGACTCTAAAGATCCTTTGGAGCATTCTCTTTTTTGCCTCTAGAATTGGTTTGTTTTCCTTTGGGAGCCATGATCTTGATGAGTCTTAGCTTAGTGATCACGAAAAAGCACACCAAACTTAGAGGGTTGCTTGTCCTCAAGCAAAAGAAAAGAAAGAGGAGAGAGAGGAGGAGAGCAAATTCGAATGGTGGGGAAAGGGGAATGGCCGAACTTATATTTATAAGGGAGGGGGGAGAAATTTCGAAAATTTTGAAGGAGATTTGAGAAGATATGGAAAGAAATTGAGAGATATTTGAGTTTTTGAAGAAGATTTGGAAAGGATTTGAAAGAGATTTGAAGAATGATTTTAATTTTTAAGATTTGAAGGTGAATGATGGAAGTTTGAAATGTGTTTATGCAGAAAATTATGGATCAAAACAAGAAAGTTTGAAAAAATTTGAAGTGGAAAGCAAAATCTCTGTCCCCTACCTATCTGGCGTTAAACGCCCAGAATGGTATCCATTCTGGCGTTTAACGCCCAAATGTTGGCCAATATGGGCGTTTAACGCCCAGCCAGGTACTCTGGCTGGCGTTAAACGCCAGAAACCCCTTCATCACTGGGCGCTTTGGTAAATGCCCAGGATGCTGCACACCTGGCGTTAAACGCCCAGAATGGTGCCCATTCTAGCGTTTAACGCCCAAAATGGTACCTTTACTGGCGTTAAACGCCCAGAATGATATCCATTCTGGTGTTTAACGCCCAGAGTACCCCTTACTGGCATTTTTTTCACCAGCAAGCTCCTTTTCTCTGCTTTTTGCACTGAATCCTTCTGTAACTCTGTGAATTCCTTCAATTTTGATGATTGCCCTTTGAGAATATGTATCAAACTTTTATTAAATAGAACAGATAACCTGCTAATGACTGGGTTGCCTCCCAGCAAGCGCTTCTTTATTGTCTTTAGCTGGACCTTTTACTGAGATTCATTCAAGCCTCAATTTTGAGCATTCTTGCTCAAAATTGCTTTAAAGATAATGTTTGATCCTCTGTCCATTAACAATGAACTTTTTATCAAAATCAATATCCTGAAGCTTAACATATCCATATGGTGACACTCCTGTAATCACATACGGACCCTTCTATCGGGATTTAAGTTTTCCTGGGAATAGTCTGAGCCTAAAGTTGAAGAGCAGAACTTTTTGTCCTGGTTCAAAGACTCTGGATGACAAATTTTTGTCATGCCACTTCTTTGCCTTTTTCTTATAGATTTTTGCATTTTCGAAGGCACTGAGTCTGAACTCCTCTAGCTCATTTAGCTGGAGCAATCTTTTTTCACCAGCTAACTTAGCATCCATGTTTAGGAATCTGGTTGCCCAGTAGGCTTTATGTTCCACTTCCACAGGCAGATGACAGGCCTTCCCATACACAAGTTGGTATGGAGAGGTTCCTATAGGAGTCTTGTATGCTGTTCTGTATGCCCACAGAGCATCATCCAAGCTCTTTGCCCAATCCTTTCTACGGGCAATAACAGTCCGTTCCAGGATTCTTTTTAGCTCTCTATTAGAGACTTCAGCTTGCCCATTTGTCTATGGATGATACGGAGTTGCTACTTTGTGGCTAATTCCATATCGAACCATAGCAGAGTACAGCTGTTTATTGCAGAAATGAGTGCCCCCATCATTGATTAGTACTCTGGGAACACCAAACCTGCTGAAGATGTGTTTCTGGAGGAATTTCAGCACAATCTTGGTATCATTATTGGGTGTGGCAATTGCTTCTACCCATTTAGATACATAGTCTACTGCCACCAGAATATAAGTGTTTGAGTATGATGGTGGGAAGGGACCCATGAAGTCAATTCCCCATACATCAAACAATTCAATCTCTAAGATCCCTTGTTGAGGCAAGGTGTAACCATGAGGCAAGTTACCAGCTCTTTGGCAACTGTCATAGTTACGCACAAACTCTCGGGCATCCCTATAGAGAGTAGGCCAGTAGAATCCACATTGGAGGACCTTAGTGGTTGTTCCCTCACCTCCAAAATGTCCCCCATACTGTGATCCATGGCAATGCCACAGGATTCTTTGTGCTTCCTCTCTAGGTACACATCTGCGGATTATTCCGTCTGCACATCTCTTAAAGAGATATGGCTCATCCCATAGGTAGTACTTGGCATCTGAAATTAATTTTTTTCTTTGTATTCTGCTGTACTTCTGTGGTATGAACCTCACAGCTTTATAGTTTGCAATGTCTGCAAACCATGGAGCTTCTTGAATGGCAAAGAGTTGCTCATCTGGAAAGGTCTCAGAGATCTCAGTAGAAGGGAGGGACGCCCATGCCACTGGTTCTATTCGGGACAAATGATCAGCTACCTGGTTCTCTGTCCCTTTTCTGTCTCTTATTTCTATATCAAACTCTTGCAGAAGCAACACCCACCTTATAAGCCTGGGTTTTGAATCCTGCTTTGTGAGTAAGTATTTAAGAGTAGCATGGTCAGTGTACACAATCACTTTTAACCCTACTAAATAGGATCTAAACTTGTCAATGGCATAAACCACTGCAAGTAACTCATTTTCTGTGGTTGTGTAATTCTTCTGTGCGTCATTTAGAACACGGCTAGCATAGTAAATGACATGCAGAAGCTTATTATGCCTCTGTCCCAACACTGCACCAATGGCATGGTCACTGGCATCACACATTAGTTCGAATGGTAATGTCCAGTCTGGTGCAGAGATAACTGGTGCTGTGACCAGCTTGGCTTTCAGGGTCTCAAATGCCTGCAGACACCGTGTGTCAAACACAAATGGTGTGTCAGCAGCTAGCAGGTTGCTTAGAGGTTTTGCAATTTTTGAAAAATCCTTTATAAACCTCCTGTAGAATCCTGCATGTCCCAGAAAGCTTCTAATTGCCTTAACATTGGCAGGTGGTGGTAATTTTTCAATTACCTCCACCTTTGCTTGATCCACCTCTATTCCCTTGCTTGAAATTTTATGCCCAAGGACACTTCCTTCAGTCACCATAAAATGACATTTCTCCTAGTTTAAAACTAGGTTGGTCTCTTGGCATCTTTTTAGAACAAGTGCTAGATGGTTAAGGCATGAACTGAATGAGTCTCCAAATACTGAAAAGTCATCCATGAAGACTTCCAGAAATTTCTCTACCATATCTGAGAAGATAGAGAGCATGCACTTCTGGAAGGTTGCAGGTGCATTGCACAGACCAAAAGGCATCCTTCTGTAGGCAAATACTCCAGAAGGACATGTAAATGCTGTTTTCTCCTGGTCCTGAGGGTCTACTGCAATTTGGTTATAGCCTGAGTAGCCATCCAAAAAGCAGTAATAATCATGACCCGCTAGTCTTTCTAGCATTTGGTCTATGAATGGTAAAGGAAAATGATCCTTTCTGGTGGTTGTATTGAGCCTTCTGTAGTCAATACACATGCGCCACCCTGTAACTGTTCTTGTAGGAACCAGTTCATTCTTTTCATTATGAACCACTGTCATGCCTCCCTTTTTGGGGACAACTTGGACAGGGCTCACCCAGGGGCTATCAGAAATAGGATAAATAATCCCAACCTCTAGTAATTTAGTGACCTCTTTCTGCACTACCTCCTTCATGGCTGGATTTAGCCGCCTCTGTGGTTGAACCACTGGCTTGGCATTATCTTCCAATAGGATCTTGTGCATGCATCTTGCTGGGCTAATGCCCTTAAGATCACTTATAGACCACCCAAGAGCTGTCTTATGTGTACTTAGCACTTGAATTAGTGCTTCCTCTTCCTGTGAGTTTAAAGCAGAGCTTATAATCACTGGAAAAGTGTCACCTTCTCCCAGAAATGCATACTTCAGGGATGGTGGTAATGGCTTGAGCTCGGGTTTAGGAGGCTTACCCTCTTCCTGGGGAATTTTCAGAGGTTCTTTTATTTCCTCTGGCTCCTCCAGGTCAGGCTGAACATCTTTAAAGATATCCTCTAGCTCTGATTCGAGACTCTCAGTCATATTGATCTCTTCCACTAAATAGTCAATAATATCAGCACTCATGCAGTCATTTGATATGTCTGGATGCTGCATAGCTTTGACAGCATTCAACTTGAACTCATCCTCATTGACTCTCAGGGTCACTTCCCCTTTTTGTACATCAATGAGAGTTCGTCCAGTTGCCAGGAAGGGTCTTCCTAGGATGAGAGTTGCACTCTTGTGCTCCTCCATTTCCAGCACTACAAAGTCAGTTGGAAAGGCAAATGGCCCAACCTTGACAATCATGTCCTCAATTATGCCTGATGGATATTTAATGGAGCCATCAGCAAGTTGAAGACATATCCGGGTTGGTTTGACTTCTTCAGTCAACCCAAGCTTTTTGATAGTGGATGCATGTATTAGGTTGATACTTGCTCCAAGGTCACATAGGGCTGTCTTGGTACAAGCACCTTCTAATGTGCATGGTATCATAAAGCTCCCTGGATCTTGAAGCTTCTCTGGTAAGCTTTTCAGAATGACTGCACTGCATTCTTCAGTGAAAAACACCTTTTCATTTTCTCTCCAATCCTTCTTATGACTTAAGATCTCTTTCATGAACTTAGCATAAGAAGGTATTTGCTCAAGTGCCTCTGCAAACGAATCTTTATTTCAAGAGTCCTAAGATAGTCTGCAAAGCGGGCAAATTGCTTATCCTGTTCTGCTTGGCGGAGTTTCTGAGGATAAGGCATCTTGGCTTTATACTCTTCAACCTTAGTTGCTGCAGGTTTATTTCCTACAGAAGTGGTTGGAGAAGCCTTCTTAGAGGGGTTACTATCAGCACTCTCAGGTGTCTGATTCCTCATTAGCGTTTGAACGCCAGGATTGGGTGAGGAATGGGCGTTTAATGCCAAATTTCCCCCCTTTTCTGGCGTTTGAACGCCAGAACTGGGCAAGGAATGGGCGTTTAACTCCAACCTTCCCCCCCCTTTCTGGCGTTTGAACGCCAGGAGTATTCCTCTCTGGGCTCTTACTGTCCTCAGAGGGATTTTGGGCAGTGGTTTGGTTATCCTCTGTCAAATGTTCCTTTCTTAGCTTTTTGCTACTTTGAGCAGTGTTATTCAATGTCTTTCCACTCCTCAGTTGAACTGCTTGGCATTCTTCTGTTATCTGTTTAGATAACTGCTGTTTTGTCTGATTCAACTGTGATTCTATATTCTTGTTAGCAATTTTGGTTTCTTGGAGCATCTCTTTGAATTCTGCTAACTGTTTTGTCATCAGGAGTAATTGCTGATTAAGATCAACAACCTGTTCTTGAGGATTAGGATCAGTAGTTACTGCCATGGCTTCTTCTTTTGTAGAGGGCTCACTGCTAGAGTACAAATATTGATTTCTAGCAACAGTATCTATGAGCTCTTGAGCCTCTTCAATCGTCTTCCTCATATGTATAGATCCACCAGCTGAGTGGTCTAGAGACATCTGAGCTTTTTCTGTAAGCCCATAGTAGAAGATGTCTAACTGTACCCACTCTGAAAACATTTCAGAGGGGCATTTTCTTAGCATACCTCTGTACCTCTCCGAAGCATTATAAAGGGATTCATTATCCTCTTGTTTAAAGCCTTGGATGTCCAGCCTTAGCTGTGTCATCCTTTTTGGAGGGTAAAATTGATTCAGGAATTTGTCTGATAACTGTCTCCATGTTTTTATGCTTGCTGTGGGTTGGTTATTTAACCACCTCTTAGCTTGATCTTTTACAGCAAATGGAAACAGTAATATACTGTAGACATCCTGATCCACCTCTTTATCACGTACTGTGTCAGCAATTTGTAAGAACTGTGCCAGAAACTCAGTAGGTTCTTCCTGTGGAAGACCGGAATACTGGCAGTTTTGCTGCACCATGATAATGAGTTGAGGGTTTAGCTCAAAGCTGCTTGCTTTAATGGGAGGTATACAGATGCTACTCCCATATGCAGCTATGATGGGGTTAGCATATGACCCCAGAGTCCTTCTGGACTGCTCAATTCCACTTAGGTCCATGATGGAGAAAGGGAGATGATGTGGATATTATTATATATATTTTTTTCGTTTTTAATTAAAAATGACCGAAAATAATAAAATAAATGGAAAAAAAATAAAGTAAAATTTTGAAAACTAAAAGAAAATAAAATCAAAGCAAATTGAAAACTAAATCAATTAATTAATTAAAAAGATTTTCGAATTAGCAATTAAAAAGATATGATTGAAAATTATTTTGAAAAAGATTTGATTTTTGAAATGAGGAAAGAGAAAAACAACAAAACGACACCAAACTTAAAATTTTAAGAAAATCAAATACAAATTTTCGAAAATTTAAAGAAAACCACAAAAAAGACACCAAACTTAAAATATGAAACTAAACTCAAATAAAAGACTCTAAACCAACAAAAATAAAACAGTCCTAATCTAAGCAACAAGATACACTGTCAGTTGTCCAAACTCGAACAATCCCCGGCAACGGCGCCAAAAACTTGGTGCACGAAATTGCAATCACACTCTTGCAGTTCCGCACAACTAACCAGCAAGTGCACTGGGTCGTCCAAGTAATACCTTACGTGAGTAAGGGTCGATCCCACTGAGATTGTCGGCTTGAAGCAAGCTATGATTATCTTGTAACTCTTAGTCAGGATATCAATAATTCTCAGGTTTAATTATGAAGAGTAAAAGAACATGAAATAAATACTTGTTTTGTAGTAATGGAGAACAGGTTGAGGTTTTGGAGATGCTCTATCTTCTGAATCTCTGCTTTCCTACTGTCTTCTTCTTCATGCACGCAAGGCTCCTTCCATGGCAAGCTGTATGTAGGGTTTCACCGTTGTCAATGGTTACCTCCCATCCTCTCAGTGAAAATGTTCAACGCGCTCTGTCACAGCACGGCTAATCATCTGTCGATTCTCAATCAGGATGGAATAGAATCCAGTGATTCTTTTGCGTCTGTCACTAACGCCCAGCCTTCAGGAGTTTGAAGCTCGTCACAGTCATTCAATCCTTGAATCCTACTCAGAATACCACAGACAAGGTTTAGACCTTCCGGATTCTCTTGAATGCCGCCATCAATTCTAGCTTATACCACGAAGATTCTGATTAAGGAATCCAAGAGATATTCACTCAATCTAAAGTAGAACGGAGGTGGTTGTCAGGCACACGTTCATAGGTGAGAATGATGATGAGTGTCACAGATCATCACATTCATCAAGTTGAAGAACAAATGATATCTTAGAATAGAAGCAAGCGTGATTGAATGAAGAACAGTAGTAATTGCATTAATCCATCAAGACACAGCAGAGCTCCTCACCCTCAACCATGGGGTTTAGAGACTCATGCCGTAGAAGATACAATAAGAAACGTGTAATGTGTCATGAGGTCAAGATACAATGTCAAAAGGTCCTATTAATAGTGAACTAGTAACCTAGGGTATACAAAAATGAGTGAATGACGTAAAAATCCACTTCTGGGGTCCACTTGGTGTGTGCTTGGGCTGAGCATTAAAGCTTTCATGGGTAGAGACTTTTCCTGGAGTTAAACGCCAGCTTTTGTGCCAGTTTGGGCGTTTAACTCCAATTTTTGTGCCAGTTCCGGCGTTAAACGCTGGGAATTCTGAAGCTGATTAGCAACGCCGGTTTGGGCCATCAAATCTTGGGCAAAGTATGAACTATTATATATTGATGGAAAGCCCAGGATGTCTACTTTCCAACGCAATTGAGGGCGCACCAATTGGGAATCTGTATCTCGAGAAAATCCACTTTGAGTGCAGGGGGGTCAGAATCCAACAGCATCGCAGTCCTTTTTCAGCCTCTGAATCAGATTTTTGCTCAGGTCCCTCAATTTCAGCCAGAAATTTCCTGAAATCACAGAAAAACACACAAACTCATAGTAAATCCCAGAAAAGTGAATTTTAAATAAAAACTAATAAAAACATATTAAAAACTAACTAAAATGTACTAAAAATATACTAAAAACAATGCCAAAAAGCGTATAAATTATCCGCTCATCAGCAACCCAGCAATTTACAAAGTTTATTTGTTAATTAATTGATTTTTACAGGTATATGTCAATTATCTTCAAGGTAAAATAGCAATTGCTTGAGTTCACAGAGTTATAAAAGGATTCAAAAGATAAAAATAGCAAAAAGAAGCTCACTGGTGCGAAAACACCAGTAAGAGTTGTTTTGGGCGTTCAACGTTAGAAAGAAGCATCTTCTGGGCGTTGAACGCCAGAAAGAAGCACCTTCTGGGCGTTCAACACCATATTTACAGCGTCTTGGGCGTTCAAAAAAATGCCCAGTGACAAAGGAGTTCCTGGCGTTCAACGCAAAAAGAAGCAACAGCTAGGGTTGAACGCCCAGGAGAAGCTGCACATGGGCGTTAAACGCCCAAAACATGCATCGTTTGGGCGTTTAATGCCAGGATGGTGGGGAGGAGGTAAATTCATTTTTACTTCACAATTTTTTAATTTTCTACGTTTCAATTCATGATTTCTTGCATAAACATGTTCCAAAATCTCATCCTTCAATTCCAAATATTTTAATCCTAATTTCTAAAATCTCTTTTTCAAAAATATCAAATGTTTCTTAATTCATAAACACAAATCTTTTTCCAATCCAATCCAACTCTTTTTCAAATCTCTCAAAACTTAATTATCTTTTAAAATCTTTTTCAAAATAAAAATTCAGATTTATCTTTTTCAAATATCATTCACAACTTTTTATCTTTGAATTATATCTTTTTCTTATCATATTTATCTTTTATAAATCATATCTTTTATCTTCTTTTTAAAATTTTTGAAAAACCCACCCCCTCCCTTTTAAATCCACATTCGGCCTCCCTCCTCTCATCCACCATTCAACACTAGCTCTCCTTCTATCCCTCTCCTTTCTTTTCTTTTGCTTGAGGACAAGTAAACCTCTAAGTTTGGTGTGTTTATCCGTGATCACTAAACCATACCCACTAAGATCATGGCTCCTAAAGGAAAACAACCCACTCCAAGAGGCAAGAAAGAGAGTATTCCAAAACCACTTTGGAATCAAAGGAAGTTCTTAACCAAAGAATATTCAGACCATTACTACCAAATAATGGGTCTAAGATCAGTGATCCCGGAAGTTAAATTCGATCTGAAAAAAGATGAATATTCGGAGATCCAAGAGCAAATTCAAAATAGGAACTGGGAAATCCTAGCTAATCCTGAAACAAAAGTGGGAAGGAATATGGTTCTGGAGTTCTATGCTAATCTGTGGCAAACAGACAGGCAGAGAATATCTGGAACTGCCCTCTATGACTATCGGACCTTGGTCAGAGGAAAAATTGTTCACATCCACCCTGACAAAATCACAGAGATCTTTAAGCTGCCTCAGCTGAAAGATGACCCAGACTCCTTTAATAGGAGAATGATGAGAACAAACAAGCGTCTGGACAAGATCCTAGAGGATATATGCATCCCTGGAGCCAGGTGGACCACCAGCACCACGGGCGTCCCAAATAAACTCAAGAGAGAAGATCTCAAACTAGTAGCCAGAGGCTGGCTGGACTTCATTGGGCGTTCTATATTGCCCACTAGCAACCGTTCTGAAGTCACTGTTAAAAGAGCAGTGATGATTCACTGCATTATGTTGGGAAAAGAAGTAGAAGTTCATCAGTTAATTTCATGTGAACTTTACATAATAGCAAACAAGAAATCCAAAGATGCCAAATTGGCTTATCCAAGCCTAATCTCTATGCTATGTAAAGATGCTGGAGTAAAGATGGGAATAACTGAATATATCTCAGTTGAGCGGCCAATCACCAAAATATCAATGGAAAAACAACAAGTGCAGGATGACCCCATCAAAAGGAGAGCACAGGAAGAACAGAATAATCAAAATAGCATGCTTTGCAAATTGCTTAGGGAACAAGAAGAGCAAGGGCGTGATTAAAGGAACTGAAGCGTCAAAAATTATCTCTTGAAGGACCAAGCACCCCACAGACTAGAAGAACATCCACTTCCCAAAATAAAGGTTGTTGAGTTCTAATTTTTTCTTTAACTCTGTGATAGTTGTTATTATAGAAATTTACCTTAGAAGTTATATATAAGTAGTGGTAAATTAGTATATCTATTTTGATTTTATTTTCAATTAAGTTATAATTTATTTTTCTCATCATCATCAAACATGAATAAAATAGTAGATTTTTAGAATAAAGAGGCAATTTATATTTTTCGAGTTCTTAATAAGAAAAATTCTAATTAATTAAATGTGGTGGCAATACTTTTTGTCTTCTGAATGAATGCTTGAACAGTGCATATTTTTTTATCTTGAATTTTATGAATGTTAAAATTGTTGGCTCCTGAAAGAATGATGAACAAGAGAAATATTATTGCTAATCTGAAAAATTATGAAATTGATTCTTGAAGCAAGAAAAAGTAATGAAAAAAAAATTTACAAGGAATCATTGGATAAAGAAGCAGAAAAAGGCAATAGCCCTAAAAACCAAAAGGCAAGGGTAAAAAGGATCCAAGGCTTTGAGCATCAATGGATAGGAGGGCCCAAGGAAATAAATTCAGGCCTAAGCGGCTAAATCAAGCAGTCCCTAACCATGTGCTTGTGGCATGCAGGTCCAAGTGAAAAGCTTGAGACTGAGTGGTTAAAGTCGTGATCCAAGGCAAAAGAGTGTGCTTAAGAACTCTGGACACCTCTAATTGGGGACTTTAGCAAAGCTAAGTCACAATCTGAAAAGGTTCACCCAGTTATGTGTCTGTAGCATTTATGTATCCGGTGGTAATACTGGAAAACAAAGTGCTTAGGACCACGGCCAAGACTCATGAAGTAGCTGTGTTCAAGAATCAACATACTAAACTAGGAGAATCAATAATACTATCTGAATTATGAGTTCCTATGGATGCCAATCATTTTGAATTTCAAATGATAAAGTGAGATGCCAAAACTGTTTGGAAGCAAAAAGCTACTAGTCCCGCTCATCTAATTAGAATCTGAGCTTCACTTAAAACTCTGAGATATTATTGCTTCTTGATTTCTTTTTATCCTATTTTATTTATCTAGTTGCTTGAGGACAAGCAACAGTTTAAGTTTGGTGTTGTGATGAGCGGATATTTTATACGCTTTTTGGGGGGTAATTTCATGTAGATTTTAGTATGTTTTAGTTAGTTTTTAATAGATTTTTATTAGTTTTTAGGAAAAAATCAAATTTCTGGACCTTACTATGAGTTTGTGTGTTTTTCTGTGGTTTCAGGTATTTTCTGGCTGAAATTGAAGGAGCTGAGCAAAAATCTGATTTAGGCTGAAAAAGGACTGCTGATGTTGTTGGATTCTGACCTCTCTACACTCGGAATGGAATTTTTGGAGCTACAGAAGTCCACTTGGCGCGCTCTTAATTTGGCTGGAAAGTAGACATCCAGGGCTTTCCAGCAATATATAATAGTCCATACTTTGCGCGAAAATAGATGACATAAACTGGCGTTCAACGCCAGTTCCATGTTGCGGTCTGGCGTTCAGCGCCAGAAACAGGTTACATGTTGGAGTTCAACGCCAGAAACAGGTTACAACCTGGCATTCGATGAGCGGATAATTTATATGTTTTTTGGCATTATTTTACTCTAAATAGCACTGGTGGACGAAATTGTGATCATCAATAATGGCTCCAAAGACTTGGTGCTCTCAAACATAAATCACACTTTGTCACAACTCCGCACAAATAACCAGCAAGTGTACTGGGTCATCCAAGTAGGGGTCGATCCCACAGAGATTGTTGGTATGAAGAAAGCTTTGGTCATCTTGTAAATCCCAGTCAGGTGAATTTAACTGAATTAAGAGATTATTGGAATTTCGAATAATAATAAATTAAACAGAAAATAAAGATAGAGTTACTCATGTAATTCAATGGTGGGAATTTCAGATAGGTGTATGGAGGTGCTGTGTTCCTTCTGAATCTCTGCTTTTCTACTGCTTTTATCCAATTTTTATCACTCCTTTCTATGGCAAGCTGTGTGTAGGGCATCACCGTTGTCAATGGCTACATCCCATCCTTTCAGTGAAAAAGGTCCAAATGCTCTGTCACGGCACAGCTAATCATCTGTCGGTTCTCGATCATGTTGGAATAGAATCCCTTTATTCTTTTGCGTTTGTCATCACGCACAGCGATTGCGAGTTTGAAGCTCGTCACAGTCATTCAATCCCAGAATCCTACTCGGAATACAACAGACAAGGTTTAGACTTTCCGGATTCTCATGAATGCCGCCATCAATTCTAGCTTATACCACGAAGACTCTGATCTCACGGAATGAAAGGCTCGGTTGTCAGGCGAGGGGCAACCATGCGTCGTGTATCAGGAATCCAAGTGATACGCACTCTAGCTTTCGCTTGTAGAACAGGAGTGGTTGTCAGGCACGCGTTCATAAGAATGGATGATAATGAGTGTCACGGATCATCACATCCACCAGGTTGAAGTACGAATGGTATCTTAGAATAGGAATAAATCGAATTGAATAGAAAATAGTAGTAATTGCATTAAAACTTGAGGTACAGCAGAGTTCCACACCCTTAATCTATGGTGTGTAGAAACTCCACCGTTGAAAATACATAAGTGATGAAGGTTCAGGCATGGCTGAATGGCCAGCCCCCAAATTATGATGTGCAATTCAAATAATAGGAAAAGGACCAATGGTCAAAAGACGAATAATACACTAGTAAAAAGTTTTATTTATACTAAACTAGCTATTAGGGTTTACAGAAGTAAGTAATTGATGCATAAATCCACTTCCGGGGCCCACTTGGTGTGTGCTTGGGCTGAGTTTGATCTATCCACAAGCTGAGGCTTCTCTTGGAGTTGAACACCAAGTTGTAACGTGTTTTGGGCGTTCAACTCTGTGTCGTGACGTGTTTCTGGCGTTTGACTCCAAAATGCAGCATGGAACTGGTGTTGAACGCCAGTTTACGTCATCAATTCCCAAATAAAGTATGGACTATTATATATTGCTGGAAAGCTCTGGATGTCTACTTTTCAACGCCGTTGAGAGCGCGCCATTTGGAGTTCTGTAGCTCCATAAAATTCATTTCGAGTTCAGGGAGGTCAAATTCCAACAGCATCAGCAGTCCTTTATCAGCCTCCTATCAGAGTTTTGCTCAGGTCCCTCAATTTCAGCCAGAAAATACCTGAAATCACAGAAAAACACAAAAACTCATAGTAAAGTCCAGAAATGTGAATTTAGCATAAAAACTAATGAAAACACCCCTAAAAGTAACTAGATCATACTAAAAACTTCCTAAAAACAATACCAAAAAGCGTATAAATTATCCGCTCATCAGAACACCAAACTTAGATTGTTGCTTGTCCCCAGGCAATTGAAAATCAAATAGGATAAAAAGAAGAGAATATACTATAAATCTCAAAATATCAATGAATATTAATTCTAATTAGATGAGCGGGACTTGTAGCTTTTTGCTTCTGAACAGTTTTGGCATCTCACTTTTTCCTTTGAAGTTTAGAATGATTGGCTTCTCTAGGAACTTAGAATTTCGGATAGTGTTATTGACTTTCCTAGTTAGGTATGATGGTTCTTGAACACAGCTACTTATGAGTCTTGGCCGTGGCCCTAAGCACTTTGTTTTCCAATATTACCATCGGATACATAAATGCCACAGACACATGACTGGGTGAACCTTTTCAAATTGTGACTCAGCTTTGCTAGAGTCCCCAGTTAGAGGTGTCCAGAGCTCTTAAGCACACTCTTTTGCTTTGGATCACGACTTTAACCACTCAGTCTCAAGCCTTTTACTTGGGCCTTCATGACATAAGCACATGGTTAGGGACAGCTTGATTTAGCCGCTTAGGTCTGGATTTTATTTCCTTGGTCCCTCCTATCCATTGATGCTCAAAGCCTTGGATCCTTTTTACCCTTGCCTTTTAGTTTTAAGGGATATTGGCTTTTTCTGCTTGCTTTTTCTTTTTCTTTCTATTTTTTTTGCCAAATTTTTTTTCGCAAGCTTCTTCTTTTTCACTGCTTTTTCTTACTTCAAGAATCAATTTTATGATTTTTCAGATCATCAATAACATTTCTCTTGTTCATCATTATTTCAAGAGCCAACAATTTTAACATTCATAAACAACAAGATCAAAAAAATGCACTGTTCAAGCATTCATTCAGAGAACAAAATGTATTGTCACCACATCAATATAATTAAACTAAATTCAAGGATAAATTCGAAACTCATGTACTTCTTGTTCTTTTGTATTAAAAACATTTTTCATTTAAGAGAGGTGAAGGATTAATGGAATTATTCATAACGTTAAGACATAGTTACTAAATACTAATGATCATGAAGTAGGAACACAAAACATAAAATTCCGACTTGTTGAATGGGGTTGGTTAGAACTTCCCAACCTCTTCTTTGGATCTCATGTCGGATCTCCGGATACTCATGTTTCTTGAGCTTGAAAGGGACCTCAGGGATCACCTTCTTCTTGGTTACAACATCATAGAAGTGGTTTTGATGGGCTTTGGAGATGAATCTTTCCATCTCCCATGACTTGGAGGTGGAAGCTTTTGTATTCCCTTTCCCTTTTCTAGAGGATTCTTCGGCCTTAGGTGCCATCAATGGTAATGGAAAAACAAAAAGCTTATGCTTTTACCACACCAAACTTAAAATATTGCTCGCCCTCAAGCAAGAGAAGAAAGAAAAGAAGAAGAAGAAGAGAAAATATGGAGGAGGTGTATTCGGCCAAGGTGTGGAAGAGGGGGTTGTGTTGTGTGTAAAATAAAGAGAATGGAGGGGTTTATATAGTGAGGGGAGATGGAGTAGGTTCGGCCATTTAGGGTGGGTTTGGGTGGGAAAGAAATTTTGAATTTTGAAGGTAGGTGGGGTTTATGGGGAAGAGCGGATGGATGTGAATGGTGAAGGGGGTGATTGGGAAGAGAGATTGAGGTGATTGGTGAAGGGTTTTGGGGAAGAGTGTTTTAGGATTATTAGGAGGTAAGGTGAGAATAAGTTAGGTGGGGATCCTGTGGGGTCCACAGATCCTGAGATGATCCTGTGGGGTCCACAGATCCTGAGGTGTCAAGGATTTACATCCCTGCACCAATTAGGCATTTAGAATGCCTTTGCATACTATTCTGGCATTTAAACGCCGAAGTGATGCACGTTCTGGGCGTTCAACACCCATGTGTAGCATGTTTCTGGCGTTGAATGCCAATTCCATGCTTGTTACTGGCGTTCAGCGCCAGCTTTCCTCAGGGCATATTCCTGGCATTCAAATGCCAGGATGTTGCTTGTTTCTGGTGTTCAACGCCAGATCCATGCTCTGTTCTGGCGTTGAACGCCAGCCAGATGCTCCTTACTGGCGTTTAAACGCCAGTAAGTCCTTCCTCCAGGGTGTGATTTTTCTTCTGCTGTTTTTGATTCTGTTTTTAATTTTTGTATTTTTTTCGTGACTCCACATGATCATGAACCTAATAAAACACAAAATAAAAATAAAAATAAAAATAAAATTAGATAAATAAAAATTGGGTTGCCTACCAACAAGCGCTCTTTTAATGTCACTAGCTTGACAGTGGGCTCTCATGGAGCCTTAGAGAAGTTCAGACCACGATGAAGTCCCCCAACACCAAACTTAGAATCTGAATGTGGGGTCTTCTTAACACCAAACTTAGAGTTTAGTTGTGGCCTCCCAACACCAAACTTAGAGTTTAACTGTGGGGGCTCTTTTTGACTCTGTACTGAGAGAAGCTTTTCATGTTTTCTCTCCAGTGTTGCAGAGGGATGGCCATTTGCCTTAAACACAAGGTAGTCCCCATTCAATTGAAGGACTAATTCTCCTCTGTTAACATCAATCACAGCTTCTGCTGTGGCTAGGAAAGGTCTTCCAAGGATGATGCATTCATCATCTTCTTTCCTAGTGTCTAAGATTATGAAATCAGCAGGGATGTAAAGGCCTTCAACCTTTACTAACACATCCTCTACTAATCCATAAGCTTGTCTTACTGACTTGTCTGCCAATTGTAATGAGAATAAGGCAGGTTGTACCTCAATAATCCCCAGTTTCTCCATTACAGAGAGTGGCATAAGGTTTATGCTTGACCCTAGGTCACATAGAGCCTTGTTAAAGGTCATGGTGCCTATGGTACAGGGTATTAAGAATTTCCCAGGATCTTGTCTCTTATGAGGTAAAGTTTTCTGAACCCATGTATCTAGTTCACTAATGAGCAAGGGAGGTTCACTTTCCCAAGTCTCATTACCAAACAACTTGGCATTCAGCTTCATGATAGCTCCTAAATATTGAGCAACTTGCTCTCCAGTTACATCTTCATCCTCTTCAGAGGAAGAATAGTCTTCAGAGCTCATGAATGGCAGAAGGAGATTTAATGAAATCTCTATGGGCTCTATGTGAGCCTCAAATTCCTTTAGGTCCTCAATAGGGAACTCCTTCTTGCTTGAGAGACGTCCCATGAGGTCTTCCTCATTGGGATTCACGTCCTCCCCCTCCTCCTTGCATTCGGCCATATTGACTATGTCAATGGCCTTGCACTCTCTCTTTGGATTCTCTTCAGTATTGCCTGGGAGAGTACTAGGAGGAGTTTCAGTTACTTTCTTACTCAGCTGGCCCACTTGTGCCTCCAAATTTATAATGGAGGATCTTGTCTCACTCATGAAACTTAAAGTGGCCTTTGACAGATCAGAGACTAAGTTTGCTAAATTAGAGGGGCTCTGCTTAGAATTATCTGTCTGTTGCTGAGAAGATGATGAAAAAGGCTTGTTATTGCTGAACCTGTTTCTTCCACCATTATTAAAGCCTTGTTGAGGCTTTTGTTGATCCTTCCATGAGAAATTTGAGTGATTTCTCCATGATAAATTATAGGTGTTTCCATAAGGTTCACCCATGTAATTTACCTCTGCTATTGCAGGGTTCTCAAGATCATAAGCTTCTTCAGAAGCTGCCTCTTTAGTACTGTTGGATGCATATTGCCATCCATTCATACTTTGAGAAATCATGTTGACTTGCTGAGTCAACACTTTGTTCTGAGCCAATATGGCATTCAGAGCATCAATTTCAAGAACTTCCTTCCTCTGAGGCGTCCCATTAGTCACGGAATTCCTCTCAGAAGTGTACATGAATTGGTTATTTACTACCATGTCAATAAGTTCTTGAGCTTCTGCAGGTGTTTTCTTTAGGTGAATGGATCCACTTGCATAATGGTCCAATGACATCTTGGAGAACTCAGATAAACCATAATAGAATATATCTAATATGGTCCATTCTGAAAACATGTCAGAAGGACACTTTTTGGTCATCTGCTTGTATCTTTCCCAAGCTTCTTAGAGGGATTCACCATCTTTCTTCTTGAAGGTTTGAACATCCACTCTAAGCTTGCTCAGCTTTTGAGGAGGAAAGAATTTATCCAAGAAGGCCGTGACCAGCTTATCCCAGGAATCTAGACTATCTTTAGGTTGTGAATCCAACCATGTTCTAGCTTTGTCTCTCACAGCAAAAGGGAAAAGCATGAGCCTGTAGACTTCAGGATCTACTCCACTCATCTTAACAGTCTCACAAATCTGCAAGAACTCAGTTAAAAACTGATAAGGATCTTCAGATGGAAGTCCATGAAACTTGCAGTTCTATTGCATTAAAGCAACTAATTGAGGTTTCAGCTCAAAATTGTTTGCTCCAATGGCAGGAATTGAGATGCTTCTTCCATCAAACTTGGACGTGGGTTTAGTAAAATCACCAAGCATCCTCCTTGCATTATTGTTGTTGGGTTCGGCTGCCATCTCCTTCTCTTGTTCGAAAATTTTAGAAAGGTTGCCTCTGGATTTTTGTAATTTAGCTTCTCTTAGTTTCCTCTTTAGAGTCCTTTCAGGTTTAGGATCAGCTTCAACAAGAGTGCCTTTTTCCTTGTTCCTGCTCATATGAAAGAGAAGAGAAAAAGAAAAGGAAGAGGAATCCTCTATGTCACAGTAAAGAGGATCCTTATTATTAGTAGAAGAAGAAAGAAATAAAAGTGGAGAATCCAAACACAAGGGTGAGGATAGAGGCAGTGATTGGGGATGAAGAGATGTGAAGAGAAGTGTTAGTAAATAAATAAATAAATAGAAGAAAATGAGAGAGAGAATTCGAAAATTAATTTTGAAAAGGAGTTAATAATTTTCGAAAATTAAAGATGAGATAGAATTAAAATTAAAATTTGAAACAATTAATTAATTAAAAAGAATTTTTGAAAAAGATGTGAGATATTTTCGAAAATTAGAGAGGGAAAAGTAGTTAGGTGGTTTTGAAAAAGATAAGAAACAAACAAAAAGTTAATTAGTTAGTTGGAAAAGATATTAAAATCAAATTTGAAAAGATAAGAAGATAAGAAGTTAGATAAGATATTTTGAAATCAAATTTTTGAAAAAGATATGATATAAAGATATGATAAAAAGATAAGATTTTTAAGAAAAAGATATTTTGAAAAAGAATTAATTTTTAAAATTAAAATTGATTACTTGACTAACAAGAAACTAAAAGATATGATTCTATAATTTAAAGATTGAACATTTCTTAACAAGAAAGTAACAACCTCAAATTTTTGAATCAATCACATTAATTGTTAGTGTAATTTTGAAAATTATGAAATAATATTAAGAAAAGGATTTTTGAAAAATGTTTTAAAATTTTCGGAATTAATAAGATAAAAATGAAAAAGATTTGATTTTTGAAAAAGTTTTGAAAATATAAGATTTTTAAAATTGAAAATTTGACTTGACTTTGTAAGAAACAACTAATTTTAAAAATTTTTGACCAAGTCAACCCAAAATTTCGAAAATTAGGAGAGAAATAAGGAAAATATATTTTTTTATTTTTGAATTTTTGATGATGAGAGAGAAAAACATAAAAATGACTCACAACATCAAAATTATGAATCAAAACTCATGATGCATGCAAGAACACTATGAATGCCAAGATGAACACCAAGAACACTTTGAAGATCATGATGAACATCAAGAACATATTTTTGAAAAATTTTTGATGCAAAGAAAACATGCAAGACACCAAACTTAGAAATTTTTAATGCTTAGACAATATGAATGCAAAAATGCACATGAAAAACAACAAAAGATGCAAAACAAGAAAACATCAAGATCAAACAAGAAGACTTACCAAGAACAACTTGAAGATCATGAAGAACACTATGAATGCATGAACTTTCAAAAAGTGCATAATAATTTTTAAAACATGCAATTGACACCAAGCTAAAAAAAATTGACACTAGAAATTTTGTATTTTCTTTTATTTTTTTCGAAAATATTCTTTAGAAAAACGAAAATAAAGAAAAAAATTTTGAAAGATTTTTGAAAACTATTTTTTTGAAAAGAAAATATAAAGAAAATTACCTAATCTGAGCAACAAGATGAACCCTCAGTTGTCCATACTCGAACAATCCCCTGCAACGGCACCAAAAACTTGGTGGACGAAATTGTAATCATCAACAATGGCTCCAAAGACTTGGTGCTCTCAAACATAAATCACACTTTGTCACAACTCCGCACAACTAACCAGCAAGTGTACTGGGTCGTCCAAGTAATACTTTACGTGAGTAAGGGTTGATCCCACAGAGATTGTTGGTATGAAGCAAGCTATGGTCATCTTGTAAATCCCAGTCAGGTGAATTTAACTGAATTAAGAGATTATTGGAATTTCGAATAATAATAAATTAAACAGAAAATAAAGATAGAGTTACTCATGTAATTCAATGGTGGGAATTTCAGATAGGTGTATGGAGGTGCTGTGTTCCTTCTGAATCTCTGCTTTCCTACTACTTTTATCCAATTTTTATCACTCCTTTCTATGGCAAGCTGTATGTAGGGCATCACCATTGTCAATGGCTACATCCCATCCTCTCAGTGAAAAAGGTCCAAATGCTCTGTCACGGCACGGCTAATCATTTGTCGGTTCTTGATCATGTTGGAATAGAATCCCTTGATTCTTTTGCATTTGTCATCACGCCCAGCAATCGTGAGTTTGAAGCTCGTCACAGTCATTCAATCCCATAATCCTACTCGGAATACCACAAACAAGGTTTAGACTTTCCAGATTCTCATGAATGCCGCCATCAATTCTAGCTTATACCACGAAGACTCTGATCTCACGGAATGGAAGGCTCGGTTGTCAGGCGAGGGGCAACCATGCATCGTGTATCAGGAATCCAAGAGATACGCACTCTAGCTTTCGCTTGTAGAACGGGAGTGGTTGTCAGGCACGCGTTCATAAGGATGGATGATAATGAGTGTCACGGATCATCACATCCATCAGGTTGAAGTACGAATCGTATCTTAGAATAGGAATAAATCGAATTGAATAGAAAATAGTAGTAATTGCATTAAAACTTGAGGTACAGCAGAGTTCCACACCCTTAATCTATGGTGTGTAGAAACTCCACCGTTGAAAATACATAAGTGATGAAGGTTCAGGCATGGCCGAATGGCCATCCCCCAAATTATGATGTGCAATTCGAAGAATAGGAAAAGGACCAATGGACAAAAGATGAATAATACACTAGTAAAAAGTTCTATTTATACTAAACTAGCTATTAGGGTTTATAGAAGTAAGTAATTGATGCATAAATCCACTTCCGGGGCCCACTTGGTGTGTGCTTGGGATGAGTTTGATCTATCCACAAGCTGAGGCTTCTCTTGGAGTTGAACGCCAAGTTGTAACGTGTTTTGGGCGTTCAACTCTGGGTCGTGACGTGTTTCTGGCGTTTGACTCCAGAATGCAACATGGAACTGGCGTTGAGCGCCAGTTTACATCATCAATTCCCGAATAAAGTATGTACTATTATATATGGCTGGAAAGCTCCGGATGTCTACTTTCCAACGCCGTTGAGAGCGTGCCGTTTGGAGTTCTATAGCTCCATAAAATCCATTTCGAATGCAGAGAGGTCAGATTCCAACAGCATCAGCAGTCCTTTGTCAGCCTCCTATCAGAGTTTTGCTCAGGTCCCTCAATTTCAGCCAGAAAATACCTGAAATCACAGAAAAACACACAAACTCATAGTAAAGTCCAGAAATGTGAATTTAGAATAAAAACTAATGAAAACATCCCTAAAAGTAACTAGATCATACTAAAAACTTCCTAAAAACAATGCCAAAAAGCGTATAAATTATCTGCTCATCAGGCGCGCTCTCAATGGCGTTGGAAAGTAGAAATCCAGAGCTTTCCAAAAATATATAATAGTCCATACTTTATTCGTGATTAGACGACATAAACTGGCGCTCAACGCCAGTTCCATGCTGCATTCTGGAGTCAAACGCCAGAAACACGTCACGAACCAGAGTTGAACGCCAGAAACACGTTACAACTTGGCGTTCAACTCCAAAAGAAGCCTCTACACGTGTAAAGCTCAAGCTCAGCCCAAGCACACACCAAGTGGGCCCCGGAAGTGGATTTCTGCATCAATTAGTTACTTCTGTAAACCCTAGTAGCTAGTCTAGCATAAATAGGACTTTTTACTATTGTATTCAGTGTCTTTGATTGTATTTTTTGATATTTTGATCACGTTTGGGGGCTGGCCATTCGACCATGCCTGGACCTTCATCACTTATGTATTTTTAACGGTGGAGTTTCTACACACCATAGATTAAGGGTGTGGAGCTCTGCTGTACCTCAAGTTTCAATATAATTACTACTATTTTCTATTCAATTCTGCTTGTTCTTATTCTAAGATATTCGTTGCACTTCAACATGATGAATGTGATGATCCATGACACTCATCATAATTCTCACCTATGGACGCATGACTGACAACCACTTCCGTTCTACCTTGGGCCGGGCACATATCTCTTGGATTCCTTAATCAGAATCTTCGTGGTATAAGCTAGATTGATGGCGGCATTCATGAGAATCCGGAAAGTCTAAACCTTGTCTGTGGTATTCTGAGTAGGATTCTGGGATTGAATGACTGTGACGAGCTTCAAACTCGCGATTGTTGGGTGTGATGACAAACGCAAAAGTATCAAGGGATTCTATTCCAACATGATCGAGAACCGACAGATGATTAGCCGTGCTGTGTCAGAGCATTTGGACCATTTTCACTGAGAGGATGGGATGTAGCCATTGACAACGATGATGCCCTACATACAGCTTGCCATGGAAAGGAATAAGAAGGATTGAAGGAAGGCAGTAGGAAAGCAGAGATCCAATAGGGACAAGCATCTCCACACAATTATTTGAAATTCCCACCATTGAATTACATGAGTAACTCTATCTTTATTTTCTATTTTATTTATTATTCGAAAACTCCATAATATTTACAATCCGCCTAACTGAGATTTACAAGATGACCATAGCTTGCTTCATACCAACAATCTCCGTGGGATCGACCCTTACTCACGTAAGGTTTATTACTTGGACGACCCAGTGCACTTGCTGGTTAGTTGTGCGGAGTTGTGACTAAGTGTGATTCACGTTTGAGAGCGCTACCAAGTTTTTGGTGCCATTGTTGATGATCACAATTTCGTGCACCAGCGTTCAACTCCAAAAACAGCCCATGCACGTGGGAAGCTTAAGTCTCAGCCCCAGCACACACCAAGTGGCCCCCAGAAGTGGGCACTATCCATTTTAGTTTACTTATTTTCTGTAAACCTAGGTTACTAGTTTAGTATTTAAACAACTTTTAGAGAATTATTTTGTATCTCATGACATTTTTAGATCTGAATTTTATACTCTTTGACGGCATGAGTTTCTAAACTCCATTGTTGGGGGTGAGGAGCTCTGCAGCGTCTCGATGAATTAATGCAATTATTTTTGTTTTCCATTCAAACATGCTTGTTCCTATCTAAGATGTTCATTCGCGCTTCACTATGAAGAAGGTGATGATCTGTGACACTCATCACCTTCCTCAATCCATGAACGTTTGCCTGACAACCACCTCCGTTCTATATTAGATTGAATGAGTATCTCTTAGATTCCGTAATCAGAATCTTCGTGGTATAAGATAGAATTGATGGCGGCATTCATGAGAATCCGGAAAGTCTAAACCTTGTCTGTGGTATTCCGAGTAGGATTCAAGGATTGAATGGCTGTGACGAGCTTTAAACTCATGATTGTTGGGCGTAGTGACAGACGCAAAAGAATCAATAGATTCTATTCCAACATGATCGAGAACCAACAGATGATTAGTCGTGCTATGACAGAGCATTTGGACCATTTTCACTGAGAGGATGGGAAGTAGCCATTGACAATGGTGACGCCCTACATACAGCTTACCATGGAAGGAACTTTGCACTTTTGAAAGTGAGGAAGCATTATGTTATAGGAATTCAGAAGACAAAGCATCTCCAAAACTCCAACATATTCTCCATTATTGCACAATAAGTATTTATTTTATGCCCTTTGACTTTTTACAATTAAAACGAAAGAACCCTATTGGCATCCTGACTAAGATCAACAAGATAACTATAGCTTGCTTCAAGCCAACAATCTCCGTGGGATTCGACCCTTACTCACGTAAGGTATTACTTGGACGACCCAGTGCACTTGCTGGTTAGTTGTGCGGATTGCAAAAGTGTGATTGCAATTTCGTGCACCAAAAACCTCATAACCATTTGAATCCGCCTGACTAACATTTACAAGATGACCATAGCTTGCTTCAAGCCGACAACCTCCGTGGGATCGACCCTTACTCACGTAAAGTATTACTTGGATGACCCAGTGCACCTACTGGTCAGCTGCGCGGAATTGTGGGAGAAGTGTGAACTCACGATTTCGTGTACCAAGTTTTTGGCGCTGTTGTTGGGGATTGTTCGAGTTTGGACAACTGACGATTCATCTTGTTGCTTAGATTAGGTAATTTTCTTCTTGTTTCAACCTTTATTTTATTTTCAAAAAGTTTTCAAAAATCTTTCAAAAAAAATTTTTCTCTTCTTTTTCGCTTTTCCAAAAAAAAAATTTCGGAAAAATTAGAAAAAAATTAATAAAATCATAGAAACAAAAATAACTTTGTGTTTCTTGTTTGAGTCTAAAGTCAAATTTTAAGTTTGGTGTCAATTACATATTTTTTATTTTCCTTAAAAAAATTTTTTCGAAAACTCATGCATGGTGTTCTTCATGATCTTCAAGTTGTTCTTGATGATTGTCTTTGTTTGATCTTGTGATTTTCTTGTTTTGTGTCTTTTCTTGTTTTTCATATGCATTTTCAATTTGTTAGTGTCTAAACATTAAAAATTTCTAAGTTTGGTGTCTTGTATGTGTTTCTTTTCTTAAAAAAAATTTCAAAAATAAATTCTTGATGTTCATCATGATCTTCAAAATGTTCTTGGTGTTCATCTTGACATTCAAAGTGTTCTTGCATGCATTTTTTGTTTTGATCCTAAATTTTCATGTTTTGAGTCATTTTTGTGTTTTTCTCTCTCCTCATTAAAAATTCAAAAATAAAAAAAATATCTTTCCCTTATTTCTCTCATAAATTTTGAAATTTTGGATTGACTCAGTCAAAATTTTTTTAAAAAAATTTAGTTGTTTCTTATGAGTGAAGTCAAATTTTCAATTTAAAAATCAAATCTTTTCAAAACTTTTTCAAAAATTAAAACTTTTTCAAAAATCAAAATCTTTTTCTTAATTTCAAACTCATATTTTCGATTACTTTACTAACAATTAATGTTTTGATTCAAAAATTTCGAGTTTGTTACTTTCTTGTTAAGAAAGGTTCAATCTTTAAATTCTAGAATCATATCTTTTAGTTTCTTGTTAGTCAAGTAATCAACTTTAATTTCAAAAATCAAATCTTTTTTAATTTCCTTTTCAAATCTTTTTCAAAATAAATTTTCAATCACATCTTTTTAAAATTCAATTTCAAAATCTTTTCTAACTTCCTATCTTTTCAAGATTGATTTTCAAATCTTTTTCAATTAACTACTTGACCTTTTATTTGATTTTAAAAAAATTTACCATTTCTTATCTTTTTCAAAACCACCTAACTACTTTTTTCTCTCTCCAACTTTCGAAAACCACTAACAACTTTTTCAAAAATCTTTTTAATTAACTAATTATTTTAAACTCTAATTTTGTTTTATTCCTTTCTTAATTTTTGAATACTAACTAATATTTAAAATAAAAATAAAAATATTTTTCCCTTTTTTTATTTAATATTCGAATTTTCTCTCTCTCATCTCTTTCTATTTATTTATTTATTTACTAACACTGCTCTCCTTCTTAAAATTCGAACCTTCTCTCCCTTTCTGTGTTCGAATTCTCTTTATTTTCTCTCTACCTCATTCTTCTCTTCTTCTCTTCTTCTACTCACATAAAAGTTTCTCTATACTGTAACATAGAGGATTCATCTTCTTTTCTGTTCTCTTCTTTTTCACATGAGCAGGAACAAGGATAAGGATATTCTTGTTGAAGCCGATCCTGAACCTAAAAGGACTCTGAAGAGGAAGCTAAGAGAAGCTAAAGCACAACTCTCTGGAGAGGACTTGACAGAAATTTTCAAAAAAAGAGAAGACATGGCAGCCGAAAATAATAACAACAATGCAAGGAAGATGCTTGGTGACTATGCTGCACCAACTTCCAACTTCTATGGAAGAAGCATCTCAATTCCTGCCATTGGAGCAAACAACTTTGAGCTTAAGCCTCAATTAATTTCTCTAATGTAGCAGAACTGCACGTTTCATGGACTTCCATTAGAAGATCCTCATCATTTTTTATCTGAATTCTTGTAGATCTGTGATACTATTAAGACCAATGGGGTTGATCCCAAGGTCTACAAACTTATGCTTTTCCCCTTTGCTGTGAGAGACAGAGCTATGACATGGTTAGACTCACAATCTAGAGAAAGCCTGAACTCTTGGGACAAGTTAGTCAATGCTTTATTGACCAAATTCTTTCCACTTCAAAAGATTAGTAAGCTTAGAGTGGATGTCCAAACCTTCAAACAGAAGGAAGGTGAATCCCTCTATGAAGCTTGGGAAAGATACAAGCAATTAACCAAAAGGTGTCCTTCTGACATGTTTCCAGAATGGAGCATCATATGTATATTCTATGATGGTCTGTCTTAGTTATCCAAGATGTCATTAGACCACTCTGCTGGTGGATCTCTTCATCTGAAAACACCTGCAAAAGCCAAGGAACTTATTGAGATGGTTTCAAATAACCAGTTCATGTACACTTCTAAAAGGAATCCTGTGAATAATGGGGTGACTCAGAAGAAAGGACTTCTTGAGATTGATACTCTGAATGCCATATTGGCTTAGAACAAAATATTAACTCAGTAAGTCAATACAATTTCTTATAATCTGACTGGATTGAAAGCTGCATCCGGCAGTGCTAAAGAAGCCTCCTCTGAAGGAGAAGCTTAAGACCCTGGGAATCCTGCAATGGAAGAGGTGAATTACATAGGAGAATCCTATGGAAACACCTATAATTCTTCATGGAGGAATCATCCAAATTTCTCATGGAAGGATCAACAGAAGCCTCAATAAGGCTTCAATTACAATAATGGTGGGAGAAATAGGTTTGGCAATAGCAAACCTTTTCCATCATCCTTTCAGCAACAGACAGAGAATGCTGAGCAGAGCCTCTCTGGCTTAGCAAACATAGTCTCTGATCTATCTAAGGCCACTTTTAGTTTCATGAATAAAATAAGGTCCTCCATCAGAAATTTGGAGGGACAAGTGGGGCAGCTGAGTAAAAGAGTTACTGAAACTCCTCCTAGCACTCTCCCAAGCAATACAGAAGAGAACCCAAAAAGAGAGTGCAAGGCCATCTACACGTCCAATATGGCCAAACCTGTAGAGGAGGGAAAGGCAGTGATTCCCAGTGAGGAAGACCTCATGGGACGTCCACTGGCCAACAAGGAGTCCCTTATTGAGGAACCATAGGAATCTGAGGCTCATCTAGAGACCATAGAGCTTCCACTGAACCTACTATTACCATTCATGAGCTCTGACGAATATTCTTCCTCTGAAGAGGACAAAAATATTACTGAAGAGCAAGTTGCTCAATATCTAGGAGAATCATAAAGCTGAATGCCAAATTATTTGGTAATGAGACTAGGGAGGATGAACCTCCATTGCTCATCAATGAACTAAGTGCATTGGTTCAGCTGAAGTTACCTCAAAAGAAAGAGGATCCCAGAAGGTTCTTAATACCTTGCAACATAGGCACCATAACCTTTGAGAAGGCTCTGTGTGACCTAGGGTCAAGTGTAAACCTCATGTCACTCTCTGTAATGGAGAAACTAGGGATCTTTGAGGTACAAGCTACAAGAATCTCACTAGAGATGGTAGACAAATCAAAGAAATAGGCTTATGAACTTGTAGAGGATGTCTTGGTAAAGGTTGAAGGCCTTTACATCCCTACTGACTTCATAATCCTAGACACTGGGAAGGATGAGGATTAATTCATCATCCTTAGAAGACCCTTCCTAGCCACATCAAAGGCTGTGATTGATGTGGATAGAGGAGAGTTAGTCCTTCAATTGAATGAGGACTACCTTGTGTTTAAGGCTCAAGGATCTTCTTCTATAAACATGGAGAAGAAGCATGAAAAGCTTCTCTCAGTACAGAGTCAAATAGAGCCCCCACACTCAGACTCTAAGTTTGGTGTTCGGAGGCTACAATCATGATCTGAACATCTGTGAAGCTCTAAAAGAGCTCACTGTCAAGCTATTGACATTAAAGAAGCGCTTATTGGGAGGCAACCCAATTTTATTTTATTTATCTATGTTATTTTATGTTTTATTTAGGATCATGATTATGTTCATGTGGAGTCACAAATACAACTGCAAAAATTAAAGAAAAATCAAAAACAGCATAAAAAATGGCACACCCTGGAGGACGAGCTTACTGGCATTTAAACGCCAGTAAGGATACCAAAATGGGCGTTTAACGCCCAGCCTGGCACTATTCTAGGTGTTTAAACACCAGAACTGGTAGGCAAACTGGCGTTTAGACGCCAGTAAAGGTACAAAAATGGGCGTTTAAACGCCCAGTCTGGCACCTTTCTAGGCGTTTAAACGCCAGAAAAGGGCAGCAGACTGGCGTTTAAACGCCAAAAATGGGCATCAGCCCGGCGTTTAAACACCAGAAAGGCACATAGAGGGCGTTTAATGCCAGTAAGGTGCAGGGATGCAAAATTCTTGACACCTCAAGATCTGTGGACCCCACAAGATCCCCACCTACCTCAACTCACTCTCTCTCTTCTTCACACATTCCAATAACACTCTTCCCCATATTCTCCTTACCACTCACATCCATTCCCTAATTCTCATAAACCCATCATACAACCCACCTACCCCCACCTACTCAAATTCAAACTATTTCCCTCCCAAACCCACCCCTTCTCACACGAACCAACTCCCTCTCTTACCCTATAAATACCCCTCCTTACTCCTTCATTTTCACACATCACATACACTCATAACCACCCTTGGCCGAACCCTCTAAAGCCTCCATCTCCCACTTTCCTTCTTCTTCTCCTCCTTTCTTTCTTCTTTTGCTCGAAGACGAGCAAACCTTTTAAGTTTGGTGTGGGAAAAAGCATTGCTTTTTATTTTTTCATAACCATTAATGGCACCTAAGGTCGGAGAAACCTCTAGGAAGAGGAAAAGGGAAGGCAGTTGCTTCCAACTCCAAGTCATGAGAGATGCAGAAATTCATCTCAAAAGCCCATCACTAGAAAGAGGATGGAGCAAACAAAAGAGCCCACTCATGGACCTCAACAAGAGCATGAGGAATTCCCTCATCAAGAAATCCCTGAGATGCCTCAAGGGATACATTTTCCTCCACACAACTATTGGGAGCAACTAAGGATAGGAGCATCAAAAGCACTAAGAATGGAGCACCAAAAGCACTCCATTATCCTCCATGAAATTAGAGAGGACCAAAGAGCCATTAGGGAGGAGCAACAAAGGCAAAGAAGAGATATTGAGGAGCTTAAGCACTCCATAAGATTTTCAAGAGGAAGAACTAGCCGCCATCACTAAGGTGGACCCGTTCTTTAATTTCCTTGTTCTTATTTTTCTGTTTTTCGATTTTTTATGCTTTATATTTGTCTATGTTTTCATTACATGATCATTAGTGTCTAGTGTCTATACCTTAAAGCTATGAATGTCCCATAAATCCTTCACCTTTCTTAAATGTAAAATGTTCCTAATTACAAAAGAACAAGAAGTACGTGAATTTCAAATTTTATCTTGAAATTAGTTTAATTATTTTGATATGGTGGCAATACTTTTTATTTTCTGAATGAATGCTTGAACAGTGCATATTTTAGATAGTGAAGTTTATGAATGTTAAATTAGTTGGCTCTTGAAAGAATGATGAAAAAGATAAATGTTATTGATGATTTGAAAAATCATAAAATTGATTCTTGAAGCAAGAAAAAGTAGTGAATAACAAAGCTTGCGAAAAAAAAGTGGCCAAAAAAAGAAAAAAAAAAGAGAAAAAGCAAGCAGAAAAAGCCAATAGCCCTTAAAACCAAAAGGCAATGGTAAAAAGGATCCAAGGCTTTGAGCATTAATGGATAGGAGGGCCCAAAGGAACAAAATCCTAGCCTAAGCGGCTAAATCAAGCTGTCCCTCACCATGTGCTTGTGGCATGAAGGTCCAAGTGAAAAGCTTGAGACTGAGTGGTTAAAGTCGTGATCCAAAGCAAAAAGAGTGTGCTCAAGAACTCTGGACACCTTTAACTGGGGACTTTAGCAAAGCTGAGTCGCAATCTGAAAGGGTTCACCCAGTTATGTGTCTGTGGCATTTATGTATCCGGTGGTAATACTGGAAAATAAAGTGCTTAAGGTCACGGCCAAGACTCATAAAGTAGCTGTGTTCAAGAATCAATAACACTATCTAAATTCTGAGTTCCTAATGGATGCCAATCATTCTGAACTTCAAAGGATAAAGTCAAATGCCAAAATTGTTCAGAGGCAAAAAGCTACTAGCCACGCTCATCTAATTGGGACTAAGTTTCATTGATATTTTGAGATTTATTGTATATTCTCTTCTTTTTATCCTATTTTGTTTTTAGTTACACGGGGACAAGCAACAATTTAAGTTTGGTGTTGTGATGAGCGGATAATTTATATGCTTTTTGGCATTGTTTTTACATAGTTTTTAATATGTTTTAGTTACTTTTTAGTATATTTTTATTAGTTTTTATGCAAAAATCACATTTCTAGACTTTACTATGAGTTTGTATGTTTTTCTGTGATTTCAGGTATTTTTTGGTTGAAATTGAGGGACCTGAGCAAAAATCTGATTCAGGAGCTGAGAAAGGACTGAAGATGTTGTTGGATTCTGACCTTCCTTCACTCAAAGTGGATTTTCTGGAGCTACAGAGGCCCAATTGTCACGCTCTCAATCACATTCGAAAGTAGACATCTTGGGCTTTTCAGCAATGAATAATACTCCATACTTTGCCCGAGATTTGATGGCCCAAATTGGCGTCAAAACGCCCACCAAAGACCTTTTTCTGGCGTAAAACGCCAGAACTGGCACAAAAGCTGGAGTTAAATACCCAAACTGGCACCAAAACTGGCGTTTAAACTCCAAGAAGAGCCTATGCACGTGAAAGCTTCAATGCTCAACCCAAACACACACCAAATGGGCCCCAGAAGTGGATTTCTGCACTATCTACACTTAATTACTCATTTTCTGTAAACCTAGTTCACTAGTTTAGTATAAATAGCACTTTTTACTATTGTATTCATATCTTTAGATCATTTTTGAGACTATCTTTGGATCACTTTTGATCTCTTGATAACGTTTTGGGGGCTGGCCATTCGGCCACGCCTGAACCTTCATCACTTATGTATTTTCAACGGTGGAGTTTCTACACCTCATAGATTAAGGTGTGGAGCTCTGCTGTTCCTCATGAGTTAATGCAAAGTACTATTGTTTTCCTATTCAATTCACGCTTATTCTTGTTCTAAGATATTCACCGGTACTTTAATCTGATGGATGTGATGATCCGTGACACTCATCATCATCCTCCCTTATGAACGCGTGCCTGACAACCACCATCGTTCTATCTGCAAGGGCTTGAGTGTGTATCTCTTGGCCTCCTGGTTCACGACACATGGTTGCCTCTCCTGACAACAGAGCCTTCCATTCTGTGAGATCAGAGTCTTCGTGGTATAAGCTAGAATCAATTGGCAGCATTCTTGAGATCCAGAAAGTCTAAACCTTGTCTGTGGTATTCCGAGTAGGATCTGGGATGGGATGATTGTGACGAGCTTCAAACTCGTGACTGTTGGGTGCAGTGACAGTGTGCAAAAGAATCAATGGAATCGAGAACCGACAGCTAATTAGCCATGCGGGAAACCGTAGCAGACATGTTTTCACTGAAAGGACAGATGGTAGCAATTGACAACAGTGATCCACCAATATACAGCTTGCCATGGAAGGGATTACGCAAGATTGGATGAGGACTGAAGAACTGAAGATTGATGGTTTAGAAGTTATAGTAAACTCTCGTTGTAAGTATAGTTACTAAACCAAGCAATCAACCTTTCTTACAAACATTTTGGTTGTCACAAGTAACACACCTATAAATAAATTGATAACCGAAGTATTTAAACCTCGGGTCGTCTTCTCAAGGAATTGCAGGGAGGTATGTTCTTATTATTGGTTATGAGTTTTGTAAATTGGGGGTTTTGAGAATGAGGAACAAGTATGATAAATGATAAGTGAAATAAATAAATATCTATAAAATAAACTCTTGGCAAGGTGTGAGAAACTAGAACTCCTATCCCGGTTATCTTATCAATTGTAATGAGAATTGGATTTTTCTCCCACTAAGTCAACTTCTAACTATGAAGGTAAGTCAAGTGGATGAATTAATTTTTAATTCCTCAGGTCCTAGTCTTTCCTTGGGAAAGGCTAGAGTTATTGGAACTCGAATTAATTCTTGAAGAGTTTCAATTTTCAGTCAACAATGAGTTTGACAACTCAAGAGTTACCAATTAATCAACCAAAGCCAAGAATGTAGAAAGCTAAATTAAAATCATATATCTGAAAACATCTCAATAATGTATATTAAATAAGAGAATCAATCCTAACATGAAAAGTTCATAAGCAAATTGGGCAACACAAATCAGATACAAACGAAAGCATCAGAGTAAATAAAAGTAGAAGAGAAACATAAGTTATTGAACCTGGTATGAAGAAACAATCCTAATGACTAAAAGAAATCCTAAATCCTAGTCCTAAGAGAGAGGAGAGAACCTCTCTCTCTAAAAGCTACATCTAAATTGTGAAAAGTGAATTATGAAAGAATGATGAGTCTCTGCATGTTCCCTGACTTTAATCTGTGTTTCTGGGCCAAAAACTGGGTTGAAATACGGCCCAGAATCTCTGTCAGTGACTTTTGTAATTCTGCAGATCGCGCATGTCACGCGTCTGCGTCGTCCACGCGATCGCGTCACTTAGCTTTTTCGTATCACGCGTGCGCGTCGTCCACGCATTAGCATCGTCCACGCATTCGCGTCATTCGTGCTTTTCCAATCCGCGCGGTCGCGTGAGCCAAGCGGCCACGTCAATACGATTTCTTCTCTTCCGCGCGGTCGCGTCACTTCTCGCTGGTCATCTCCTTAATTTCTTGTATTCCATCCATTTTTGCAAGCTTCCTTTCCAATCTCCCACTCATTCATGCCCTATAAAGCTTGAAACACTTAACACATAGATCATGGCATCGAATGGAATAAAGGAGAATTAAAATACCTAATTAAAAGTCTCTAGGAAATAGGTTTTCAATCTTGTAATAATTTTAGGAAGGAAATATAAATCATGCAAATCATATAAATAAGTGGGTGAAAAGCTTGATAAAACCACTCAATTAAATACAATACAAACCATAAAATATTGGTTGATAGAATGCAACCAATCAAATAGGCTCAAAATCTCACTGGTTTTGTGTGTTCGAGCTCTAAATCATGTTCCAAAATAATATTTCTTCAAACAAGTTTTTCAAAAAGTTTTTAATTTAAATTAGTGAAATACTATAAAATGTTTCTTGAAAAAGAAAATATTACTTCAACCAAGTGGTAAAATATGCACAAATAAAACAGACATGCAATCAAACATGCAAATGCAACAATGAAAAACAAAAATTGGTGTTGAGAAAGGACTAACTAACCCGTGGAGATCGGTATCGACCTCCCCACACTTAAAGATTGCACCATCCTCGGTGCATGCTGAGATGTGCAGGTGGCAGGGGTTGTGGTTCCTCAGCTGTTGCTCGATGTAGAGGCGTTCTCTTTACCCGTTCTGGTGGCCAGCTTGAAAAAGGGAGAAGAGAAAGGGACATGAAGTCAAAGGGATAGAGCAAAAAAGAGGGCAGTACTAGTAAGAATCATGCCGAAATAAAGAAGAATGTCGTTAACACATGGTCGCGACTCCATGAAATTAGGACAGCAATGGAAACAGGGCATGATAAATTGAGGCAATTAAATGCAAGATGTATATTGGCATGCTGGCAAAGGCATGAGTAGCGTAAATCAAGCATTAAAGGCCGTAATGTATTATTAGTCGTGAGAAACTAACAATAAAGTTTGTATTGACAATTATATTTAATTAATAAAATATTGGAAAGGGTATTTTGAAAAACAGGCATTAGAGTAGAAGAAAAGAATAATGAAGGATGCACAATGCCATACGGGCTTTTTCACAAACACAAAGCATGCATATTAAATAAGGTATGAAAAGTATTAAATTGAACATGCAAGCACCCTTAAAAAAATGATATATAATTGTCAAATAATTTCTTAACAATCCACAAGCAAAATAATGACCCAAATAAAATTCCAACACCAATTAAAAGAAAAAAGAAAGAAAAAGAAAGAAAGGAAGAAAGAAATAAGAAGGGAAAGAAAAGATTTAGATTTGGGGAAGATAAGATAAGATATTTGGCTGATCTGGATAAGTTGTGAGGCGCAAACGACGCGGACGCGTGGGGGACGTGTTCGCGCGACTTGCGCTTTAAGTTAATCGACGCGGTCGCGTCGGTCACGCTGACGCGTGACTCGTTTTATGCGACTGGCGCGAGGGCAGCCTCACGCTCGCACAACTCTCTATTCAAAAATCTTATTTTGCCAAAATATGGGTGACGCGATCGCATGGGTCATGCGATCGCGTGAGTGGCCAATATTGGAATATGACGCGGATGCGTGAGGCATGCGTTCGCGTGGCAGGGATTGTGCGTCTAGAACTAATCCAGCACCACTCCAGCATAACTTTTGGCTATGCACCCTTTTTACGTCAAATTTGAGGCACGCGTTCGCGTGGGTGACGCGGACGCGTGGGAGGCATTTTTCCCACATGACGCGAACGCGTCAGCGACGTGGTCGCGTGGATCAATTTGTGCCAAAGGCACACCTCCAGCCACGCTCTCACGTGACTCTCTGTTCACTTTTCTTTTCTCATTAATGCACCTGCGACACGGACGCATCAGCGACGCTGTCGCGTCGCGGGCAAATTTATTTTATAATGCAGTATGTAGAATGCAATGCTTAATATGAATGCTATGCAAGTATGCATGATTCCAGGTTCAATCAAAATTCATAAACAAACAAAACAGACTAGAATTAAAACTGAAAGAGGAACGATAATACCATGGTGGGTTGTCTCCCACCTAGCACTTTTAGTTAAAGTCCTTAAGTTGGACATTTGATGAGCTTCCTGCTATGGTGGCTTGTGCTTGAATTCGTCCAGAAATCTCCACCAGTGTTTGGAATTCCCATAGCCTCCGGGATCCCAAACTAGGCGCAGAAAGCCTTCAAGCAAACTAAAACAAGTGACAAGGCCCTAAGAGTATTGATTTCGAGTTTGAATTCTGGGGTCCCAAATCTTGCTTTTGCACCCGTCTTCTTGTTGAGCAATATTATTCCATCCGGGTGGCAAGCAGTCTGAATTCTCACTGAAGCAACCAGACAACTTCCTAGACCCATTCAGTTGAGCTCTACACCAACCTTTGCATTTAAATGTTGAGCACACAACCATGTTGAACCTTGCTTGATAACTTCTTCCATGGACCATCTCCCTCTTATGCTTAATGCCGCAAAGAGCTCTAAGTTGACCATCCGTCTCCAGTAGCCCATATTCAAGTGGAATTAGAAAGCTAAGGGATATGAATTTTACCCACTTGAATGTTGTGAAGGATGATGGCAACTTAGGGGGAGGGGTTTCTAATGAACTTGCAAGCACTACTCCTTTGTGTTCTTCTTTGACAACTACCACCTCTTTGCAAGCTTCTTTAATTTCAACCTCTTCCTCTTGGTAGCCTTCTTCTACTTTAATCTTTTCTTCATTGCTTACCAAGAGCATGGGAAGTTGTGCTTCTTCTTCTTTAAACTCCATATCAAGTCCAATGGAAGAGGATTCAAATGTAGATAAGAATTCATCAATGATTGAATCCATCTCTTGATCATCCCCTTCAAAGTCTTCAACCATGAGATGCCTTGGAGGTTGTACACCCTCATCAACATCAGTTTCAAACGTCTTTGAAGGAGGCTCTATAACTTGACTTTCCCATGGAGGTTCAGCATCTCCTAAGTCTTCAATCACTGCCTCCTCTTTTTCTTCAATAATTTCGGCTTCCTTCACTTGTTCCAATACCAAATCGTGCTGCTCACTATCCACCCGAGTGCCTAACTTCTCCTTCTTGCTACGTTCTTCAGTGGATTCTCCACATGAAGCCATGGGGGTTCTTTGAATGTCCGAACATCGGAAAGGTAATCGATTTATTGCTTGATCCAGGTGTTTAAGTATGAAATCATATTCATCCTTGATGATTTTCTGTTCAACTATTTCTTCACCTTCAAGTACAAAATCCTCCTTGTTGTCTTCTTTCACTAGTTCTTCAATTGCGCTGTCAACTTCAAGGGTCTCTACTACTTTCACCTTTAGTGCCTCCTCTAGCTCCTGATGAAGTATGGATTCGCGAAGATGATCCTCTCTCTCTTGTTCCATGTCAATAGTATCAGTGGGATCATGTTGCTCTTGGATTGATGGATGTTGGTGCTCTTCCATGGATGGTGGTGATGGGATGGGTGGATCATTATGTGGTTGAGATGGAAGTGCATTGGAGCTTGAGGGTTGAATATTGGGGGTATTTGGTGGTCCGATTTGGGCGGTGAGAGCTTGTATAGCAGAGTTTAGATCGGCAAATGCTTTCTCCATGGAGGTTTGGGGTGGATAGGAGGGTTCATTTGTTGGAAGAAAAGGTTCATAACACGGAGATGGTTCCTCTTGATAAGGATATGGAGATGGTGTATATTGAGGTGGTGGTTCTGGGTATGGTTCATATGGTGGTTGGTGTGGTGGACAAGGATTGGGGTCATATGGAGGTGAATTATGGAAAGGGGCTTGTGAGTGTGGTGGTTCAAAGCTATGTTGAAGAGGTGGTTCATTGGCATATGATGGGGCTTGTTGGTAACTACAAAGGGGTCCACCATATCTATCATCTTGGTATGCATTATAGAATGGTCTCCGTCCATGATATCTAGGAGGATGTTGTTGCCTAAAGGGGTGATCAGATCCTCGTGGCTCCATCCATCTTTGATTGCTTAGACCTTGATGCATAGTCCTGTTATAGCTTCCATTCCTTCAACAAAATTAGAACCAAACTCAAAGCGAGAGGGGTGAGAATTCATAATAGCTATCAGAAATAAGAGGGAAGAGAGAAAACAAATAAACAAGTAAAAGAAAAAAATATTTTTTTTGAAAAATATTTACAATAACCAATAATAAGGCACACGTTTGTAATTCCCCGGCAACGGTGCCATTTTGAAGAACTGAAGATTGGTGGTTTAGAAGTTATAGTAAACTCTCGTTGTAAGTATAGTTACTAAACCAAGCAATCAACCTTTCTTACAAACGTTTTGGTTGTCACAAGTAACACTCCCCTAAATAAATTGATAACCGAAGTATTTAAACCTCGGGTCGTCTTCTCAAGGAATTGTAGGGAGGTATGTTCTTATTATTGGTTATGAGTTTTGTAAATTGGGGGTTTTGAGAATGAGGAACAAGTATGATAAATGATAAGTGAAATAAATAAATATCTATAAAATAAACTCTTGGCAAGGTGTGAGAAACTAGAAGTCCTATCCCGGTTATCCTTATCAATTGTGATGAGAATTGGATTTTTCTCCCACTAAGTCAACTTCTAACTATGAAGGTAAGTCAAGTGGATGAATTAATTTTTAATTCCTCAGGTCCTAGTCTTTCCTTGGGAAAGGCTAGAGTTATTGGAACTTGAATTAATTCTTAAAGAGTTTCAATTTTCAGTCAACAATGAGTTTGACAACTCAAGAGTTACCAATTAATCAACCAAAGCCAAGAATGTAGAAAGCTAAATTAAAATCATATATCTAAAAACATCTCAATAATGTATATTAAATAAGAGAATCAATCCTAACATGAAAAGTTCATAAGCCAATTGGGCAACAAATCAGATACAAACGAAAGCATCAGAGTAAATAAAAGTAGAAGAGAAACATAAGTTATTGAACCTGGTATGAAGAAACAATCCTAATGACTAAAAGAAATCCTAAATCCTAATCCTAAGAGAGAGGAGAGAACCTCTCTCTCTAAAAGCTACATCTAAATTGTGAAAAGTGAATTATGAAAGCATGATGAGTCTCTGCATTTTCCCTGACTTTAATCTGTGTTTATTGGCCGAAAACTGGGTTGAAATGCGGTCCAGAATCTCTGTCAGTGACTTTTGTAATTCTGCAAATCGCGCACGTCACGCGTCCGCGTCGTCCACACGATCGCGTCACTTAGCTTTTTCGTATCACGCGTGCGCGTCATCTACGCATTCGCGTCGTTCGTGTTTTTCCAATCCACGCGGTCGCGTGAGCCATGCGACCGCGTCACTGTGATTTCCTCTCTTCTGCGCGGTCGCGTGAGTCATGCGGCCGCGTAACTTCTCGCTGGTCATCTCCTTAATTTCTTGTATTCCTTCCATTTTTGCAAGCTTCCTTTCCAATCTGCCACTTATTCATGCCCTATAAAGCCTGAAACACTTAACATACAGATCACGGCATCGAATGGAATAAAAGAGAATTAAAATATCTAATTAAAAGTCTCTAGGAAGTAGGTTTTCAATCATGTAATAATTTTAGGAAGGAAATATAAATCATGCAAATCATATGAATAAGTGGGTGAAAAGCTTGATAAAACCACTCAATTAAATACAATATAAACCATAAAATAGTGGTTTATCAAGGACAATAGAAAAGCAGAGGCTCAGAGGGAACAAAGTACCTCCATACGCTTATCTGAAATTTCCACCAACCTGACTGAGATTTATAAGATGACCATAGCTTGCTTCAAGCCGACAATCTCCGTGGGATCAACCCTTACTCACGTAAGGTATTACTTGGACGACCCAGTGCACTTGCTAGTCAACTGCACGGAGTTGTGAGAGAAGTTTAAACTCAAGATTTCGTGTACCAAGAAGGTTGAGCGAGACAGAAAGGGGAGCAGCGGCACAGGGGTCCGCCGCAGCTGTTGCTACTCACTGGAACAGAGAGGCGCGGCCTAGAGCTGGCGGTGGCGATGTGGCGGAGACAGGGAGAAGAGAAGAGAAGGAAATAGAGAAGAGAGAGAGAAAGGAAGAAGGAAGAGAGAGAGAGAGAGAGAGAGAGAGAGAGAGAGAGAGAGGTGGTGACAGCGGCAGCAGCGTTGTCACCGGCGGTGGTCGTCGTGGGGTGTTGGAAGGCTAAGAGGGGTTTGGGTGGTGGTGTGGGTTCAGGGAGAAGAAAAGAAGAAGAAAGGGGTGTGTTTTGGAAACTGAAGCGCGACACTCCCCCTTTTCGAATTAACGTTCGAAAAGGGACCTGTGTAGACGCACACAGGGAGAAAGAAGGGGTTATGTGCGTGCACAGGGTTATGCGGACGCTGCGTGTAGAAGGTGTAACGCGACATGTGCGGGCACACAAAGGGTGTGCGCTCACACAAAAGGAGGGAAGGGGCTGGGTGCACACGCACAGCCTGTGCGTGCACTGCGGCCAGAGGGTTGATTCTTTGCTATGCGTGCACTCAGCTCTATGCGCACGCATGAAGGGTTTTTTTTAAAGGAGCACACGTGCGGCCGCAAGCATGGTGTGCGGACGCATAGGAAGGGCAAGGTGGTGTTCCCACGCACAGCCTGTGCGCGTGCTGGGAATAGAGGGGGTGCTTAAGGGTGTCCGTGCACACGTTGCCGTGCGTACGCACGAGAACTGGAAAACAGGGGACCTGTGTGGACGCACAAGGCTGTGCGCATGGACATGTCTCTATTCCTGCAACAAAAATTATGCCTCCAAGGCATCAATATAGCCAATTATTCATGAAACAAAAAGGTAAAAGAGAGAAAGTTAGAAGGATATTACCATGGTGGGGTGTTGACGTTAGAATTTTTGCTAGTAAAGAATTTCGTAAAAATATAGTCGCGTTGTAAGTATAGATTCTAAACCAATAGAAAATCCCTTCGTACAAACGTTTGGTTGTCACAAGTAACAAACCCCTTTTAAATTAATAACTGAGTATTTAAACCTCGGGTCGTCTTCTCAAGGAATTGCAGGGAAGTATGTTCTTATTATTGGTTATGAGTCTTGTAAATTAGGGGGTTTTGAAAGTAAGGAAGAAGTATGATAAATGATAGGTAAAATAAATAAATAACTGTAAAATAAACTCTTGGCAAGATATGAGAAATTGGAAGTCCTATCCTAGTTATCCTTATCGATGGTGATGAGAATTGAGTTTTAATCCCACTTAGTTAACCCTTACTAAAGCAAAGGAAAGTCAAGTGGACTAACTAGTTTGATCCTCAGGTCCTAGTCAATTCCTAAGAAAGCACTAGAGTTATTGGAATTCAATTCAATTAGCAAAACTAGCAATTATCAATCACGATGAGTTTGACAACTCAAGAGTTACCAATTAATCAATTAAATGCCAAGAAGAATATAAAAAGCTAGATGAAAATCATAGATCTGAAAATACCTCAAATTATATTATTTAAGAAAATCCTAACATGAATGGTGCATAAGCCAAATAGGCAACATGAGTAATACAAGCATCAAAGTATCTGAAAGTAAAAAAGAAATACAAAGTAAAAGGAATATTGAACCTGATATGAAGATGAGATAAATCCTAATCCTAATAGAAATCCTAATCCTAAATCCTAAAAGAGAAGAGAGAGCCTCTCTCTCTAAAAACTACATCTAAATTATGAAAAGTGAATTATGAATGTATGATCTGATTTTGCTCCACTCTCAGCCTCTAATCTGTGTTTTCTGAGCCAAGAACTGGATCAAAAACAGCCCAGAAGTCACTCCCAGCGCTTTCTGGTCCATACAGGTCGCGGCAAAGTGACGCGGAGGTGTCATCCACGCGTTTGCGTGGATTGAAGTTCACAGATGCAACGCGGACGCGTCATCCACGCGTTCGCGTCGCTTAACTTCGGGGCAGCTATGGCAAATTATATATCATTGTGAAGCCCTGGATGTTAGCTTCCAACGTAACTAGAACCGTGTCATTTGGACCTCTGTAGCTCAAGTTATGACCGTTTGAGTGCAAAGAGGTCAGGCTGGACAGCTTTGCAGTTCCTTCAACTTCTTGTATTCCTTCCACTTTTGCATGCTTCCTTTCCATCCTCTAAGCTATTCCTGCCCTGTAATCCCTGAAATCACTTAACACACATATCAAGGCATCGAATGGTAATAAGAGAGGATTAATATTAGCTAAATCAAGACCAAAGAAGCATGTTTTCAATCATAGCACAAAATCAGGAAGGAGAATGTAAACCCATGCATTTAGTATGAATAAGTGTATGAAAGATTGATAAAATCCACTCAATTAAGCACAAGATAAACCATAAAATGGTGGTTTATCACGTTTCTCCCACCTAGCACTTTGGTTTATACTCCTAAGTTGGAGTTGGCGAGGAGATCCTTGCTAGGGCGGCTTATGCTTCCACTCCTCCTTGAATCTCCAACCAAGTTTGCTATTGATTAGACCTTCGGGGTCCCAAATAAATTTCATCAAACTTTCAAGAGACTTCAAGCTAGCAATTAGGATCCATAAGTGTTTATCATAAAACCAATACCCGGATCCCATACTTGAGTTCCTGTATCACCATTGACATGCTTATGCACTCCCCAGAATCCACTAAATTGACTCTTGCACCAAAATTGAACTCCAAATGTTAAGTTGGCCCTTTTGATGAACTTTCCATTTCGTTGCCAATTAACATTCTTCTCTTCACCACCCACTACTCCAAGAAAGGCTCGAAGTTGACCATCCGTTTCCAAGATGGCATATTGATATGGGGCTAGAAAGCTTGTTGGAGAACTCTTCACCCACTCAATTCTATCTTGCACAAATACTTTTACCTCTTGGCGACTCAAAGCTTCCTCAACCTCTTTTGAATCTTCCTCATCCTCACTCAAGTCAAAAATTGGAGGTTGTGCGAAGTCCACATCAACATCTCCTTCCAAATCTAACAAGGGAGGCTCGTGAAGGTCATTGAAGGAATTACCCAAGTTGGACAAAAAATCTTGAATGATGGAATCCTCTTGATCAATTCCTACTAACTCTTCATTTGACTCCTTTTGCACTTCATCTTGTGACTTGACATCTTCTTCTTGATTTCGCAGTTCTTCTTTCACTCCACACTTTTCACTTGGTTCCACACATTCTTCCACTAGAATTTCTTACTTGTGGCATGAACGCGATGAAGCCAGATGATTCAAAGCTTTTGCTAAGGTAGACATGGCGTGCTCTTACTTCTTCCAGAACTCTTGTTGTCCTTGAATGAGCATGAGAAGTACGTCTTGTGTGGCTTGATCCATATACGAAGATGAAGATGGAGGTGATGAAGGTTGACAACTAAACTCATGAGGGTAAGGGTTTTGGTTTTGTATGTAGTACTATAAAGGTAAGTGTTTGGGTTCCATTGGGGTGCATTGTGGTGAGGGTGTGAAAAAGTCATCAAGAAAACATAAACAAAAAGCTACCAACAAAAGCAAACAAACAACCAAAAAGTGATAATTACACTATTAACATTTTTACATCAACCAAAAGATATAACACCGATTACATCCCTGGCAACGGTGCCAGATTTGATGTTAGGTATTTATTGTCGATCTAGATTTTCACAAAGTAGAATTCCACCGTTGAAAGTATAGCCTAGACCAACAATTAATTCCCAAATCAAATGTTTTAGATTCAAGTTAAAATAACCGAGAGTAATTAAACCTCGGGTCGTTCTTCCCTAGGATGCAATTGAAGTGTTATACGCTTTCAGTTGTGAGGAAAAGGGGGTTTTGCAGTTGAAGAACTAAAGATTGAAAGAACTTAAAATATAAAAGAACTAAGGAATGATCAAAATTATGAATTAATGTAAGTGACAAGGAAACAAGATCAAAACTAGTAAAAATGCTATAAATGCAATAAAGAGCCTTGACTTGGGAGTGAGGATCCAAGGAATCCTATCATCGCCATAACCACAACTATGGTAATTATCATGAGTCAATCTCGCCTAGTCAACCCCAACCATCGAGGAGTAAGTCATGCAAGCATAATTGACCTTAATCCATAAGTCCTAACCAACTTACCAAACTAGTTGATAAAAGGCTAGCGTCAATGGAAACAAGAGTCAACTAACTACCTAAGCACTACCACTAAATATCGAAAATTATGACTCTAGTATCCTAGAAAACTCAAACCACAAGCCATGTTGTGAAAATCTACTCAAAATCTAAAGTTGGCATTTTCACAAACACCTTGTGTGCATAAAAGTAAAACATGGGAAATTACAATGTAAATGATAAAACTATAATCATCTATCGACAAAACCAAATGTAAACAAGCAATCAAACATAAAGGAAGCATGAAACAAAAAATTCATTGATCAAAACTTCAAGAAACACAAAATTGCAATATGAACACAAAGTAACTTGAACCAAAGGGAATTGAAGGTAACAGTGCTTTAATTAAAGAGGAAATTGAGAGTACTTACAATTTAAAAAGTAAAAAGAAAGATTAAGGCTTACTATAAAATGCTACAAGAAAACAACATAAACCCTGGGAGAGCTCTCTATTCTACACTACTCCTACTCCTAATACTATGAAAAACTATTTAAAATTTGCTCCAATGTGTCCCTTTTGATAAGTGTTGAAGTATCCTTTATATAGCACTCCAAAATTGCATTTCAGCCTTCCAAAAATGAGCCAAGGGCCTCCAAATTCGCACAGCACGCGATTCATTAATGAAATCACATGTAGGGACTTGTGTGGACGCACAAGCGTGTGCGTCTGCACACTCGGCTGAAAATTGACCTGTGCGTACGCACAGGTGCTTGTGCGCATGCACACATGAAAATTCTCGCTTGTGCATACGGACGCAAGTTTGTGGGCACGCACACTTCGCTGTGTGTGCTTTTCCTTGTTTTCTTCATGTTTTCTCCCTTGTACATGCTTTCTTCCACTTTTGGCCATCCATTCTTGCCTTCAAGGCCTGAAATCACTCACAAACCATATCACGGCATCAAATGACATAAAAGTGGAATTAATTTGCTCTATCAAAGCACAAAATTGTATATTTTCACATTTAGGATCAAATTAGGAATCAAACACAAAAGTATGCTATTTTGGGGCTTAAGTGTGAGTTCATATACTAGAATCCATTCAAATCAAGCCAAAATATATCGGAAAATATGGACTCATCAGTGACCGATCTAGGTGGTAAACTATCAAATCATTTCTTGGCCGCTTTGGTTAACGTAGTCAAAAAGACTTTACAGCGAGTTGCATTTGATGTGTCTGTCAAGTACATGCGGCTTTTGAAATTGCTCAGATGATGCCTCGGATCGGTAGTTCCATTATAAAGATCCATGTCTTGGCTCTTAAAGTTTCTTCTCAGTCAGCTCGTGCTCTCCTACCCTTAAAGTCGACTCCAGTTTTAAGGGCTTTTCTTTTGATTCCTTTCATCGTTGTACCTCCCTTCTCAGGACTCTTTCAGACTCTCGTTATCGCTCTAGCTCCTACTCGAGTTGTTCCAGATGACCTTGACATTCATGGACAAGTCCCATGATCTTTGTGGAATCTCTTGGCCCAAATCCTTCAGGTCGGTGTACTTTTGAGCTTATCCTGTGTTCTTGCGGTTCGAAGGATGTGCATCTCTAGCTACACCTTTCCTTCTATCAGCTCAGGAAGGTATGACTAACACATGCTCATCATTATACTGCTCTTCTTCTAGGGCTTCAGAATCAGAGGACATGTGTCTATCTTCTGGAATGTCATCCGCCATCGTACGGTCTTAATTACCAGGTCCCCGACAACGACGCCAATGTTCTGAGAGTTACCTGAAACGGGTGAGTTTGGGTCTGAACATGAGGTCCAGACTCCTTTTTTGGAAACAGTGTCTGACGTTTTCTGCAATCGAGGTGCGGCCGTCCGAGTTCCTCATGAGGAGGTAGGGGACTCCGATGCTTAAGTTAACAAGGGTCTTAGGCAAGTTTTTAGTATATTGGAATTCGAAGAATACTTGAGGGTGTCAGGGTATTTATAAGTGTAGATATAGAGTCAATAACCACATTTTAGAGTTGTTCCACCTTTGATGGTAGGTAATTGTTCCCTTTTATTAGGGAGGTTGTTGAGATCTCCTTTCTAGATTAATAGGAGATATTGAGGGGGTTAGCTACTTATTTAGATAAGTAGGGCTAAGCCCATGTCGCCATATCCGACTTTTATAAAGGTTGGGTAAGTATTGGTCTAGATAACATCTGTAGATTGGGTTTTATTCATTTTAAATTTGGTTAAGTAACGGGCCAGAGTATAAACAATTGTCATCTTTTAGAAAAAATACTCTAAAATATTTTGTTTTAAAAAAAAAAGATTAAAAAGAACCTAATTGAAGATTTTTATCTAATAGGGACGAACTTAATTATAAACTTTTAAATTATAAAAACTTAAATAAAAATTTGATGAAGTTAAAAAGACTAATAGAGTATATAAACCTAATTTTATAATTATATTTTACTATTATAAAATATGATTAGTTTTTAAATTATCTAACTAACAAATTAAAACAGTAAAATAATAATTTAAATAATAACATATACTTTAGAATTCGATTATTCTAAGTTTTATTTTTTTTAAAAATTGAACAATTTTTTTTAATTGTCAATACAATCAAATATCTCTCTTAATATATATGTTATCAAATAATTATTTAAAATTGTATCTCTTTTACGATTACGAAACCGACACTTTATAATATTATAAATTAAAAAAAAAATTAACCGATGTAAATGCTACAATAAAATTAAAGCTAACATAAAAAAATAACAATCATAGATAAATAGTATTTTTTCACGTCTTAACTAATTTTTAATAAAGAACATTAATTTTATTTAAATTTAAAAATTAATTATAAAAATACATATCTAAAATAAAATTTTTAAATTAATTATTAAATACTAAAATTAAAAAAAATCTAATAAAGTCAAATTAATTAATTTAATAGAGACAAATAATAATAATTATTATTATATACTATTAAAAAATATTATTATATACTCCCTCCATACTCATAACTTCGTAAATTTTTAAGTTGGTTTGCATGAATAATGCTGATTAATTAGTGTCTAGGTGGTGTTGTGTTAAATCAATAATAATAATAATGTTCAATGTCACATCGCGAATCGTGCTAATGCAATTAATATTTAGCAATTTGTCGTGTGACTAAGCATCGATTGAACTTGTGGTCTCTGTTTATCAAATTATATTATTGATTGTTTGTTCATTATTGATATGGAGATTGGCTTGCCAATTACCAAAAGCCACTTGAAAACGCATGCGTGAACTTAATTAAAATTTATATAATCTAATTAAGATTTTTACGATTTGGATTCTTTAAAGTTTGAATTTTATTTTAGAAAATAAAATGTGTTTTTCTATTATTGATTTTATAGGTAGGACTAAGAATAAATATGAAAGAAAAGCTATTCAAAGATAGAAGATCACACTTTACTCTTTAAAATAAAATTCAAACTTTAGAAGATCCAAATTCATCTAATTATATTATATTTTATTTTATCATTCTGATAATTAAAGCAAATACTAACACATTCAGACAAAAGTAAGAGTACTATGGGTTGTTTGAGAAGGTTTAAAAGTAATTTTTGTTGAATTTTTTACTTATAAAAAATAGTAATATTAATATTCGGTATAATTTTTAAAATTAAATTGTAATTTTTTAAGAAGCTATTTAGAAACTTATAAAAAAATTAAAAAAAATAACTTCTCTCATAATACTATTATTTTTTGTCACATTTTTATAAAATAAGCACTTTTAAAACTAAAAATACAAACACAAAATAACTTATTTATAAACTACTTTTAATATAGTCATCTATTATTTAAACTATTTTTTTAAAAAAAAAACTTAATTAAACTGGCTCATATATTTTAAAAAGATTAGCCGGATTTCAATTTTTTACTTTTTCATTATCTTACCAAAAAAATAGTCAACTTAATTAGTCCGTTATTTTTTTGAATCTGAAACCAATGATGTAAACAATAATAAATAAAAAATTAAAATTTATTTAATTAATAAAAAATCTAATATTTTTTACTTAATAAAAAATATTTAAAAATAAATATTATATAAAAAGTTATGATAATGTTTTTTAAAAAAATATTTAATTGTGGTCTTAGATAGGTTCACAACTAATAATATAATTAAAGTTCACTCACTTATTTTCGTTGAATGGTTTTTCTTTTTTTTTTAAAATTTTATAGATAATATATAGACTTATGAAGAGAATAATAAAGAGACGAAAGATCTGAAAGTATGTGGAAGAACTAAAGTTAGTTGGAGAACCAGTGACGTGACATACAAGTTAGTTAGTCTTAATTAATGTTCTGTTGTGAAATTACTATAACAAGCTTACATGTAGTTTAACTAATAGTTGTTCAACTAATAGTTATTAGTTCTGCAATAATGAGAATCACACACTTTAAACTAATACTCTCTCTCTCTCTCTCTCTCTCTCTCTCTCTCTCTCTCTCTCTCTCTCTCTCTCTCTCTCTCTCTCTCTCTCTCATTTTTTGCTTCATTACAACTCAGAACAATTAGCTCTAATACCTTTCATGGTATCAGAATTAATCCAGGTTTTGATCTATGACTGCAGAAAACACATCTTCTCTCTCTCTCTCTCTCTCTCTCTCTCTCTCTCTCTCTCTCTCTCTCATTTTTTGCTTCATTACAACTCAGAATAATTAGTTCTGATACCTTTTATGGTATTAGAACAAATTCAGGTTTTGACCCATGACTGCAGAAAATACACCTTCAATATCTTCTATAGCAGCAGTAGCAAGATCTGCAATCAACACTACACTCAAGCTAGATGAAAAAATTATGTTCTATGAAAGAGATAAACACTGGCATTTATCAAATCCAATAAAGTCAAGAATCATCTCAATGAAAAGAAAATTCCGAAGAAGTATGGATCTGAAGAAGATAGAGTAGCTGAGATTGAAATTCAAGAGTTCGAAAAATAAGAGCAAGATGATCAATTCCTGGTGTCCTGGTTCTTTACTTCAATTGATTCTGGTTTCATAAGTCAGATTATTGATTGTGACTATGCATGTTAGATCAGGTCAAAATTAGAAGAATACTTTACAAAACGGGTGAGATCTAAAGTAAAACAACTAAAAACACAGATCAAAAGCATCAATTTTCAAGGTTCAGTCTCAGACTACATAGCTCGAATCAAGAAGGTAATAGATTCTCTCTCAACTTAAGGAGCACCACACATAGTGAAAGGTTTGTAGATGTTACATCTCAAAGTTTGAATGAAGACTATAGTGCATTTATTACAACGCTTTTCTCAAAAAATTATTCAATTACTGATAGTGAAGTAGAAGATTTGTTTATTAGACAATAGGATCTAGTTGAGAAGTTTAAGAAGGTTGAGCTAGGATCTATATAAATAAATGTTGCATAAAGTAATACATCACAAAGTAGTGGATAAGACAAATCTTACAATCAGCAAAATTATCAGCAAACTTTTCATCACCAAAACAACTATCAACAGCAAGGTTATCACTTAGGAAGAGGTCAAAATTTTCAAAGCAAATTCAGAGGAAGAGGTTTTAGAGGAAAATTTAATTCCTGTCGCACTAGAGCTTAATGTCAAGTTTGCAATCGATTTGATCATACTGCCTGGGAGTGTTTTCATAGAATTGACAAAGAATTTTCAAATCCTTATGGCTCAGCAACACACCAACCTGCACCACCATTAAGCCCCTTTCATCATCCGAATACTCAAAAATGAACACAGGCAAGAGCTCTTATGGCTGCAACATCACCAACTACACTGCTAATTGATCGAACTTGATACTTTGACACTAGAGCTTCTCATCACCTGACATTTGATGCAAATAACTTGATTGCAGGTTAGAATATCAAGGTACAGATAAAGTATTTACAGATAATGGACAAGGTATGAATATTAATTATGTTGGCAAAACTGTACTATTTTCTGAATTCAACCCTTACACCCTCTTTAAACTCTAATACCTTTTATTTGTCCCCTCCATCCAAAAAATCTAATAAGTATGACAAACTTTGCACTAGACAACCATATGTTCTTTGAGTTTCATGCCTTCAACTGCTTTGTAAAATCACAGGCGACAAGGGACACATTACTCTGAGGGTCTCTTAAAGGTAGACTCTATCAATTTCACAACATTAGAGTGCTAGCTCGGTTTCCCAAATCACACACCGATATGAACTAGCTCTCTTCACAATCAAAACAAAATATTTCATAGACTTTTGTCCCTAAGCCTCAACATAGTGACTGTACCATGAGTAAAAAATTCAATCAAAAGAGAAGCTTCATTGCTTAAAGTGTTGACAACAAAAATAATACCACAAGTTTTACTTCTGATAAAATTCAATTTCCAACTCAATTGCACCTGAGGTAATTTCTAGTTTAGTTTTCGATTTAGTGTCAAAATTTGATGTATGGCATAGAAGGATGGGCATCCCGTGGCAACTATTGTAAAGCAAATCATACAATTGTGTAATGATGATGTTAGTTCAATAAAAGTTCATGCAAAGATAGCAGTAAAGCCTCTGTGAACTACTTATTGTCAAGGAAAGCATTACAACCTTTCCTTTTTAGATTCTACAACCAATTATACTATACCTTTAGAACTCATTTATTTAGATATTTAGAGACCAACTCCAATAATGAGTAGTTCATATTTTAGATATTATATGGTGTTCATTGATGCAACAACAAAATTTACTACTATCAACCTACTCCAAAACAAGGCTCAAGCCTTTCAAGTATTTATGCAATACAAACTCGTGATGGAAAATAAGCTTAGTGGAAAAATCAAGATGCTACAAATGCATAATGAAAAAGAGTTCACCTCAAGGCAGTTCATTCAATTTTTGATTCAACAATGAGTAGTGTATATGTTGAGCTATCTATACACGCACCAGAAGAATGGTTGTGCAGAGCGCAAGCACAAGCATGTTACTGAAGTGGGATTGACTTTGCTATCTCAAGCCTCCATACCATTAATATTTTACCCTCATCTATCACCAATTATAAATCACTTTTTGAACTTTTATACCACAAATCTCCTGACTATCTCTTCTTAAAAACTTTTGGTTGCTCATGCTTTCCACAGATAAGACATTATCAACTTTACAAGTTTAATTTCAAGACACACGAGTACTTTTTTCTTGGCTATTCTCCTCACCACAAAGGCTACAAGTGCCTCTCTCCCTCTAGTAAAATATATATATATATATATATATATATATATATATATATATATATATATATATATATATATATATATATATATCTCAAGGCATGTCCTCTTTGTTGAAACTGAATTTCCTTATCACTCACTTTTTTCTCAATCCACCAACACCTCCCCATAATGCTCAGTTCCTTACATAATTTTTCCAATCACTCTGTCTACTAGGCCATACACTACTCAGCAACTTTCACTTTTCCTAAACCACATGTCATCTTGATGGTAATCAATGGCTAAGAAAAAGGGAGGCTGAATCTTGACCTCCTTTTTCTTTTACAAGAATCTTTATCCTCTGATGAAGAATACAGGAGAAATTTTAGTTTTGTCTCCTGACACGAGAAGAGCCAAACCACAGTAGCTTGATAAAATAAATATAGAGAGACGTTGTTGAGAAGGAAAATCAGAAGTCACTTTTATTTTTATCTCCTAAGTTGTAGAATCAGAAATAGAGAAGAGAGTAGAGAGTGACACATAGATGTATCCTAGTTCAGCTACTCAGTGTAATGTAGCCTAATCCAGTCTCCATCATAACAATGATGAAATTTTACTATTTTTCAATAGTTTACATTCACCAATTCTCTATAGAATTTACCCCAATCCTATCTCTGACAAGTCCAGATTCTAACCTAATCTGAACTTGACTAGGACTCACCCTAACTTTCAACAGCAAAATGCTAACCCAACTTACAAGAGAATCCTCTCAGGATCATGACACAAAACAGAAATACTAACAAAGGAATTTTGGAATAACTTAGGCTTTTTCTCCAAGTCTAGCTCACTGTCTTTTTCCACGCATTGAGTTTTTCTTACAAACTTTACCATATTTGCCTTTTTCCAATGAAACTCAGACAGACTAAATTGAGAAAAAGAATTACAACATGAAAACCATGAAGGAGAAGAACAAGAACAGCTTAGAGAGCTATGGAAACCGAAACAAGTGCTCTTTCTCTCTTGCTTAATTCTTTGCTGTTCGCCCCTATTATAAAGAAGTGAAGCTTCCAAGGTTTGAACAAAGTCCAACACTTGGGTTGTCTTCTTCTCTAACATCAGAACCAGCAGCGATATGGTCAGAGAAGAGAGAGAAGGCTGAAGCAGTGACATGCAACATTATCATTCTCTTTCATCCTTTTTCTTCAAGCATCTTGAATCTGGGCCGTGTGTTCTTGCTTTGTCACCAAGTTTGATTTTTTATTGTTGATGAGCCACAGAGCACCTTTGAATTTGCTGTCTTCATTGTTTCTTGAAGGATGCTTCAGACTCAGAAGATTTATTCACGATTTCTCGTTGAAGCACAAATTAAGAAACCACTCCTTTGTGATCTTCTGTCACGTTAAGATCTTTCCTTTGTTAAAGCCCTTATACTTTCCCTTCTTGCTTGAAAATGGAAGCTAGCTTTTGGTTCTTCTTTTTGTCCTAGCTTCGGATCTTTTCTCTTTCTTCTTTCTTGGTTCAGAGATTGATGTGATTAAGGAAGAAAAGGAAGAGAGAAAAGAGAGAGTTTATGGTTCGGTGGATGTGAGACAGGATTCAAATGAATTAAACTTTGTTAACCCGGTTAGTGACTTAGTTGAAGTGAGATGGATTTGGGTGTTGTCACCGAATTGGACTTAAAGTGGATATGGGCTCACTTTCTTTCTTTTCTCTCATATGGTTCAGCAGCTTATGATGAAACAAAGTTTGGTTACGTTTAACATGATAATGGGCCAGAGTGTGTGTATGTATGGGCTTGAGCATTTGCTTCTTGGGCCAGTTTCAATTCAATTTAATTTCTACACACTAAATAAAATGCATCACACAACCAATTTGCTTTTAATCCAACAATATTTACTCATCACTTTTAATCAGTGTTTTAGTTTTCCAAACTCAACACACATCATCCATCTTTGCCTTCCACAACACCATAACCCACTCAAAACCTTCTTGAGTAGCACTCTGTTTCTCCTCCCTCATCAACTAACCCAGTCCCTATTTCAGATATAGAGTATAATGTTAACTCAATTAATCTTGATATTTGTCTTTTATCTGAGAATATCAATTTGTCACCTTATATTGTTGAGTTTTCCACAAGTAATAATGGATTAAATGATCAACTAAGGCCTTAATTTATAATGCATAAACTAGCTGGCAAGTACACCGGGTCGTACCAAGTAGTACCTCAAGTGAATGAGGGTCGATCCCACGAGAATTGATGAACTAAGCAACAATGATTAAGTGATTTACTTAGTTAGACAAACAGAAAATGGTGTTTTGAGAGTTCAAAAGCTTTAAATAGTAAATTCAGAGAATTAGAAAGCAAGTAGTGAATGGGTTGTGAAATATATGAGTAAAACAGTTAAGGTTTCAGAGATATTTATGTTCTGGATTAACTTTTCTTACCAACTATTTTAATCATGCAAGATTCGATTCATGGCAAACTATATGTGACTAAACTTTAATTCCTTGGACCTTTTTAGTCTCCTCTAACCTTCATCAACCACCAATTCCTTGGTCACTTGATTCCAATTAGGGGGTTAAGTTCAAATCTAGTTTATGTGCCACAGAAACCCTAATTACCCAAATATAAGAAGATTATATGTCACGTATCCCATTAAATCCAGATAATTAGAAATTTAGGAGAAATTGTTTTTAAGTTGTTGTTCAAGTAAAGAGCTTTTCCAAGTTTTACAAGAACTCAAATAGAACAAGGGTCATACTTCCGTTCCACCCAGATTCATAAGATAAAGAATGAAAATAATTCTTGAAATTGAAATCAAAATATGAATTAAAATAGAATAATAATAGTATTAATCCATAGAATTAACAGAGCTCCTAATCTTAACAATGGAGGTTTAGTTGCTCATGGTTCAGAGAGAAAAACTAGGTTTCTGTAAAACTGTAAAGTACGGAATGAGGTATGAGAGAAGAGATTGAGCCCGAAGGCCTGATTCTTTTCCCTTTTATATCTGGTCCTAATTAATGTAAATTATATTTTTTAAAACTAAATAATATCTTTTCCTATTTATAAATAAAATAAAAGCTTAATCAAAATATAAAATAGGATCTTTGAATTCTTCTTGCTACGTGGGACCATGGCAATCACTAAAGGCTGGCGCCTAACTTCACAATTGTGAAGTTAGGCGTGAAGGGGGGCAGCAAGCAATTGGGCGTGTTGATTGTGTCTTGGTGCCTAACTTGGGAAAAGCCAAGTTAGGCGCCACTTATACAACAGCTTTTGGCGTGTGGAGCTTTCCTTTGGCGCCTAACTTGGAGAATCCCAAGTTATGCACCACCCTTACCGAATTGCTGGAAAAAAGTGTATACTATTATACATCATTGGAAATCTCTAAAAGTTAGCTTTTCAATGCCATTAGAACCATGTTAATTGGACCTCTATAACTCGAGCTATTTCTATTAGAGTGCAGGGAGGTCAGGGTTGACTCCATCAAATCCATCTGAATGCTACCTGAAATAAACAGAATTGTACACGACTCAAAGTATCATCTATAGTGGCTAAAAGATATTTAAATCTTGATTAAACTCAACAATTTGAATGCAAATTCACTATGAAAAGATAGGAAAGATGCTCACGCATCAAAACACCAAACTTGAATTGTTGCTTGTCCTCATGCAACCAAAACTAATATAGGCTTAGGATGTGAATTTGCATGAGAAGTGAGTGTTCAATTAAGCTCATGTCTCCTCTTAAAGTGGGGTTTATATCACTTAAACTCTGAATAGTTTTGGCATCTCACTATCCTTTGAATCTGAGGAATGTCACTGTCATTCAGAATTAGAATCCGGATAGTATTGTGAATGCTCTGGCCTTTTTGCTTCGGATTAATCCTTGAACACATCAAACTTTCTTTTCTTTGGTGCTTTGCACCTTGAGCCTAGCCATAACTTTAAATATTTTATCTGAAGCTTTACTTGACACAAAAACACCATAAGCACTTAACTGCGGAACTCTCTTTTAGTTCTGATTTTTCTTTCAGTTACTCCCAGACAGTGGTGCTCAAAGCCTTTGGCATACTCTGTTAATTGCACTTGATCTCGACTCTTAGTGCTTTGTCTCAAGGATTACTTGACACATTTACACCACAAGCATATGACTAGGAAAACAACTCTTTGAGCTTTTAATCATATTTGACCTTCCTAGTTATTGATGCTCAGAGCCTTGGACCTTGCATTTATTTTTCTTTTGCTTCAATGGTTAAGCTTTTGTTTACTTCAGAGAATTCATATTAGTTCTCTAAATTCCTATTCTTCATGCATCAACATCCTTTGATTCAAATTCAAATATGCACTGTTCATATCATGCATTCAAAATTACAGATAACACCACCACATTTAAGTAAATAAGACTACTCTTAAATATAAACTCAATTTCTCATGCAATACATCACTTATTTTCTTTTCTTTTTAGATTCAAGCTCAGTAAGTGGTACATGAGACAATTGTTTTTAACTAAAAACAAATAACAAAATGAAACTAAATCTAAGAACTGAAAGTACTAAAGATCATGCAGGCAATCAAAGCAACAGAAAACAGAAGACAACAAAATAAGAACGGAAGGAGAAATAGAATGAAAGGAACTCAACCACCTCAGTTATGCTGGTGGCCATCTCATTCCTCTGGCTGTGCTCCTCCATGAAGAACATTCATCTCCCGATGGTGCCACTGATGATAAGGTAAATAGAGAGCGCACTTCTACAATACCAAACTTAAAAGTTTGCTTGTTCCCAAGCAAAGAAAAACTCTAAGGTGTCAAAAATTCCTTTTAATTGCTTCTGCTACTGTTTTAATCACTCTGCATGACCAAAACACATGTAAAATAGGAAAAATTATAAAAAAAATTGAGATAAAGTAATTTAAAACCAAAAATAAAATACCTATAATTCTAAAATCAAAATAACTATAAAATTAAAACCAAAGTAACTGCAAAATCAAGGATACTAGTAGTTGGGTTGCCACCCAACAAGCGCTTCTTTAACGTCACTAGCTTGACGATTGATTGTTGTTTTTTCTTCCTCTTCTTCCAGTTAGTTAAGAGAAATGACTTTAGTGGATATGAGGAGAAAAATGATACCCCATACAACTCTCTGATTCATTAGGACCAAGGAAAGCATATTCAAGTGTTCGGGGAGAAGACTTTAATTCAAATGTGAGCAGTGCATTCAAATTTTTCTTCTCAGGAGCTTGCATGCATAGAATTAAAGGGACTTGTATGGCTTCCTCAAGAATTATTGGAATGTGCAAGCATGGAGTGTGCATGGCTTCCTCTTTTGTTTGTGTATCATCCTCCTTTGTTTGTGCATCTTCCTCCTTTGTTTTTGCATCTTCCTCTTCTTTAATGTATGAGGGTGGAGAGTTCTCTAATTCATTGGAGTATGAGCTCCTTTGATTGATTTTCTTACTTTCTTCCATAGAATCTTGCATTGTATCTCTTGGGAAGGAATTTGCTTGTTTTTCTTCCTGGGGCTTGATAATCAACTCCACATATTTCTCTATATTTTTGAAACTCATCCTCATATCATGTATGCATTCTTTCATGAGAAGCTGATGAGCGGATAATTTATACGCTTTTTGGCATTATTTTTAGATAGTTTTTAGTAGGATCTAGCTACTTTTAGGGATGTTTTCATTAGTTTTTATGATAAATTCACATTTCTGGACTTTACTATGAGTTTGTGTGTTTTTTTGTGATTTCAGGTAATTTCTGGCTGAAATTGAGGGACCTGAGCAAAACTCTGATAGAAGGCTAATAAAGGACTGCTGATGCTGTTGGATTCTGACCTCCCTGCACTCGAAATAAATTTTCTGGAGCTACAGAACTCCAAATCGCGCACTCTCAATGTCTTTGGAAAGTAGACATCTAGATCTTTCCAGCAATATATAATAGTTCATACTTTATTTGAGATTAGATGACGTAAACTGGCGCTCAACGCCAGTTCCATGCTGCATTCTGGAGTCAAATGCCAGAAACACGTCACGAACCAGAGTTGAACGCCAAAAACACGTTACAACTTGGCGTTCAACTCCAAAAGAAGCATCTGCACGTGGAAAGCTCAAGCTCAGCCCAAGCACACACCAGGTGGGCCCCAGAAGTGAATTTCCGCATTAATTACTTACTTCTATAATCCCTAGTAGCTAGTCTAGTATAAATAGGACTTTTTACTATTGTATTCAGTATCTTTGATTATCTAGTCTTTGACCATTTGGTCTTTTGATTACGTTTGGGGGGCTGGCCATTCGGCCATGCCTGAACCTTCATCACTTATGTATTTTCAACGGTGGAGTTTCTACACACGATAGATTAAGGGTGTGGAGCTCTGCTGTACCTCAAGTTTTAATGCAATTACTACTATTTTCTATTCAATTCAGCTATTCCTGTTCTAAGATATTCGTTGCACTTCATCATGATGAATGTGGTGATCCATGACACTCATCATCATTCTCACCTATGAACGCGTGACTGACAACCACTTCCGTTCTACTTTAGACCGGGCGCATATCTCTTGGATTCCTTAATCAGAATCTTTGTGGTATAAGCTAGATTGATGGCGGCATTCATGAAAATCCAGAAAGTCTAAACCTTGTCTGTGGTATTCTGAGTAGGATTTAGGGATTGAATGACTGTGACGAGCTTCAAACTCGCGATTGTTGGGCGTGATGACAAACGCAAAAGAATCAAGGGATTCTATTCCAACATGATCGAGAACCGATAGATGATTAGCTGTGCCGTGACAGAACATTTGGACCTTTTTCACTGAGAGGATGGGATGTAGCCATTGACAACGGTGATGCCCTACATACAGCTTGCCATGAAAAGGAACAAGAAGGATTGAAGGAAGGCAGTAGGAAAGCAGAGATCCAACAGGGACAAGCATCTCCATACACTTATCTGAAATTCCCACCATTGAATTACATGAGTAACTCTATCTTTATTTTCTGCTTTATTTATTATTCAAAAACTCCATAACATTTACTATCCGCCTAACTAAGATTTACAAGATGACCATAGCTTGCTTCATACCAACAATCTCCGTGGGATCGACCCTTACTCACGTAAGGTATTACTTGGACGACCCAGTGCACTTGCTGGTTAGTTGTGTGGAGTTATGACTAAGTGTGATTCACGTTTGAGAGCGCTACCAAGTTTTTGGTGCCATTGTTGATGATCACAATTTCGTGCACCAAGTTTTTGGCGCTGTTGCCGGGGATTGTTCGAGTTTGGACAACTAACGGTTCATCTTGTTGCTCAGATTAGGTAATTTTCTTTTTTGTTTTATTTTCAAAAAATTTTCAAAAATCTTTCAAAAATTTATCCCTCTATTTTCGAAAAAATCCTTCAGAGTTTTTAAGAATGAATTCTAGAGTTTCAAAATGGTATGATGAAGCTTGGCTGGCCATCAAGCTTTAGACTAACCTTATCTGATTCCTAGGATTTTGATTGAGGGCTTTGAATTCATTACTTCTTTTTTCCTATATGTTTTTTGAAAAATAAAAAATAAAATCCAAAAAAATAATAAAATTATAAAAATAAAAAATATTTGTGTTTCTTGTTTGAATCTTGTGTCATATTTTAAGTTTGGTGTCAATTGCATATTCATTTTGTTCTTGCACTTTTCGAAAATTTATGCATTCATATTGTTCTTCATGATCTTCAAGTTGTTCTTGGTAAGTCTTCTTGTTTGATCTTGATATTTTCTTGTTTTGTTTCTTTTATTGTTTTTCATGTGCATATTTGCATCATATTGTCTAAGCATTAAAGATTTCTAAGTTTGGTATCTTGCATGTTTTCTTTGCATCAAAAATTTTTCAAAAATATGTTCTTGATGTTCATGATGATCTTCAAAGTGTTCTTGGTGTTCATCTTGACATTCATAGTGTTCTTGCATGCATCATTGGTTTTGATCCAAAATTTTTATGTTTTGGGTCATATTTGTATTTTTCTCTCTCATCATTAAAAATTTAAAAATATAAAAATATATTTTCCTTTTTTCTCTCAAAATTTCGAAAATTTGGGTTGACTTAGTTAAAAATGTTTTTAAAATTAGTTAGTTCTTATAAGTCAAGTCAAATTTTCAAATTTTAAAAATCTTATCTTTTTAAAACTTTTTTCAAAATTCAAATCTTTTTCATTTTTCTTTCATGATTTTCGAAAATTTCAAAAATTATTTTCAAAATCTTTTCTTAATTTTATTTCAAAATTTTCGAAACTTAACTAACAAGTAATGTGATTGGTTCAAAAATTTGAAGTTTGTTACTTTCTTGTTAAGAAAGGTTCAATCTTTAAATTCTAGAATCTTATCTTTTAGTTTCTTGTTAGTTAAGTAATTAATTTTAATTTTAAAAATTAAATCTTTTCTAACCATATCTTTTTAATCATATCTTTTTACTTTATCTTTTATATCATATATTTTTTCAAAATTTTATCTTTTTTCAAAAATTTAATTTTAAAATATCTTTTCTAACTTCTTATCTTCTAATCTTTTTTTTATTTTCAAATCTTTTTCAACTAACTATTTGACTTTTTGTTTGTTTCTTATCTTTTTCAAAACCACCTAACAACTTTTCTCTCTCTAATTTTCGAAAATACCTCCTTCTTTTTCAAAAATTCTGTTTTTAATTAATTAATTATTTTAAATTTTAATTTTAATTTTGTTTCTTATCTTTTATTTTCGAAAATCATTTAACTCCTTTTCAAAATTTATTTTCGAAAATTTCTCCCTCTCTCATCTTATTCTCCTTTATCCTCACCCTTGTATTTGGATTCTCCTTTCTTTATTCCCTTTCTTCTTCTACTAACAATAAGGAACCTTTTTACTGTGACATAGAGGATTCCTCTTCTTTTTCTGTTCTCTTCTCCTTCATATGAGCAGGAACAAGGAAAAAGGCATTCTTGTTGAAGCTGATCCAGAACTTGAAAGGACTCTAAAGAGGAAACTAAGAGAAGCTAAATTACAACAATCCAGAGACAACCTTGCTGAAATTTTCGAACAAGAAAAGGAGATGGCAGCCAAACCCAACAACAATATGCAAGAAGGATGCTTGGTGATTATACTGCACCTACTTCCAAGTTTGATGGAAGAAGCATCTCAATTACTGCCATTAGAGCAAACAATTTTGAGCTAAAACCTCAATTAGTTGCTCTAATGCAACAGAACTGCAAGTTTCATGGACTTCCATCAGAAGATCCCTACCAGTTCTAAACTGAGTTCTTGCAGATCTGTGAGACTGTTAAGACTAATGGAGTAGATCCTGAAGTCTACAGGCTCATGCTTTTCCCTTTTGCTTTAAGAGACAGAGCTAGAGCATGGTTGGACTCTCAACCTAAAGATAGCCTGGACTCCTAGGATAAGCTGATCATGGCCTTCTTGGCTAAATTCTTTCCTCCTCAAAAGCTGAGAAAGCTTAGAGTGGATGTTCAGACCTTCAAACAAAAAGATGGTGAATCCCTTTATGAAGCTTGGGAAAGATACAAGCAGATGACCAAAAGATGTCCTTCTGACATGTTTTCAGAATGGACCATGATAGATATATTCTATTATGGTCTATCTGAGTTCTTTAAGATGTCACTAGACCATTCTGCGGGTGGATCCATTCACCTAAAAGAAATGCCTGCAGAGGCTCAAGAACTTATTGACATGGTTGCAAATAACCAATTCATGTACACTTCTGAGAAGAATTCCGTGAATAATGGGACACTTCAGAGGAAGGGAGTTCTTGAAATTGATGCTCTGAATGCCATATTGGCTCAGAACAAAATGTTGACTCAGCAAGTCAACATGATTTCTCAAAGTCTGAATGGATGGCAAAATGCATCCAACAGTACTAAAGAGGCATCTTCTGAAGAAGAGGCCTATGATACTGAAAACCCTGCAATGGCAGAGGTAAATTACATGGGGGAAGTGATAAACCACTATTTTATGGTTTATCTTGTGCTTAATTGAGTGGATTTTATCAACTCTTTACCCACTTATTCATACTAATTGCATGGTTTTACTTTTCCTTCCTTATTATGTGATGTATATGAAAAACATGTTTCCTATGATTTAAAATTAATTATTTTAATTACCCTTTATTATCATTCGATGCCATGATTAGAGTGTTGAGTACTTTCAGATCTTCTAAGGCAGGAATGACTCAAAGGATGGAAAGGAAACAAACAAAAATGGAAGGAAAGCATAAAATGGAGTTTCTGAAGAAACTGGCAGCGACGCGACCGCATGGACGACGCGGCCGCATGCCAAACGCGAAGAAGCAGTGACGCGGTCGCATGACTGACGCGACTGCGCACCTAAAGAAGAACACCTATGGCGCGGCCGCATGACTGACGCGACCGCGCAACAAGGAAAACTCCAATTGACGCGACCGCGTGACCCACGCAGACGCATGACGGAGGCCACGCACCAGAAATTGCAGAAAATGCTCATAGCGAGTTCTGAAGCCCTTTTTGGCCCAAATCTAAGTCCAGAAGGCATAGACCAGAGGTTATGAAGTGGGGGAATGCATCCATTCGGGGGGAGTCTCCAATTTTTAGTCACTTTCCATGATTTAGGTTTAGTGGGAGAGAGGTTCTCTCCTCTCTCTTTAGGATTAGGATTTAGATTTAGGATTTTATTAGTTTTGAGGATTATCTCTTTATCAAGTTCAATATTCTCTTTTTCAATACTTTCTTTCTCAATTTAGTTTATGAATTCTTCTATGTTACAGATTACTCTTTTGAATTAATGTTATTTGAGGTATTTTAGTTTAATATTGCTTTCTTTATTATTGTCATTGATTATTCCCAATCTGAAGACATTCTTATTCCAGTAGATTTAATCCCTTTCCTTTTGGTCTTGGTTAGAAATCAGTAACTCAGGAGTTATCTTAGCTCAACATAATTGATAACTGTTATCTTTGCTAATTGAACTGAACTTCAATAATCCCAACCTTTTCTTAGGAAATAAATAGGATTCGAAGGTCAAACTAATTAGTCCCTTGACTTTCCTTTGCTTTAGCAAAGGTTAACTAAGTGGAATTAAGATTCAACTTTCATTATTATTGATAAGAATAATTAAGTCTGGACTTCCAATTTCTCATACCTTGCCAAAAGGTTTGCTTTACAGTATTTATTTATTTTAATTGCCATTTAAATTATTTGCCATATTAATTCTTCATTCTCAACCCCAATTTACAATCTCCATAATCAATAATAAGAACATACCTCCCTGCAATTCCTTGAGAAGACGACCCAAGGTTTAAATACTTGGTTATCAATTTTAAAGGGGTTTGTTACTTGTGACAACCAAAACGTTTGCACGAAGGGATTTCTGTTGGTTTAGAATCTATATCTACAACGTGACTATTCTTATAAAATTCTTTACTAGCAAAAATCCTAACGTCAAAATGGCGCCGTTGCTGGGGAATTGCAAACATGTGCCTTATTATTGGTTATTGTAAATATTTAAAAAAAAATATTTTTCTTTTACTTGTTTATTTGTTTCTCCTTTTTCCCCCTTATTTTTGATAACTACTATGAATTCTCACCCCTCTCGCTTTGAGTTTGGTTCTAACTTTGTTGAAGGAAATAGAAACCACAGCAGGAATATGCATCAAGGTCATACCAATCAAGGATGGATGGAGCCAAGAGGATCTAATCAACCCTTTAGGCAACAACACCCTCCAAGACATCATGGACAACGACCATTCTACAATGCATACCCAGCTGAAAGATTTGGTGGACTGCCTAGTAACTACCAACAAGCCCCACCCTTTGCTCAAAGACCATCCTCTCGACATAATTTCGAACCACTACACTCACAAGCTTTCTTTCACCATTCGCCACCATATGTTCCTTATCCGCCCCAACGCTAGTCCAATTACTCCCAAGAACCACCACTCTCCTACGCACCATGTCCATATCCATCAAGCCAAAAATCACAGGTTCACTTCGAGGAATCAGTAAACTAGTTCAATGCAACCCTTCATCAACTGGAGCAAGCAATAAATCAATTATCTTCCAGACGTTCAGACACTCAATAGACTCCCATGGCTTCATGTGGAGAATCTAATGAAGAACGCAACACGAAGAAGACACTAGAGACTCCAGTGGACAGCATAGAGCATAACTTCATACTGGAACAAGTAGAGGACGTTGTCATTGTAGAAGAAGAAGAGTTGGTTGAAGATTTAGGAGATGCTGAACCTCCTAGGAAATACATAGTCATGGAAGACCCTGTCAAGGATGTTACAATTAACGCAAAAATTCTCTCATCAAAAGAGGAGGTTGCACAGCCTCCAATGCATATATCTTATGAAGAACTGGACGGAGTAACTCAAGACACATGTTTCCTTGATGATGATAGTCACCAGTCAAGTCCCCCTAGTGATGAACTTGCACCCGCAAGTGAATTCTTTGAGACAGAAGAATCTTCCCCAAGTGAATACGAAGATGATGCAGAGGTAGACTTTTCTCAACCTCCTAATTATGACTCAAGTGATGAGAAAGATATAGAAGACTTTGACCAGGACATGGCTGGAATGGAAAAAGTTTGCAAGGAAGTGGAGAAATTCACTGAAGACCACAAAGGAGTAGAGCTTGCAGAACCACTAAAAACACTGATCCCAAGGCCACTACCAACCAACACAGACTTCAAGTGGGTAAAATCCTTAACTCTTATCTTTATTTTTCCACTTAAATACGGTTTACTTGAAATAGATGGCCAGCTTAGAGCTCTCTGTGGCTTTAAGAGTAAGAGGGAAATGGCTCGTACTCAGAGCTGGTGCACAAGGTTCAATAAGGTTCCACGCTTCAACTCGAAGTGCAAGGATTGGTATCATGCTCAATCGAATGGATCTCGGAAAACGTTTGGTCATCTTGGTGAGAATTTAATTTCGAAACCGCCCGGATGGAAAAGAATAGATCAAAATGAAAGCGGATTTGGAACCAAAGTTTGGGATCCTGGAATATATTCTGATATTCATCACCTCGGGAGCCTAAAAATCTGTTTGAAGCTGCTCAGAAGCTTCACATGCCTAGTTTGGGACCCCGGAGGCTACTGGAACTCCAAACATTGGTGGAGATTTCTGGATGAGTTCAAGCACAAGCCGCCATAACAGGAAGCTCCTCAATTGTCCAACTTAAAGAATTTAACTAAAAGTGCTAGGTGGGAGACAACCCACCATGGTATGATCGTTCCTTTTTCATTTTTATTTAGTTTTATTTGTTTTCAAGTTTTTCATTGAAACTAGAATTACTCATAACATTCATATCATTTTGCATTCTGCATACTGCATATTAAAAAAATGCCACGCGACGCGACCGTATCAGCGATACGTCTGCGTCGAAAGGAGAGGGGAGAAAATAAAAACGAACAGAGAGTCACGCTGGAGCGTGGCTGGAGGTGTGCCAGTGGCACAAATCGACCCACGTGACCGCGTCGCCGACGCATCTGCGTCACATGGGAATAATGGCCTCACACGCGACCGCGTGACTCACGCGGCCGCGTGCCCTGATTTTCGACGTAAAAAGGGTGCACAATGAATTATTGTGCGAGAGTGGTGCTGGATTGGTGCTGAACGCACAGTTCTACCCATGCGGACGCATGGCTCACGCGTCCGCGTCATTCCCTTCTAAATCTCACTCACGCGATCGCATACCCCACGCGATCGCGTCACCCCAAATTTGGCAAATAAAATAATTCGAACAGAGAGTTGTGCAGGCGCGAGGCTGCACTCGCGCCAGAAGCATAACATGTGTCACGCGACCGCGTCGAATAACTTAAAACGCAAGTCACGCGACCGCGTGCCCCACGCGTCCGCGTCGCTTGCGCCGCACAGCTTATCCTAATTTGCCAAATATCTTATCTTTTCTTCCCCAATCCTAATTTTTCCCTCCCTCCTTTCTTACTCACTTCTTTCCCTTCTCATTCTTCTTATCTTTCATTTTATTTTACTTAATTTATTTGTATATTTCATTCATTGCATTTTAATTTAGTGCATATTTTTCTTTTCTTTTCTTTTCTAAATTTATTATTTTTCATTTGGTGTTGATTTTCTTATTTAACTGTTGCATCTTTTCTAGTGTCATTTTGATGCTTAGTGACTTGTTTTACAATATTGGGTAATGTTAATTTTCTGTCAATGTCAATCTTTTATACCTGTATTCCTTTTACATTGGCAAGAACTTACATTGTCTTTCATTACCCACTCTCTTCCCCATTGTTGTACATTTTGTCCCACTGGCATGCCATGGCTTCTATTGTTTTCTCACGTACATGTTGAACCTTCCATGTAAATGAGACCCTTATCATTTGGCATTAACCCAGCCATACTTCATTTATTTTCTTATCTTTATTTCTGGGTTACTTTTCTTCCCTATTTTCTTTCAGGATGGCCACCCGGAAGGGAAGCGGAAGACGTTTACATGGGGAGAGAAGACAAGTCCATCTGCACAATCTTTGGAGAAAAGCACAGTTGGAACAACCCGTCCACCTGCACATCTTAGCATGCGCTGAGGACGGTGCAATCTTTAAGTGTGGGGAGGTCGATACCAATCTCCATGGGTTAGTTATTTCCTATTTCAACACCAATGTTTTATTTTATTTGATAGTTCATTGTTGCATTTGCATATTTGTTTGATTTTTGCATATTTTACCACTTGGTTAAAGTAATAATTTCTTTTGCAAGAAACTTTTTATAGCATTTCACTAATTTGAATAAAATTTTTTGTTACACTTGTTTGAAGTTGTATTTGGAACATGGTTTTTGAGCCAAAGAACACACAACCTGTGAGATTTTGAGCTTATTTATATGGTTACATTATTTAACCATAAATTTTTATTCTTGTGTGTTTCCTTCTCTATAATTGCAATCTCTGCTTTGTTCCATTCTATATGTCTAATATTTAGTGTATTTACATATTTGCATATGATTGAGGCCATTATTTGATTTTAGCTCACTTATCCCAAATAAGCCTACACTTTACATCACCCTTGTTAGCCACCTTGAGCCTTTTAACCCCCTTCTGTTCTATAACCACATCACTAGCCTTAAGCAGAAAAACAAAAGTAAAAATTCCAAATTGAATATTTGGTTAGCTTAAGATAGAGATTATGTATCAACTAAGTGTGGGGAAACTGTGGGAACATGGGTTAATAAGGGAATGTATCATGTTCTAATTTATTTGAATATTGGGAATTTGGGAACCGACTCATGAAAAACCAAAATATATATAAATAAATAAATATATATATATATATATATATATATATATATATAATGGAAAATCCATGTGCATTGATAAGTTATATTTCAGACAAAAAAAATCAAATCAATAAATAAGTAAGTGAATAAGGGGATAAAATTACCCCAATGTTAAGCTTTAATAAAGATCAATGCACATGTGATAAAAGTAAAGAAATATAAAAAAAATTTGGTACATGAGTATGGGAATTATATAAAAGTGGGAATTATGGGTAGCTAGGCATGATTTTAGAAGTTATATAGAATGTATGTATGTTAGGTGATAGCTCAGGTTACTCAAAGATTCAATTTATAGATCACTTAGCCATACATATATCCTCACCCTTGCTTGGCCCCATTACAACCTTGAAAAGACCTCATGATGTGTGCATTGGTACATTAAATATTTGTTGATTGGTTAGATGAAGAACAATGTTTAGAAAGCATGACTAGGGAAGAGTAGAGTGATTACGCTATACACTAGAGAGATTAGAGTGATATACACTACCAGTGAGGGTTCAGTGCTTAATTCTATGTTCCCTGCTTTCATGAGCTATCTTCTTACAAGTTTACTTGTCTTTATTTTATATGATTTGAATTAGTGAAATCTGATTTATGTTTGTCTTGGAGAACTTATTTATTTTTAACCAAGTAGGTAGAAACATTTTTGCATGTAGTTGCATTCATATAGATAGGTTGCATTTCATACATCCTACCATTCCTCTTCATCTTTATAGTTTCTCTTGAGCTTAGCATGAGGACATGCTATTGTTTAAGTGTGGGGAGGTTGATAAACCACTATTTTATGGTTTATCTTGTGCTTAATTGAGTGGATTTTATCAACTCCTTACCCACTTATTCATACTAATTGCATGGTTTTACATTTCCTTCCTTATTATGTGATGTATGTGAAAAACATGTTTCCTATGCTTTAAAATTAATTATTTTAATTACCCTTTATTATCATTCGATGCCATGATTAGAGTGTTGAGTACTTTCAGATCTTCTAAGGTAGGAATGACTCAAAGGATGAAAAGGAAACATACAAAAATGGAAGGAAAGCACAAAATGGAGTTTCTGAAGAAACTGGCAGCGACGTGACCGCATGGACGACACGGCCGCATGCCAAGCGCGAAGAAGCAGCGACGCAGCTGCATGACTGACGCGACCGCGCGACAAGGAAAACTCCAATTGACGCGACCGCGTGACGGAGGCCACGCACCAGAAATTGCAGAAAATGCTCATAGCGAGTTCTGAAGCCCTTTTTGGCCCAAATCTAAGTCCAGAAGGCATAGACCAGAGGTTATGAAGTGGGGGAATGCATCCATTTGGGGGGAGTCTCCAATTTTTAGTCACTTTCCATGATTTAGGTTTAGTGGGAGAGAGGTTCTCTCCTCTCTCTTTAGGATTAGGATTTAGATTTAGTTTATGAATTCTTCTATGTTACAGATTACTCTTTTGAATTAATGTTATTTGAGGTATTTCAGTTTAATATTGCTTTCTTTATTATTGTCATTGATTATTCCCAATCTGAAGACATTCTTATTCCAGTAGATTTAATCCCTTTCCTTTTGGTCTTGGTTAAGAAATCAGTAACGCGGGAGTTATCTTAGCTCAACATAATTGATAACTGTTATCTTTGCTAATTGAACTGAACTTCAATAATCCCAACCTTTTCTTAGGAAATAAATAGGATTCGAAGGTCAAACTAATTAGTCCCTTGACTTTCCTTTGCTTTAGCAAAGGTTAACTAAGTGGAATTAAGATTCAACTTTCATTATTATTGATAAGAATAACTAAGTCTGGACTTCCAATTTCTCATACCTTGCCAAAAGGTTTACTTTACAGTATTTATTTATTTTAATTGCCATTTAAATTATTTGCCATGTTAATTCTTCATTCTCAACCCCAATTTACAATCTCCATAACCAATAATAAGAACATACCTCCCTGCAATTCCTTGAGAAGACGACCCGAGGTTTAAATACTCGGTTATCAATTTTAAAGGGGTTTGTCACTTGTGACAACCAAAACGTTTGCACGAAGGGATTTCTGTTGGTTTAGAATCTATATCTACAACGCGACTATTCTTATAAAATTCTTTACTAGCAAAAATCCTAACGTCAGGAAGCCTTTGGCAACACTTATAACCCCTCATGGAGAAATCATCCAAATTTCTCATGGAAGGATCAACAAAAGCCTCAGCAAGGCTTTAATAATGGTGGAAAAACAGGCTCAGCAATATCAAGCCTTATCCATCATCTTCTCAGCAACAGACAAAGAATTATGGACAGAGTACCTCTAACTTAGCAAATTTAGTCTCTGATCTATCTAAGGCCACTTTACGTTTCATGAGTGAAACAAGGTCCTCCATCAGAAATCTGGAGGCACAAGTGGGCCAGCTGAGTAAGAAAATTACTGAAACTCCTCCTAGTACTCTCCCAAGCAATACTGAAGAGAATCCAAAAAGAGAGTGCAACGCCATTGATATAATCAACATGGCCGAATCTAGAGAGGAAGGAGAGGATGTGAATCCCAATGAGGAATACCTCATGGGACGTCTCTCAAGCAAGAAGGAGTCCCCTATTGAGGACCCAAGGGAATCTGAGGCTCATATAGAGACCATAGAGATCCCATTAAACCTCCTTCTGCCATTCATGAGCTCTAAAGACTTTCTTCCTCTGAAGAGAATGAAGACGTAACTGGAGAGCAAGTTGCTCAATATTTAGGAGCTGTCATGAAGCTGAATGCCAAGTTATTTGGTAATGAGACTTGGGAAGGTGAACCTCCTGGTGGACGAAATTGTGATCACATCAATGTAGTATTCTTTGTTGTTGTATGGAATCCTTATTATGGCACTTATGTGTGGACACAACTCCGTTCAACTAACCAGCAAGTGTACTGGGTCGTCCAAGTAATACCTTACGTGAGTAAGGGTCGATCCCACAGAGATTGTTGGTATGAAGCAAGCTATGGTCATCTTGTAAATCCCAGTCAGGAGGATAAAATTATGGAATTTAGAAAATCAAATATGATTAAAAGTAAACAAAAAATAAAATGGATAGAGATACTTATGTAAATCAATAGTGGAAATTTCAGATAGGCGTATAGAGATGTTGTGATCCTCTTGAATCTCTACTTTCTTATTACATTCATCCTATCCTTCTTACTCCTTTCCATGGCAAGCTGTATGTAGGGCATCACCATTGTCAATGGCTACATCCCATCCTCTCAGTGAAAATGTTCCTATGCTCTGTCACAACACGGTTAATCATCTGTCGGTTCTCAATCAGGATGGAATAGAATCCCTTGATTCTTTTGCGCTTGTCATCACGCCCAGCCTTCAGGAGTTTGAAGCTCGTCACAGTCATTCAATCCCAGAATCCTACTCGGAATACCACAGACAAGGTTTAGACTTTCCGGATCCTCATGAATGCCGCCATCTATCTAGCTTATACCACGAAGATTCTGTTGGGGAATCTAAGAGATATGCGCCCGGCCTAAGGTAGAACGGAAGTGGTTGTCAGTCACGCGCGTTCATGGGTGAGAATGATGATGAGTGTCACGGATCATCACATTCATCAAGTTGAAGTGCAACGTATATCTTGGAATAAGAATAAAAGAGAATTGAATAGAAAGTAATAGTAATTGTATTGAAACTTGAGGTACAGCAGAGCTCCACACCCTTAATCTATGGTGTGCAGAAACTCCACCGTTGAAAATACATAAGTGAAAGGTTCAGGCATGGCTGAATGGCCAGCCCCCAAAATGTGATCACAGGATTCAAAATACAATCCAGGATGATAATATGATAGTAAAAAGTTCTATTTATAATAAACTAGCTCCTAGGGTTTACATGAGTAAGTAATTGATGCATAAATCCACTTCCGGGGCCACTTGGTATATGTTTGGGCTGAGCTTGATCTATCCACGAGCTGAGGCTTCTCTTGGAGTTGAACTCCAAGTTATAACATGTTTTGGGCGTTCAACTCCGGATCATGACGTTTTTCTGGCGTTTAACTCCAGACAGCAGCATGTACTTGGCGTTCAACGCCAAGTTACGTCATCAATTTCCGAATAAAGTATGGACTATTATATATTGCTGGAAAGCTCTGGATGTCTACTTTCCAACGCCGTTGAGAGCGCGCCATTTGGAGTTCTGTAGCTCCAGAAAATCCATTTCGAGTGCAGGGAGGTCAGATTCCAACAGCATCAGCAGTCCTTTTGTCAGCCTTTTTCAGAGTTTTGCTCAAGTCCCTCAATTTCAGCCAGAATTTACCTGAAATCACAGAAAAACACACAAACTCATAGTAAAGTCCAGAAATTTTAATTTGACATAAAAACTAATGAAAACATCCCTAAAAGTAGCTCAAACTTACTAAAAACTATCTAAAAACAATGCCAAAAAGCGTATAAATTATCCGCTCATCACAACACCAAACTTAAATTGTTGCTTGTCCCCAAGCAACTGAAAATCAAATAGGATAAAAGAAGAGAGTATACTATAAATTTCGAATTATCAATGAATATTAATTATAATTACATGAGCGGGACTTGTAGCTTTTTACCTCTGAACAGTTTTGGCATCTCACTTTTTCCTTTGAAGTTCAGAGTGATTGGCGTCTCTGGGAACTTAGAATTTTGGATAGTGTTATTGACTTTCCTAGTTAAGCATGTTGATTCTTGAACACAGCTACTTATGAGTCTTGGCTGTGGCCCTAAGCACTTTGTTTTCCAGTATTACCATCGGATACATAAATGCCACAGACACATAACTGGGTGAACCTTTTCAGATTGTGACTTAGCTTTGCTAAAGTCCCCAGTTAGAGGTGTCCAGGGCTCTTAAGCACACTCTTTTGCTTTGGATTACGACTTTAACCACTCAGTCTCAAGCTTTTCACTTGGACCTTCATGACACAAGCACATGGTTAGGGACAGCTTGATTTAGCCGCTTAGACCTGGATTTAATTTCCTTAGGCCCTCCTATCCATTGATGCTCAAAGCCTTGGACCCTTTTTACCCTTGCCTTTTGGTTTTAAGGGCTATTGGTTTTTTCTGCTTGCTTTTTCTTTTTCTTTCTATTTTTTTTTCTCGCCAAATTTTTTTCGCCACTTTTTTTTTTCACAAGCTTTTGCTTTTTCACTGCTTTTTCTTGCTTCAAGAATCAATTTCATGATTTTTCAGATTATCAATAACATTTCTCTTTGTTCATCATTCTTTCAAGAGCCAACAATTTTAACACTCATAAACAACAATATCAAAAGACATATGCATTGTTCAATCATCCATTCAGAAAACAAAAAGTATTGTCACCACATCAATATAATTAAATTAAATTCAAGGATAAATTCGAAATTCATGTACTTCTTGTTCTTTTGAATTAAAACATTTTTTTCATTTAAGAGAGGTGAAGGATTAATGGATTTTATTCATAGCTTTAAGGCATGGTTACATACTAATGATCATGAAGTAGAGACACAAAACATAAATAAACACAACATTAAAAACCGAAAAGCAGAAAGAAATAAGAACAAGGAATGAGTCCACCTGGGTGAGGGTGGCGCCTTCTTGAAGGTCCAATGGTGCTCTTTGAGCTCCTCTATGTCTCTTCCTTGCTTCTGTTGAATGATTCCCAGTAATTTTGGTGTTTCTACCCTTAGTTGCTTCCAATATTTGTGTGGAGGACAATTTATCCCCTGAGGTATCTCAGGGATCTCTTGATTTGCAGCCACATGTTCTACCACTGAGCTATGACGGCTTTATATGAGTCTTTCCATCTCCCAAGACTCAGAGGTGGAAGCTTTTGTCTTCCCTTTGAGGTTTCTCTGGCCTTAGGTGCCATTAATGGTAATGGAAAAGCAAAAAAAAAAAACTATGCTTTTACCACACCAAACTTAAAATATTGCTCGCCCTCGAGCAAGAGAAGAAAGAAGAGAAGAAGAAGAAGAAGATGGAGGTGAGTGAGGGGAGATGGATTCAGCAATATGGGTGGGAGTGGCTGGGAAAGAGAAGTTGAATTGTAAAGGTAGGTGGGGTGTATGGGGAAGAGTGGATAGATGTAGGTGGTGAATGAAAAACAGAAGGGATGACCATGAATGGAGTGAGAGAGGGCGAGGTAGGTGGGGATCCTGTGAGGTCCACAGATCCTGAGGTGTCAAGGAATTCCATCCCTGCACGAAATAGGCATGTAAAATGCCTTGGCACACCATTTTGGCGTTTAAACGCCCATTGGTGCACATTCTGGGCGTTCAACGCCCATGTAAAGCATGTTTCTGGCGTTGAACGCCAGTTTCATGCTTGTTACTGGCGTTCAGCGCCAGTTTTTCCTCTCTGGGCACATTCCTGGCGTTCAGCGCCAGGATGTTGCTTGTTTCTGGCGTTCAGCGCCAGAATGGTGCTCTGTTCTGGCGTTGAACGCCGGCCAGATGCATCTTACTGGCGTTGAACGCCAGCCTGTGCGTCCTCCAGGGTGTGATTTTTTTCTTCTGCTGTTTTTTATTCTATTTTTAATTTTTATGATTTTTTCGTGACTCCTCATGATCATATACCTAATAAAACACAAAATAACAATAAAATAAAAATTAGATAAATAAAATTGGGTTGCCTCCCAACAAGCGCTTCTTTAATGTCAATAGCTTGACAGTGGCTCTCATGGAGCCACAAGGTGATCAGGTCAATGTTGTATAGTCCCAACACCAAACTTAGAGTTTGGATATGGGGTCTTGACACCAAACTTGGAGTTTGGTTGTGGCCTCACAACACCAAACTTAGAGTTTGACTGTGTGGGCTCTTCTTGACTCTGAACTGAGAGAAGCTCTTCATGCTTACTCTCTTTTGTCACAGAGGGATGGCCATGTGCCTTAAACACAAGGTAGTCCCCATTCAATTGAAGGACTAATTCACCTCTGTTGACATCTATCACAGCTTCTGCTGTGGCTAGGAAAGGTCTTCCAAGGATGATGCAATCATCCTCTTCCTTCCTAGTGTCTAAGATTATGAAATCAGCAGGGATGTAAAGGCCTTTAACCTTCACTAACACGTCCTCTACTATTCCATAAGCTTGTCTCAATGACTTGTCAGCCAATTGTAATGAGAACAAGGCAGGTTGTACCTCAATGATCCCCAGCTTCTCCATTATAGAGAGTGGCATAAGATTTATCCCTGACCCCAGATCACATAGAGCTTTTTCAAAGCTCATGGTGCCTATGGTACAAGGTATTAAGAACTTGCCAAGATCTTGTTTCTTTTGAGGTAGAGTTTTCTGAATCCAAGTATCTAGTTCACTAATAAGCAAGGGAGGTTCACTTTCCCAAGTCTCATTACCAAACAACTTGGCATTCAGCTTCATGATAGCTCCTAAATATTGAGCAACTTGCTCCCCAGTTACATCTTCATCCTCTTCAGAGGAAGAATAGTCTTCAGAGCTCATGAATGGCAGAAGGAGATTTAATGGAATCTCTATGGTCTCTATATGAGCCTCAGATTCCTTTGGATCCTTAATAGGAAACTCCTTCTTGCTTGAGGGACGTCCCAGGAGGTCTTCCTCACTAGGATTTTCGTCCTCCTCCTCCCTTGTGCATTCGGCCATATTGATCACATCAATGGCCTTGCACTCTCCTTTTGGATTTTCTTCTGTATTGCTTGGGAGAATACTGGGAGGAGTTTCAATAACTTTCTTACTCAGCTGGCCCACTTGTGCCTCCAGATTTCTGATGGAGGATCTTGTTTCATTCATGAAACTGAAAGTGGCCTTTGACAGATCAGAGACTAGATTGGCTAAATTAGAAGTGTTTTGTTCAGAATTCTCTGTCTGTTGCTGAGAAGATGATGGATATGGCTTGCTATTGCTTAGCCTATTGCGTCCACCATTGTTAAAGCCTTCTTGAGGCTTTTGTTGATCCTTCCATGAGAAATTTGGATGATTTCTCCATGATGAGTTATAGGTGTTTCCATAAGGTTCACCCATGTAATTAACCTCTGCCATGGCAGGATTCTCAGGATCATAAGCTTCTTCAGAAGCTGCCTCTCTAGTACTGTTGGATGCATGTTGCCATCCATTCAGATTTTGAGAGATCATGTTGACCTGTTGAGTCAACACTTTGTTCTGAGCCAATATGGCATTCAGAGCATCAATTTCAAGAACTCCTTTCTTCTGAGGTATCCCATTATTCACTGAATTCCTCTCAGAGGTGTACATGAATTGGTTGTTTGCAACCATGTCAATGAGTTCTTGAGCCTCTTCAGGCGTTTTCTTCAGGTGAATAGATCCACCTGCAGAATGGTCCAGTGACATTTTCGAAAATTCAGAGAGACCATAATAGAATATATCTAATATGGTCCATTCTGAAAACATGTCAGATGGACATCTTTTGGTTAGCTGTTTGTATCTTTCCCAAGTTTCATAGAGGGATTCACCATCTTTTTGTTTGAAGGTTTGAACATCCACTCTCAGCTTGCTCAGCTTTTGAGGAGGAAAGAATTTATCCAAGAAGGCTGTGACCAGCTTATCCCAGGAGTCCAGGCTATCCTTAGGTTGTGAATCCAACCATATTCTAGCTCTGTCTCTTACAGCAAAAGGGAAAAGCATGAGTCTATAGACTTCAGGATCAACTCCATTCGTCTTTACAGTCTCACAGATCTGCAAGAACTCAGTTAAAAACTGATAAGGATCTTCAGATGGAAGCCCATAAAACTTGCAATTTTGTTGCATTAAGGCAACTAGCTGAGGTTTCAGCTCAAAGTTATTGGCTCCAATGGCAGGAATGGAGATGCTTCTTCCATCAAATTTGGACGTTGGCTTTGTGAAGTCACCAAGCATTCTCCTTGCATTATTATTATTTTCGGCTGCCATCTCCTTCTCTTGTTCTAAAATTTCTGAAAGGTTACCTTTAGAATAATTTAATTTAGCTTCTCTTAATTTCCTCTTCAGAGTCCTTTCAGGTTCTGGATCAATTTCAACAAGAGTGCCTTTTTCCCTGTTCCTGCTCATATGAAAGAGAAGAAAACAAAAAAAGAAAGAGGAATCCTCTATGTCACAGTATAGAGATTCCTTTATGTTAGTAGAAGAAGAAGGGGGTAGAAGAATGAAGAAGAATGGTTCGGATTTTTAGATGAAGAATGGTGAAGAGAAGTGTTAGTAATTAAATAATTAAATAGAATAAAAAAAAGAGAGGGAGAATTTCGAAAATAAATTTGAAAAAGGGGTTAGTAATTTTCGAAAATTAGAGATAAGATAAGATTAAAATTAAAATTTAAAGACAAAAAGAATTTTTGAAAAAGAGATGAGATATTTTCGAAAATTAGAGAGGGAGAAGTAGTTAGGTGGTTTTGAAAAAGATAAGAAACAAACAAAAAGTTAGTTAGTTGATTGAAAAAGATTTGAAATCAAAATTGAAAAGATAAGAAGATAAGAAGTTGGATAAGATATTTTGAAATCTAATTTTGAAAAAGATAAAATTTTTGAAAAAGATCAATTAAAAGATAAAAAGATTTAATTCAAAAATTTTGAAATTGTTTACTTTACTAACAAGAAACTACAAGATAAGATTCTAGAACTTAAAGATTGAACCTTTCTTAACAAGAAAGTAACAAACTTCAAATTTTTGAACCAATCACATTAATTGTTAGCTAATTTTCGAAAATTTAATATAAAGATAAGAAAAAGATTTTGAAAATATTTTTGAAAAAGATTTTTGAAATTTTCGAAAAATAGAAAAAAAAATGAAAAAGATATGATTTTTGAAAAATATTTTGAAAAGATAAGATTTTTAAAATTGAAATTTTGACTTGACTTGTGAGAAACAACTAATTTTAAAAATTTTTGACCAAGTCAACCCAAAATTTCGAAAATTTGGAGGGAAATAAGGAAAAGATATTTTTTTGATTTTTGAATTTTTAAAGAAAAACACTAAAATGACCCAAAACATGAAAATTTTGGATCAAGACACAAGATGCATGCAAGTATGCTATGAATGTCAAGATGAACACCAAGAACATTTTGAAGATCATGATGAACATCAAGAACATAATTTTGAAAAATTTTTGATGCAAAGAAAACATGCAAGACACCAAACTTAGAAATTTTTAATGCTTGGAAAGTATGAATGCAAAGATGCACATGAAAAACAACAACCAACACAAAACAAGAAAACATCAAGATCAAACAAGAGGACTTATCAAGAACAACTTGAAGATCATGAAGAACACTATGAATGCATGAGATTTTCGAAAAAATGCAAGAAAAATTTTAAAAGCATGCAATTGACACGAAACTTAAAAATTAACACAAGACTCAAACAAGAAACACAAAATATTTTTGATTTTTATGCTTTTCTAATTTTTTTTTGTATTTTTATTCTAATTTTTTTCGAAAAAAACATGGTTAGAAAAACGAAAAAGAAAAGAAAAATTTTGAAAAAGATTTTTGAAAAGAAAATTACCTAATCTGAGCAACAAGATGAACCGTCAGTTGTCCATACTCGAACAATCCCCGGCAACGGCGCCAAAAACTTGGTGGACGAAATTGTGATCACATCAATGTAGTATTCTTTGTTGTTGTATGGAATCCTTATTATGGCACTTATGTGTGGACACAACTCCGTTCAACTAACCAGCAAGTGTACTGGGTCGTCCAAGTAATACCTTACGTGAGTAAGGGTCGATCCCACAGAGATTGTTGGTATGAAGCAAGCTATGGTCATCTTGTAAATCCCAGTCAGGAGGATAAAATTATGGAATTTAGAAAATCAAATATGATTAAAAATAAACAGAAAATAAAATGGATAGAGATACTTATGTAAATCAATAGTGGAAATTTCAGATAGGCGTATGGAGATGTTGTGCTCCTCTTGAATCTCTACTTTCTTATTACATTCATCCTATCCTTCTTACTCCTTTCCATGGCAAGCTGTATGTAGGGCATCACCGTTGTCAATGGCTACATCCCATCCTCTCAGTGAAAACGTTCCTATGCTCTGTCACAGCACGGCTAATCATCTGTCGGTTCTCAATCAGGTTGGAATAGAATCCCTTGATTCTTTTGCGCTTGTCATCAGGCCCAGCCTTCAGGAGTTTGAAGCTCGTCACAGTCATTCAATCCCAGAATCCTACTCGAAATACCACAGACAAGGTTTAGACGTTCCGGATCGTCATGAATGCCGCCATCTATCTAGCTTATACCACGAAGATTCTGTTGGGGAATCTAAGAGATATGCGCCCGGCCTAAGGTAGAACGGAAGTGGTTGTCAGTCACGCGCGTTCATGGGTGAGAATGATGATGAGTGTCACGGATCATCACATTCATCAAGTTGAAGTGCAACGTATATCTTGGAATAAGAATAAAAGAGAATTGAATAGAAAGTAATAGTAATTGTATTGAAACTTGAGGTACAGCAGAGCTCCACACCCTTAATCTATGGTGTGCAGAAACTCCACCGTTGAAAATACATAAGTGAAAGGTTCAGGCATGGCCGAATGGCCAGCCCCCAAAATGTGATCACAGGATTCAAAATACAATCCAGGATGATAATATGATAGTAAAAAGTTCTATTTATAATAAACTAGCTCCTAGGGTTTACATGAGTAAGTAATTGATGCATAAATCCACTTCCGGGGCCACTTGGTGTATGTTTGGGCTGAGCTTGATCTATCCACGAGCTGAGGCTTCTCTTGGAGTTGAACTCCAAGTTATAACGTGTTTTGGGCGTTCAACTCTGGATCATGACGTTTTTCTGGCATTTAACTCCAGACAGCAGCATGTACTTGGCGTTCAACGCCAAGTTACGTCATCAATTTCCGAATAAAGTATGGACTATTATATATTGCTGGAAAGCTCTGGATGTCTACTTTCCAACGCCGTTGAGAGCGCGCCATTTTGAGTTCTGTAGCTCCAGAAAATCCATTTCGAGTGCAGGGAGGTCAGATTCCAACAGCATCAGCAGTCCTTTTGTCAGCCTTTTTCAGAGTTTTGCTCAAGTCCCTCAATTTCAGCCAGAATTTACCTGAAATCACAGAAAAACACACAAACTCATAGTAAAGTCCAGAAATTTGAATTTGACATAAAAACTAATGAAAACATCCCTAAAAGTAGCTCAAACTTACTAAAAACTATCTAAAAACAATGCCAAAAAGCGTATAAATTATCCGCTCATCACCTCCCTTGCTCATTAGTGAACTAGATACATAGGTTCAGCAAACCTTACCTCAAAAGAGACAAGATCCTGGAGAATTCTTAATACCCTGTACCATAGGCACCATGACCTTTGAAAAGGCTCTGTGTGACCTGGGGTTAAGCATAAATCTTATGCCACTCTCTGTAATGGAGAAGCTGGGGATCATTGAGGTACAGCTTGCCATATTTTCATTACAATTGGCAGACAAGTCAGTAAGATAGGCTTATGGATTAGTAGAGGACGTATTAGTGAAGGTTAAAGGCCTTTACATCCCTACTGATTTCATAATCTTAGACACTAGGAAGGAGGAGGATGAATGCATCATCCTTGGAAGACCTATCCAAGCAACAGTAGAAGCTGTGATAGATGTTAACAAAGGAGAATTAGTCCTTCAATTAAATGGGGACTACCTTGTGTTTAAGGCTCAAGGATCTTCTTCTTTAACAATGGAGATGAAGCATGAAAAACTTCTCTCAATACAGAGTCAAACAAAGCCCCCCACAATCAAACTCTAAGTTTGGTGTTGAGGGGCCACAGCCAAACTCTAAGTTTGGTGTTGGGAGTCTACAACATTGACCTGATCACCTGTGAGGCTCCATGAGAGCCCACTGTCAAGCTATTGACATTAAAGAAGCACTTATTGGGAGGCAACCTAATTTTTATTGATCTAATTTATTTTCATTGTTCTTTGATGTTTTCTTAGGTTCATGATCATGTAGAGTCACGAAAAAAAATATTAAAATTAAAAATAGAATCAAAAATAGCAGAAGAAAAATCACACCTTGGAGGAAGGACTTACTGGCGTTTAAACACCAGTAAGGAGCATCTGGCTGGCGTTCAACGCCAGAACAGAGCATGGATCTGGCGTTGAATGCCAGAAACAAGCAACATCCTGGTGTTCAGATGTCAGGAATGCACACTGAGGAGAACTGGCGCTGAACGCCAGAAACAAGCATGGAACTGGCGTTCAACGCCAGAAACATGCTGCAATTGGGCGTTGAACGCCCAAAACAAGCATCACTTCGGCGTTTAAACACCAGAAGCGCATGAAAAGGCATTTTACACCCCTAATTAGTGCAGGGATGTAAATCCTTGACACCTCAGGATCTGTGGACCCCACAGGATCATCTCAGGATCTGTGGACCCCACAGGATTCCTACCTACCTCAACTCACCCTCTCTTCTCTTCTTCACATTCACCCTCTCTTCCCCATAAACACTCTTCCCCAAAAACCCTTCACCAATCACCTCAATCTCTCTTCCCAATTACCCACCTTCACCACTCACATCCATCCACCCTTCCCCATGAACCTCACCTACCTTCAAAACTAAAAATTACTTTCCCACCCAACCCACCCAATATGGCCGAACCTTAACCCCTCTCCCTCCACTATAAATACCCCTCCATTCTTTTTCATTTTCACACAACACAACCCCTCTTCTATACCTTGGCCGAATACACCTCCCCCTCACTCTCCTCCATATTTTCTCTTCTTCTTCTTCTTTTCCTTCTTCTCTTGCTCGAGGGCGAACAATATTTTAAGTTTGGTGTGGTAAAAGCATAGCTTTTTGTTTTTCCATAACCATTAATGGCACCTAAGGCCGAAGAAACCTCTAGAAAAGGAAAAGGGAAGACAAAAGCTTCCACCTCTGAGTCATGGGAGATGGAGAGATTCATCTCCAAAGCCCATCAAGACCACTTCTATGATGTTGTGGCTAAGAAGAAGGTGATCCCTGAGGTCCCTTTCAAGCTCAAGAAAAATGAGTTTTCGAAGATCCAACATGAGATCCAAAGAAGAAGTTAGGAAGTTCTGACCAAACCCATTCAACAAATCAGAATCTTGATGGTTCAAGAGTTCTATGCCAATGCATGGATCACTAGGAACCATGATCAAAGTATGAACCCAAATCCAAAGAACTATCTTACAATGGTTCGGGGGAAATACTTAGATTTTAGTCCAGAAAATGTGAGGTTGGCATTCAACTTGCCTATGATGCAAGGAGATGCAAACCCCTACACAAGAAGGGTCAACTTTGATCAAAGGTTGGACAAAGTCTTTATGGACATATGTGTTGAAGGATCTCAATGGAAAAAAGACTCCAAAGGCAAGTCGGTTCAATTAAGAAGACTAGACCTCAAGCCTGTGGCTAAAGGATGGTTGGAGTTCATCCAACGCTCCATCATCCCCACTAGCAATCGATCTGAAGTTACTGTGGATCGGGCCATCATGATTCATAGCATCATGAATGGAGAGGAAGTAGAAGTTCATGAAGTCATCTCCCTTGAATTCTACAAAATAGCCGAAAAGCCCTCTACCTTGTCAAGGCTAGCTTTTCCTCATCTTATTTGCCATCTATGTTACTCAGCTGGAGTCATCATAGAAGGAGACATCCCCATTGAGGAGGACAAGCCCATCACTAAGAAAAGGATGGAGCAAACAAGAGAGCCCACTCATGGAACCCAAGAGACGCATGAGGAAGTTCATCACCAAGAAATCTCGGAGATGCCTCAAGGGATGCACTTTCCTCCCAACAACTATTGGGAACAACTCAACACTTCTCTAGAAGATTTGAGTTACAATATGGATCAATTAAGGGTGAACATCAAGAACACTCCATCATTCTCCATGAAATTAGAGAAGATCAAAGAGTAATGAGGGAGGAGCAACAAAGGCAAGGAAGAGACATAGAAGAACTCAAGGACATCATTGGTTCCTCAAGAAGAAAGCGCCAACATCACTAAGGTGGACTCATTCCTTGTTCTTATTTTTTTCTGTTTTTCGGTTTTTTTTATGCTTTATGTTTGTTTATGTTTTGTGTCTTTATTACATGATCATTGGTATGTAGTAACTATGTCTTAAGGCTATGAATAATTCCATAAATCCTTCATCTCTCTTAAATGAAAAATGTTTCTAATTCAAAAGAGCAAGAAGTACATGAATTTCAAAATTATCCTTGAATTTAGTTTAATTATATTGATGTGGTGACAATACTTTTTGTTTTCTGAATGAATGCTTGAACAGTGCATATTTTTGATCTTGTTGTTTATGAATGTTAAAATTGTTGGCTCTTGAAAGAATGATGAACAAAGAGAAATGCTATTGATAATCTGAAAAATCATGAAAAATTGATTCTTGAAGCAAGAAAAAACAGTGAAAAAGCAAAAGCTTGTGAAAAAAATTGAAATTAGAAAGAAAAAGAAAAAAAGCAAGCAGAAAAAGCCAATAGCCCTTAAAACAAAAAGGCAAGGGTAAAAAGGATCCAAGGCTTTGAGCATCAATGGATAGGAGGGCCCAAGGAAATAAATCCAGGCCTAAGCGGCTAAATCAAGTTGTCCCTAACCATGTGCTTGTGGCATGCAGGTCCAAGTGAAAAGCTTGAGACTGAGTGGTTAAAGTCGTGATCCAAAGCAAAAAGAGTGTGCTTAAGAGCTCTGGACACCTCTAACTAGGGACTATAGCAAAGCTGAGTCACAATCTGAAAAGGTTCACCCAGTCATGTGTCTGTGGCATGTATGTATCCGGTGGTAATACTGGAAAACAGAGTGCTTAGGGCCACGGCCAAGACTCATAAAAGTAGCTGTGTTCAAGAATCAACAAACTTAACTAGGAGAATCAATAACACTATCTGAAATTCTAAGTTCCTATAGATGCCAATCATTCTAAACTTCAAAGGAGAAAGTGAGATGCCAAAACTGTTCAAAAGCAAAAAGCTACAAGTCCCGCTCATCTAATTAGAATTAATATTCATTGATATTTTAGAATTTATAGTATATTCTCTTCTTTTTATCCTAATTGATTTTCAGTTGCTTGGGGACAAGCAACAATTTAAGTTTGGTGTTGTGATGAGCGGATAATTTATACGCTTTTTAGCATTGTTTTTAGATAGTTTTTAGTAGGATCTAGCTACTTTTAGGGATGTTTTCATTAGTTTTTATGCGAAATTCACATTTCTGGACTTTACTATGAGTTTGTGTGTTTTTCTGTGATTTCAGGTAATTTCTGGCTGAAATTGTGGGACCTGAGCAAAACTCTGATAGAAGGCTAACAAAGGACTGCTGATGCTGTTGGATTCTGACCTCCCTGCACTCGAAATGAATTTTCTGAAGCTACAAAAATCTAAATGGCGCGCTCTCAACAGCGTTGGAAAGTAGACATCCAGAGCTTTCCAACAATATATAATAGTCTATACTTTATTTGAGATTAGACGACGTAAACTGGCGCTCAACGCCAGTTCCATGCTGCATTCTGGAGTCAAACGCCAGAAACACATCACGAACCAGAGTTGAACGCCAAAAACACGTTACAACTTGGTGTTCAACTCCAAAAGAAACCTCTGCACGTGGAAAGCTCAAGCTCAGCCCAAGTACACACCAAGTGGGCCCCGGAAGTGGATTTCTGCATTAATTACTTACTTTTGTAAACCCTAGTAGCTAGTATAGTATAAATATGACTTTTTACTATTGTATTCAGTGTCTTTGATTATCTAGTCTTTGACCATTTGGTCTTTTGATTACGTTTAGGGGGCTGGCCATTCGGCCATGCCTGAACCTTCATCACTTATGTATTTTCAACGGTGGAGTTTCTACACACCATAGATTAAGGGTGTGGAGCTCTGCTGTACCTCAAGTTTTAAAGCAATTACTACTATTTTCTATTCAATTCAGCTATTCCTGTTCTAAGATATTCGTTGCACTTTATCATGATGAATGTGGTGATCCGTGACACTCATCATCATTCTCACCTATGAACGCGTGACTGACAACCACTTCCGTTCTATTTTAGACCGGGCGCATATCTCTTGGATTCCTTAATCAGAATCTTCGTGGTATAAGCTAGATTGATGGTGGCATTCATGAGAATCTGGAAAGTCTAAACCTTGTCTGTAGGATTTAGGGATTGAATGACTGTGACGAGCTTCAAACTCGCGATTGTTGGGCGTGATGACAAGCGCAAAAGAATCAAGGGATTCTATTCCCACATGATCGAGAACCGACAGATGATTAGTCGTGCCGTGACAGAGCATTTGGACCTTTTTCACTGAGAGGATGAGATGTAGCCATTGACAACGGTGAATCCCTACGTACAGCTTGCCATGGAAAGGAACAAGAAGGATTGAAGGAAGGCAGTAGGAAAGCAGAGATCCAACAGGGACAAGCATCTCCATACATTTATCTGAAATTCCCACCATTGAATTACATGAGTAACTCTATCTTTATTTTCTTCTTTATTTATCATTCGAAAACTCCATAACATTTACTATCCGCCTAACTGAGATTTACAAGATGACTATAGCTTGCTTCAAACCAACAATCTCCGTGGGATCGACCCTTACTCACGTAAGGTATTACTTGGACGACCCAGTGCACTTGCTGGTTAGTTGTGCAGAGTTGTGACTAAGTGTGATTCACGTTTGAGAGTGCTATGGTGAGCAAGATGACGGCAACAACCACCTCCAATGGACTATCAACAACCATTCTGTGATGCATACCAAGATGACGGCTATGGTGAGCACTCTTTTGATTATCAACAACCACCACCATATGCCTATGAATCCCCTCCTCAACATAACCTTGGACCACCATACTCACAAGCCCCTTACCACCACTCACCCCCATATTACCCTAATCCTTATCCACCACACCAACCACCATATGAACCATACCCAGAACCACCACCTCAATATTCACCATCTCCATAACCTTATCAAAAAGAACCACCTCCGTATTATGAACCTGTTTTCCAAAAAAATGAACCCTCCTATCCACCCCAAACCTCCATGGAGAGCACACTTACCTCTCTCATTGGTCTTACCTCTACACTCCAAAATCTTATATCCCGCATGGACTAACCCTCCACCTCCAATGTTCAACCCTCAAGCTCCAGTGCACTTCCATCTCAACCATAGAAGGATCTCTCCACCCCATCACCACCATCCATGGAAAAGCACCCACATCCATCAATCCAAGAGCAACATGATCCCAATGCTGCTATTGACATAGAATAAGAAAGAAGGGATCATCCTCGCAAATCCATACTTCATAAGGAGCTAGAGGAGGCACTAAAGGTGAAGGTAGAAGAGACCATCAAGGAGGAGTACGATTTTATACTTAAACAACTGAATCAATCGATAAATCGATTACCTTCCCGATGTTCGGACATTCAAGGAACCCACATGGCTTCTTGTGGAGAATCTACTGAAGAACGTGGCATGATGGAGAAGTTAGAAACTCCGATATACAGTGGGCAACACGATTTTGTATTAGAACAATTGGAAGAAGCTACACCTACCATTGAAGAGGAAGAAGTGGTTGAAGACTTAGGAGATGCTGACCCTCCATGTGAAAGTCAAGTTATAGAGCCTCTTTCGAAGACGTTTGAAACTGATGTTGAGGAGGGTGTACAACCTCCAAGGCATCTCATGATTGAAGACTTTGAAAGGGATGATCAAGAGATGGAATCGATCATTGATGAATTCTTATCTACATTTGAATCCTCTCCCATTGGACTTGACATGGAGATGAAAGAAGAGGAAGCACAACCTCCCATGCCCTTGGTGAACAATGAAGAAGAGATTGATTTGGAAGAAATCTACCAAGAGGAAGAGGTTGATATTGCAGAAGATTGCAAAGAGGTGAAAGTTGTCAAAGAAAAGCACAAGGGAGTAGAGCTTGCAAGATCCTTAGAAACACCTCTCCCAAAGCCATTACCGTCCAATACAACATTTAAGTGGGTAAAATTCTCTTCTTTAACCTTTACTTTCCCACTTGATTATGGGCTTCTAGAGACGGATGGTCAACTTAGAGCTCTTTGTGGCATTAAGAGTACGAAGAATATGGTTAGTGGTTGGAGTCGTCCAGCAAGGTTCAACATGGTTGTATGCTCCAAGTTGAAATGCAAGCTTTGGTGTGAAGCTTACTTGAATGGGTCTCGGAAGCTGTTTGGTCGCTGCAGTGAGAATTCAGATTGCTCACCACCCAGCTGGAAAAATGCAAATCAAGACAAAAACGGGTGTAAAAGTAAAGTTTGGGATCCTTGAATCTATTCTAACATTCAACACTCCGGGAGCCTTGAAACTTGTTTGAAACTGCTCACGGGATTTACGTGCCTTGTTTGGGACCCCGGAGGCTATTAGAATTCCAAACATTGGTGGAGATTTCTGGATGAATTCAAGCACAAGCCACAATAACAGGAAGCTCATCAAATGTCCAACATAAGGACTTTAACTAAAAGTGCTAGGTGGGAGACAACCCACCATGATATGATCGTTCCTTTTTCAGTTTTAATTATAGTCTGTTTTGTTTGTTTTTCAGTTTTATTTTATTTCATTGAACCTAGAACTATTCATAACATCTGCATCAGCATTTGCATACTGCGTTTTACATTTTGCATAAAAAAAACTGAACAGAAAGTTACGTGGGAACTGTGCAGGAAGTGTGCCAATCGCACAAGCATCACCACACGTACGCGTCTCCCATGCGTACGCGTCATTTGAGATTTCGGCCCTTCACGCGTACGCGTCATTGACGCACACGCGTGGCTTTGAAAAATCGACGTAAAAGGTGTTTTGGCCGAAAGTAAGGATGGCTTGGTGCTGGCACTGTGCCCGGGGCACAAATCGCATTACGCGAACGTGTTGTGGACGCGTGCGCGTCACTTTCACAATAAGCCCAGGCACGCGCACGCGTCATATGACATGTTGGCACACATCCGAAAACGAACAGAGGGTTGTGCCCGTGCCACGTTGCCCTCGCTCTAGTAGCACAAACACGGTCACGCGTACGCGTGACCGACGCCTACGCGTCGCCCTCCTCAGTGCGCAACCCACGCGTACGCGTCGTGCGCGCAACACACCCAGAACCCTGCGCAACCCTGTTTTCTTATCTTATCTTTTCGAATCCTAATTTCCTTCTCTCTGCTTTCTACTTCTTTCTTTCCTTTCTCACTCTTTTCTTCTTCTTATCATATTTTCTTCACCTCCCATTCTCCATTACCTCTCTTTCTCACCTTCTTCCCAGTGTCCTTTCTTTCTATTTTCTTTTTCTTCTTCTTTTTTATTTCTTTTTGCATTATTCTAATTGGTGTTAGAAATCTAAATTGGGCGATTATTTTCCTATAATTGGTTGTGGATTATTAAGGAATTGTTTGACAATTATTATTAATTATCTTTGGATTGCTTGTATGCTTTCAATTTTAATTCTTTCCTTATCATATTAAACATGCATACTAAGTGTTTGTGAAAAAGTCCGTATTGCATTGTGCATTCTTTATTATTCTATCCTTCTACTCTAATGCCTGTTTTTCACAAAACCCTTTCCACATTTTATTAATTAAATATAATTGTCAATACAAACATTATTGTTAGTTTCTTATGACTGATAATACATTTTGGCTTTTAATGCTTGATCTATGCTATTCATGCCTTTGCCCGCATGCCAATAAACATCTTGCATTTAATTGCCTCAATTTATCATGCTATGTTTCCATTGATGTCCTAATTTCATGGAGTCGCGACCATGTGTTAACGATATTCTTCTTTACTTTGGCATGATTATCACTCGTACTGCCCTCTCCCTTGCTCTATCCCTTTGACTTCATGCCCCTTTCTCTTCTCCCTTTTCAGGATGGCCACCAGGAAGGGTAAAGAGAAAGACTTTACAACGAGCACCAGCTGAGGAACTTCAACCCCTGCCCACCTGCACATCTTTGCATGCACCGAGGACGGTGCAATCTTTAAGTGTGGGGAGGTCGATACCGATCTCCATGGGTTAGTTACTCTTCTATCTCAACACCAATGTTTTATTTTCTTTGTTTGTTCATTGTTGCATTTGCATATTTTCTTGATTTTGTGCATATTTTACCACTTGGGTGAAGTAACATTTTCTTTTTCAAGAAAATTTTTATAGCATTTCACCAATTTGAATTAAATTTTTTGAAAAATTTGTTTGAAGAAATTTTATTTTGGAACATGGTTTTAGAGCTCGAACACACAAAACCCGTAAGATTTTGAGCCTATTTGATAGGTTGCATCTTATCAACCAATATTTTATTTTTGGTGTGTGTTATTCTCTCTAAAATTGTGATCTTTGTCTTGTTTGATTCTATATTTCCATGGTTTAATGTATGCATGCACTTGTGTGATTGAGGCCTTGTTTCACTAAGCTTACATATCCATATGGCCTTATCCTTCATTATCCCTTGCAAACCAATGTTGAGTCTATTTTACCCCTTTGTTCTTTACTTTAGCTCATCACTAACTCTAAGCGGAAAACAATAATGTCCTTAATTTGAATCCTTGATTAGCTTAGACTAGTGAGAGTGCTCATGAATTAAGTGTGGGGAAAGTGGGTTTGGAAACGTTTGGTTTGGGTGTTGAGTATGTTAGACTTTGTATGAAAATGTGAAAAATGTTAAGAACATGTTTATGCATTCAATACTTTAATCATATGCATTGAAAAAGGAAAAAAATAGATTAAGAAAAGAAAAATAGAAAAAAATAAAAAAAAAGAGAGAAAAAGAAAAGAAAAAAAAAGCAAATAATAAAAAGGGGACAAAATGCCCCAAGTTAAGTAATAATATCAATGCATATGAGTTGTACTTAAATTTGGGATGCATGAATGTGTGGTAAACATAGTTAATGGGCAGTTAGATCTTGAATTGTGATTACATGGATTGTCTTACGTTAGGTGGGAAAAGTTTAAGTTAATTAAGGATTCATATTTTAGTCCACTTGACCAAATACAATCCTACCTTGACCTTGACCCCATTACAATCCCTTAAAAATACCTCTTGATATGTGTATTTATGTATTAAAATTTTGTTGATTGGTAGAAGAAGAGCAAGCCTTAGAAAGCAAGGTTAGTAGAGAAATGAGAGAATCGAACCTTAAACACATGAGTGATTAGAGTGCATACACTTCTAGTGAGGGTTCGATGCTTGATTCCTTGTTCCCTGCTTTCATGAGCTATTTCTTCTTGCAAGTTATTTTTACTTTATTTTGTGATTTGAATTAGCAAAATCCAGTTCATATTTGTTCTTGAAAGATTTATTTACTTTTTCACCAAGTAGGTATAATCATTTTAGCATGTAGTTGCATTCACATTCATAGGTTGCATTGTTTGAGTCTTGCTTTTCCCTACTCATTTATTTTATCTCCTTAAGCTAAGCATGAGGACATGCTAATGTTTAAGTGTGGGGAGGTTGATAAACCATTATTTTATTATTCATATTGTGTTTAATTGAGTGGTTTTTATCAAGTCTTTACCCACTTATTCATATGATTAGCATGTATTTACAATTCCTTCCCAAATTTTTATATGATTGAAAACTTGCTTCCTAGAGATCTTTTAATTACGTATTTTTATTCCCCTTTATATCATTCGATGTCGTGATCTGTGTGTTAAGTGTTTCAGGCTTCATAGGGCAGGAATGGCTTAGAGAATGGAGAGGAAGCTTGCAAAAAGCGAAGGAGCACAAGAAATAAAGGAGACAACCAGCGAACAGCGACGCGCACGCATGGCTGACGCGTGCGCGTGATTTGGACAAAATCACAGCGACGCGTACGCGTGCTTGACGCATACGCGTGGATTAGAGTTTGCCCAAACGACGGGAGCGCATGCCTGACGCGCACGCGTGGAGAGGAAAATCGCTGAATGACGCGTACGCGTGACCTACGCGATCTGCAGAAATTACAGAATTCACTGGAGACAGTTTCGGGCCATGTTTTGACCCAGAGTTTGGCACAAAAACACAAATTAAAGTCAGGGAACATGCAGAGACTCAAGAGAGGAGATCATACACATAATTTTAGGTTTAGATGTAGTTTTTGGAGAGAGAGGCTCTCTCCTCTCTCTTAGGATTTAGGATTAGGATTCCTCTTAAAGGAATTAAGATTTCTCCTTCTCAATTTCCAGGTTCAATATTCCTTTTATCTATTTTCTCAATTTAGTTTATGAACTTTTCATGTTAGGATTTTATTAATTAATATAATTTGAGGTATTTCAGACTCATGATTGTTTTACTCTATTTATGATTTATTTTTCCCTTTTGGTTTTGGTTGATTAATTGGTAACTCTTGAGTTGTCAAACTCATCGTGATTGATAATTGATATCTTTGCTGATTGATTTAGATTCCTATAACTCTAGTTTTTCCTCAGGAATTGGCTAGGACTTTAGGTGTTAAATTAATTTATCCACTTGACTGACCTTCATAGTTAGAGGTTGACTGAGTGGGAGCAAAAATATAATTTTCATCACCATTGATAAGGATAACTAGGATAGGACTTCCAATTTTCATACCTTGCCAAGAGTTTTATTAGTTATTAATTTATTAATTTCTGTAATTTATTTCTCTTGTTCAAACCCTTTTCAAAACCCAAAAATACTATTTTCCATAACCAATAATAAAACACACCTCCCTGCAATTCCTTGAGAAGAGGACCCGAGGTTTGAATACTTCGGTTTATAAATTTTATTAGGTTTGTTACTTGTGACAACCAAACATTTGTACGAAAGGATTTTCTGTTGGTTTAGAAGCTATACTTACAACGCGATTATATTTGTGAATTTCTTTACCGATAGAGAATCCGATCATCATGGGACGAAATTGAAGGGAAAAGAAAAAGAAAATAAAATAGATTTATTAATAAAAAAATTAATTGAAAAAGAAAAATTATTTAATCTAAGTAATCAAATAGTTGAGGCAACACCAAACTTAATTTCAAAAATTAAGAAAAAGATTAAACTAGGTTAAATTCAAAATTTTATAGAAATAAATCAAGCAAAACTAATGTAAAAAAGTGCCTAATCTAAGCAATCAAACAACTAAAGTTGTCAATCACAGTCAATTTCCGACAACGGCGCCAAAAACTTGGTGCAAAATTTATAACCCACAAACTAACAGGCAAGTGCACCGGGTCGTACCAAGTAGTACCTCAAGTGAATGAAGGTCGATCCCACGAGGATTGATGGACTAAGAAACAATGGTTAAGTGATTTACTTAGTTAGACAAACAGAAAATGGTGTTTTGAGAGTTCAAAAGCATTGAACAGTAAATTCAGAGAATTAGAAAGCAGGTAGTGAATGGGTTGTGAAATATATGAGTAAAATAGTTAAGGTTTCAGAGATATTTATGTTCTGGATTAACTTTTTTACCAACTATTTTAATCATGCAAGATTCGATTCATGGCAAACTATATGTGACTAAACCCTAATTCCTTAGACCTTTTTAGTCTCCTCTAACCTTCATCAACTGCCAATTCCTTGGTCACTTGATTCCAAATAGGGGCTTAAGTTCAAATCTAGTTTATGTGCCACAGAAACCCTAATTACCCAAATATAAGATTATATGTCACGTATCTCGTTAAGTCCAGATAATTAAAAATTTAGGATAAATTGGTTTCAAACTATTCTTCAAGTAAAGAACTTTTGCAAGTTTTACAAGAATTCAAATAGAATAAGGGTCATACTTCTGTTCCACCCAGATTCATAAGATAAAGAATGAAAACAATTCTTGAAATTGAAATCAAAACATGAATTAAAATAGAACAGTAATAGTATTAATCCATAGAATAAACAGAGCTCCTAACCTTAACAATGGAGGTTTAGTTGCACATGGTTCAGAGACAAAAATTAGGGTTCTATAAAATTGTAAAGTGCGGAATGAGATATGAGAGAAGAGATTGAGCCCGAAGAGCCTTTTTTTCCCTTTTATATCTAATCCTAATTAATGTAAATTATATTTTCTAAAACTAAATAATAACTTTTCCTATTTATAAATAAAATAAAAACTTAATCAAAATATAAAATAGGATCTTCAAATGCTTCTTGCTACGTAAGGACTATGGCAATCACTAAAGGCTGGCGCCTAACTTCACAATTGTGAAGTTAGGCGTGAAGGGGGCAGCAAGCAATTAGGCGTGTTGATTGTGTCTTGGTGCCTAACTTGGGAAAAGCCAAGTTAGGCGCCACTTATACAGCATGCTTTTGGCGTGTGGAGCTTTCCTTTGGCGCCTAACTTGGAGAATCCCAAATTAGGCGCCACCCTTGCCGAATTGCTGGAGAAGAAGTGTACCTTATTATACATCACTAGAAATTTCTAGAAGTTATCTTTTCAATACCATTAGAACCACGTCAATTGGACCTCTGTAACTCGAGTTATTTCTGTTAGAGTGCAGGGAGGTCAGGGTTGATAGCATCATTCACTTTCTTCTCTTTTTCTACAGAAACTCCATCAAATCCATCCGAATGCTATCTAAAATAAACAAAATTACACATGACTCAAAGTAGCATCCATAGTGGCTAAAAGATATTTAAATCTTGATTAAACTCAACAATTTGAATGCAAATTCACTAGAAAAAGATAGGAAAGATGCACACACATCATACTTCCCCCTCCAATCATCAACACTAGCAGCATCCTTCACCAGGAACTTAGCTGGGATTTTCAAACCCATACTATACATGTAAGTCAAGAATGATATACTGGATTTCACTCAACTTATTAGTTTCTCATGCACTACAATCTCCACTTTGGAAGGCTACGATAGACAAGGAATTTGCTGCACTCATGAGATATCAAACCTGGAGTTTAGTTCCAGGTACATCAAATGTCACCCCATTAAATGTTGCTAGGTGTTTAGAATCAAACGACGACAGCCTAATAGCATAGGGAAAAAATACAAAGCATGCGTGGTTGCGAAGGGATTCCACCAAAGAGAAGGACTTGACTATGACCAGGTGTTCAATTTAGTTGTCAAGCCAGCAACTATTTGCACAATACTCACAATGGCAGTGGCACATGATTGGAAGGTAAGATAATTCGATTTTAATAATGCATTTCTAAATGGAGATCTATATGAAAGGGTGCATATGATATAGTCAGAAGGCTATGAATTTGGCTCAGGCTTGGTGTGTAGCCTAAATAAAGCTCTCTATGGGTTTAAGCAACTTCCACGTAAGTGGTACTTTAAGTTGAGCAGCACATTAAAGGGCTTTGGCTTTCAGAGTATAGTGACTGACCAGTGCCTTTTTGTTTTTCATAGCTCCACTTCCACCATGTATCTCTTTACTTATGTTGATGACATCTTAGTGACCGAGAAAAATTCAGAGAAAATCGATATGCTAATTACACAGCTCAACATAGTGTTACCTTGAAGGACCTAAGAGAGATGAATTTCTTTTTGGGGATTAAAGTGACTCGAACAGAACTCAGGCAGCATGATTCTGAAATAGTCCAAGTACACCAAGGACTTACTTAAAAAGGAAGGCATGGCAGATGCACGATCAGTGCCTACACCAATTATGAGCAACCTCAAACTTTCAATTTCCTCTGGCAGTATCTTTGAAGATCCTTCCTTATATTATTCAGTGATATATATAGAGCTATAGTTTTCGACAATTATGTGACTGAACATTGCATATGCAGTGAATAAAGTGTCACAATATATTCATACTCCCACTAATGTGCATTAGAAAGCAGTAAAGACAAAACTGCAGTACTTGGTAAAAATAGTAAACATGGGTCTCCAACTTCACAAGTGCAAGGATCTCAGAATCTTAGCATTTTGTGACTCTGATTAGGCCTCTGATGCTGATGATCAGAAGTCAACTTCAGGGTATTGTATCTTCCTATGATCTAATTTCATATGTCAGTCTAGTCGCAAACAAGCAGTAGTTTCAAGGTCGCTAGCTCAGAAGCGGAGTTTAGGGCCTTTGTTGATGTTATGACTGACATGATTTGGGTTAAAAAAACTGACTATCTCCCTCTCCCTCTCCCTCTCTTTCTCTTTCTATAAAAATATTTAAGGAAAAAATCGACTTTCTCTCTCTATTTTGTTAGGTAAATAATGATTTTTGTAAACAATGTGAATAATGGGCTTTAGAATTGATCCAATAAAATAAAAAAGCATTCCACCCCCAAAATTACCTAAACCTTAACATTAGGATAACAATCTCCACACTTAGTGAATTGAACATTCAGGCATTATTAAATGTGCATGAGTAAATCGAATTAAAAGAAATAATTATCTAATTAAAAATAATGAACATAATCATCTGCATACCTATTAAATTGAACATTGAACATATATATTATTCACATTGTTTAATATTTTCATTGTCTACCTATATTTTTCCTTAAATATATTCTCATACGGATATCCTTTAATTTGTATTAAAATTTTTAAGTGTGAGAGGTCGATGAAGCTAATATTGGTTGAAATTGAGAATGGACTAAATGGAGTGAATATAATATACAAGAATATATAGATATGTTGTGTTAAAGTTTTGGATAAAGAGATATGATATTCGGTTTGTTATTATGTTTATTCACTTAATTTACTGGTTGAAATAATCTGACATATACATTTAATATCTAATAACAAGACATTTTATAAATACTAAAAATAATTCTCATCTTTGCAATAATTAATTGTTTTTTTTTGGCTTACTTATTAGGTTGATGTTTATAATTTTACCAAAATTTTAATTAAATTATTAATTTATTATAATTTAAAAGTTTATTATCAAATTTCTATTTTAAATAAAAAATTTTAATTAGATCCCATCAAACTATTTTTTGTTAAAAAAAGAAAATAATTTTAAAATATTTATTTTTGTATTTAATGTAAAATAAATTATTAAATATTTTAAAAGTAAATATTTTAATATTATATATGAAAAATATAAAAATGTGATTGTAAATTTTTGAATTGTGAAGACTTAATTTATTAGTAAGTTTTTGTTTTGGTGGCTAATTTATTAATAAGTTTTTTAATAACTATGCATTAGACGCATTACTTTAAAAATAGTTAATTATTTGACGAAATAATATCGATTTTCAACACTTTAGGCTTGGTTTAACATATACTGATGATACAGATTTAATCTTTAATTTGTACATCGTTAATTATTGTGATCCACGTGGTCCATATGTATTGATTATTAATTGTTAAATGGAACGCAAGTGTTGTCCCTTGGAAATCAATGAAAGAAGACAATAGTATGGTACATATTATAGGGTACACTTTGTTTGTGGTGCCAATAGCATGCTTTAATTTCGGAGGGAAAAGGGTTAATTCATGAATAAAAATTAAGCATTCATGAGTATCGAGGAAGATTCCCGGAAATGGATAAAAGTTTTATCATTATCTTAAGGTTTTGTTTATATCAGTATCCCCATAATACATATATAAGACAACTCGTACTCATTATTAGCACTATCTTCGTTCTTTCATTCATCAACAAAGTTAGTATATCCACCCTAAGAAAACGACATTATTTAGAATGTGTCGTTCATCAAATTCATGATAATCACAACTCAATATCTCAACATTACAAAGTAATATCATCACTACTTGTTTTTACGTAACTATTATCACACCATGACGTGATTCATTATTGAGCCTGTATGTGTATTAAGATTATCGAGTAATCATTTTTTAGCCAATATATATGTAACTAATTATTATAAAAGGAATATAAATATAATTATTCATATATAAATGTTTTCTGTTGTTAATACAAATGTATAGGTTCAGTATAATATAGATATAAGTGTTAGTTTGAATTAGTTTTTTTAGTAAAAAATACTTTTTTCAAAATAAAATATTTTTATTTAATTTAAAATTTATTTAAATATGTCTTTTAAAAAAAGTATTTTTATTAAAAAATTAAATTATTTGTTTTTTCTAGAAGTTAGTAATATTTAGCTTTTTAAAAAATTAAAAATAAAAGATATTTTCATATTTAAAAATTCTTTTTAAAAAGTTTCTTTAAATGTGAAATAATTTTTATCTGTTAAAAATTTTTTTAAAAAAAATAAAAAATAAATAATTTTTTTAAAAGTTAATCCAAACACTCATAAACTAGACTGATTTATATAGATATACATAAACTAATAAAATGTTAAAAGATTAATGTATTGATTAAATGTTGAAAAGCTGTGTTTTCTAGAATTTTTATAATTAAAAATGAACTTATTACTAATTTTATTAAAATTTAATTTTACTGCATTAACAAAAAAAAAATTCAGTCGTATAATTATACTGCCTTTTTAAATAATTATTTATATAATCAATACAAATAATAATTATCTTTAATAATATAGAATTACATAATTAAATACACATACAATTATTTTATACTAACCGTACATTAAAATTAAATTTATTTTTTATATGTTTGTAAATACATGTCTTTATTCTTTCGTGGTTTGGAATTCTTCGAATTATATCAAACTACAGCTGAACTAGTTGGAATTATTTGTTCCTATATAAACTAATTAATAGACACCAAAAAAAATACAGACACCAAAGAAAAAAACCAATTAATAATCTAACTAATCTTATTCAAAAACGTATTAAACCAATATGCTGTTCTCTTCATCAATCGAAGCCTCATCAAACTAAACAAAACTTTCTTCTTCTTCTTCTTTTTCTCAATTTTCATCTATTAAAATAGAAGGTCCAATACAATATCAAAACCATATTTTTAATAGCTTTCAAAATTCACACACACATATACAATATAATACAGATAGACAGATAATTTAAATTACAATTTTGATTAATCAATGGATATTATATGGCCTATAATTGTTTTTTGTTGACCTATATGGCCTATAAATAACCTACTACAAGGAGTGTAGACGAGACAAATTAAATTCATAACTTTTTATACGAGAATGTTATATATGCACTACTTTTATATCCCTCGTATATGTATAAAATAATTGACAAGTGAGAGGATATAAAAATATGTTGTATCACACAAATAAAGAGAAGATAAAGTATCCTGTTCATACGAAAAAAAAAACTATTAATTGAATTAAAAAAAATAGTACTCGAATTAATAGTACTCGAATTTTTATTTGTAGAACCTCGGATAACAACATTAAAGATGTTAATGGTATAGTTTGGATCGATTTTCAATAAAAAAAAATAATAACAACAACAACAAAGCCTTGTCCCATTAGGTGGGGTCGGCTACATGAATCAAACGACGTTATTGTGCTTTGTCATGTATCATGTCTACGTAGAGACCATTTACATGTAGATCTTGTTTGACCACCTCATAGATGGTCTTCTAAGGTCTTCTTCTGCCTTTCGCCCCTTGTCCATCTTCCATCTCATCCACTCTCCCGACTGGGGGTTCTATCGGTCTTCTTCTCACGTGTACAAACCACCTGATGAGACGCGATTCAACTATCTTTTCCACAATGGGTGCTATACTCCAACTCTCTCCCTTATATCTTCGTTCCTTATTTTATCCAATCGCATATGACCACTCATCCATCTCAACATCTTCATATATGCCACACTCAACTTATGTTCATGCTCCCCTTTGGCCGTCCAACACTCCGTACCATAAAGCATAGCCGGTTTTATAGCGGTGCGATAGAATTTACCTTTAAGTTTTAAAGGCATTTTTTTTGTCGCATATAAAACCAGATACACTCCGCCATTTTGACCAACCTGCTTGGATCCTATGATTTACATCATCTTCAATCTCTCCATTATCTTGTATGATGCACCCAAGATACTTAAAACTTTTAACTTTTCGTAGGATGTTTTCTCCAATCTTCACCACTATATTAGGGTTTTTTCTTCTCAGACTGAACTTACATTCCATATATTCCGTCTTACTACGGCTTATGCACAGACCATACACTTCTAGAGCTTCTCTCCATAAGTCCAACATCTTATTTAGGTCTTCCCTTGACTCGCTCATAAAGCATGCACCATGGCGCAGGCTCTTGGATGTGCTCTGTGAGTACTTCCAAGACTAATGTGAAAAGGTATGGATTTAAGGATGATTTCTGGTGTAATTCTATACCAATAGGAAATTCCTCTATCCCACCACCTTGAGTCTTCACACTAGTTGTGGCCCCATCATACATGTCTTTAATTGCACGAATATATGTGATCCTTACTCTCCTCTTTTCTAAAACCTTCCATATGACCTCCCTTGGCACCCTATCATACGGTTTTTCCAAATCAATAAACACCATATGTAGATCCCTTTTATTACTACGATACCTCTCCATCATCCTTCTTAATAGGTATATCGCTTCAGTGGTAGATCTGTCTGGCATAAATCCAAATTGATTCTCTGTTACTTGTGTCTCTTTTCTCAACCTCCATTCTATCACCCTTTTCCATAATTACATGGTATGACTCATGAGTTTGATTCCTCTATAGTTTTCACAACTTTGTATATCCCCCTTATTCTTATAGATAGGTACCAAGGTGTTCTTTCTCTACTCATCAGGCATCTTCTTTGACCTTAAAATCTCATTAAAAAGCTTGGTTAACAAGTTGATGCCTTTTTCTCTAAGGCCCTTCCAAACCTCAATCGGGATATTATCAGGTCTTACTGCCCTGCCATTTTTCATCTGCTTTAGAGCCTATTTTACCTCAAAGTCTCAAATCCTTCGATTGTAGTCAAAGTTTTGATCTTCTTGCCTTGTGCATAACCGACCAAGGCTCGGAAGAGTTTTTTGTCCCTCGTTAAATAACTCGTAGAAGTAGCATTTTCACCTTTCATTAATATTCTTCTCTTGAGCCAACACCTCTCCATCCTTATCCTTTATGCACTTAACCTGATCCAAATCTCTCGTTCTTCTTTCATGGCTCTTTGCGATTCTATATATACCTTTTTCTCCTTTTTTCATGTCCAAAGACTGGTAGAGACCCTCATATGCTCTTATTGTTGCTTCACTTACAGCCATTTTTGTCTCTTTCTTAGCCGCCTTATATTTTTTCCAGTTATCTGCGTTGTGGCATAAAGACCACTCTTTAAAGCGCTCCCTTTTTATCTTTATCTTTTCATATACACTCATATTCCACCACTAGGACTCCTTGTCTCTTGGTCCTATTCCTTTAGATTTACCAAAGTTTTCTTTTGCTGTGCTTCTAAAAACTTCTGCCATCTCCATCCACATCTCTTCCGTGCTTATATTCCCATTCCACTTTGCCTCTTCTCCTACCCGTCTTAAGATGCTTCTTTGTTTCTCACCTTTCATCCGTCACCACCTCGTCCTTGGGTTCTTCGTTGATGAACAGAAATCAGATGTCGGTAAAGAGTTTTCACAAATGAAATCTCGTTGCAAGTATAGTTCTAAACCAACAAACAATTCCTTCAATCAAACATTTCTTTGTCACAAGTACAAACCCCAATAAAAGTAACCAAAGTATTTAAACCTCAGGTCGTCTCTCAATGAATTACAGGGTAGTGTTCTTGTTATTGGCTAGGAAGTACTATTTTGGGATTTTTGAATTAAGGGACAAGAAATGTAAATGGAAAAAGAGATAAACTAACAACTAAAAAAGCTCTTGGCAAGGTGTGAGAACTAGAAGTCCTATCCTTGTTATCCTTATCAATTGTGACAAGAATAGTTCATTACTCCACTGAGTTAACCTCTAATTATGAAGGAAAGTCCAATGGATATCAAATTGAGATCACAAGTCCTAGCCAAATCATAATGAAAGACTAGCTTTAGTGACATTCAAATTGACTAGCACCTTCCAATTATCAATCAACAAGAGAGTTTGATAACTCAAGAGTCACCAATTACTCAACACAAGACAAGAGGAGGAAAATATACTTTAACATCCTTCCAAGCATTTAATCAAACACTTGGAAGGCATAAAAGGAAAGCAAGATAAAATTATAAGAAAAGTAAATCTACAACTACTAATTGCAAGGAAATCAACAACAACAACTCACATCAACAATAAAAGAAATCAAACATAAATTGCATTAAAGGAAAATAAAAGGAATAAGAGTGCATCAACAATAAAGTAACTAGAACAAGAAATTAATAAAAGGAACTAGAAGAGTAAAGATGTGGCAACAAGAAATTGAAAAGAAAAGTGGATGAGAACAAGAATTAAAACCTAGATCTAAGAAATTTTAATCTACCTCTAACCTAATTCTAGAGAGAGCTTCTCTCTCTAGAAACTAACTAAAGCATGATAAAAACTAAACTATGTGCTTCCTCCCTTGATCTCCCTTCAATTCTGCATGAAATAGGCTCAAAGAATGAGTTGGATTTGGGCTTGGGCCGCTCAAAAATTGCCACTAGCGTTTTTACTTTAATGAGGTCACGTGCGAGCATCGACGCGTATGCATGGGTCACGCATACGCGTCGCTTAACATTTTCCATCCACGCGTACGCGTCATGTCACGCGTATGCGTCGCCATGCGACTTCATCATCCACGCATGCGCGTCGATGTTAGCACTCCAAATCCTTGATTTTCCATGAGTTCTCTATTTTGCATGCTTTTCTCTTCACTCCCTTGATCCATTCCTAGCCTTTTCATCCTGAGTTCACTAACAAACACATAAAGGCATCTAGTGAAATCAAAGGTGAATCAAAATTAGCAAATTAGGGCCTAAAAAGTATGTTTTCACACTTAAACACAAATTAGGAGAAAATCATGAAACCATGCCATTTCATTGAATAAATGTGAGAAAAATGTGATAAAATCTCCTAAATTAAGCACAAGATAAACCCTAAAAATGAGGTTTATCAACCTCCCCACACGTAAACCAAGCATGTCCTCATGCTAGAATCAAGAAAGAAACAAAGGGTATCAACATTTATTCAATGCAAACTAGTTAAATGCAACCTATCTATATGCAATCTATCTAAATGAATGCAACTACTTGGTCAAAATAAATCAATTTCCAAGAGAACATATATAAGCATAAGGGCTAAGGTAATAGCAATCAAATCAAATCCACAATTGAATTGAGTTATTAAGGATTTTTACAAACATGCAAGAGAAGTGATGATCATAGGTGGAGACATATAATTGAGCAATCGAACCCTCACTGGATATGTATCCGCTCTAATCACTCAAGTGTTTGGGGTTGATTCACTCAATTCTTCCTAATCATGCTTTTCAAGATTTATTGTTCATCTAACAATCAACAATTATTTCATGCATGCATACAATTATCATGAGGTCTTTCCACAAGGTTGTAATGGGGCTACGATCAAGGTAGGATGCATATGGTCAAGTGAGCTTGAATTTGAATCTTTGATTAACCTAAGCTTCCACCTAACCTATGACAACCTATACAATTTAAGTGCTAACCTAACTACCCATTCACTCAATTCTCCCTAATCATACTCATGCATTCTCTTTTGATTACCACTCATATGCATTGATTTTTATTGAACTTTACTTTGGGGAATTTTGTCTCTTTTTTATTGCTTTTCTTTTTCTTTCTTTTCCTTTTTCTTTTCTTTCTATTTATTTATTTATTTTGTTTTTCTCTTTTTCTTTTTGCAATAAAGTATATACAAGGTATCAATGCATATGGTTTAAACATTTAATTAACACATGAGTATGTACCCAATTCCCAATATTTTCAATAAAAAGCAAAAACACCCTTTTACCTTAACCAATATCCTAAGTTTCCCCACACTTGAATGATACACACACTCATTAGCCTAAACTAATCAAAGATCCAAATTAAGGACATTTATTGTTTTTCTCTTTAAGGCTTGTAATGTGCTAAATTAAAGAACAAAGTGGGTTAATTGTAGGCTCAAAGTTGGCTAACAATGAAAGATAAAAGGTAGGATATTTGGGTAAGTGAGCTAATGAAACAATGGCCTCAATCATATAAATGCATGTATACACAAAATAATGGACACATAGAATCAAACAAATCAAAGATTACAATCATAGAAAGAGAATAATGCACACAAGAAGGAAAATAAGTGTTTATAAGATGTAACCACATAATTAGGCTCAGAACTCACAAGCTTGTATTCTTAGCTCAAAATCATGATCCACAATGTATAGTTCAAGCAAGTTCAATGAAAAGTTTTTCACTCAAACCAATTGGGATGTCAATGCCCTATCAAGAATGTTTTTCTTGAAAAATTTTATTATTTTAACTAAGCTTATTATATATATATATATATATATATATATATATATATATATATATATATATATATATCCAACTAAAAATCCTAAAAGACCTAAAAAAAATGGAATGCAAAAGTGTTGGGATTAGAAATTTGTCACCCAAAAGCGCCGACGGGTCGGAAGACCTCCCCACACTTAAAAGTTTACATCGTCCTCGGTGCATTCTAAGATGAGCAAAGGGGTACGGCGACTCTCCGAGTTGCTACCTTTAACTGGTAGGTCAACCGGTTGCTGCGTGTTCTTTTTCTCGCTTCCGTTTTAGCTTATTGTGACGCATCTTGAAATTAAGAGGCAGGATAGTGAGAAAAGTAAATGCAAAAGCAAGGAAGCCTAAATTGTTGGAATGAGGTAATAACTACTAGAAAGAAGTGAGTGACCTAATGTGTGACATGAATAAAAGTAAGTGTACATTCTAAGTTGCGCGTGGTTTAGAACACACACACACTAGCATAAAAAGCTTTGCCACAGTTGACATAAAAGAAGCATGCACTTCACTCATTCTAGTGTGCTTAAAATACTCTAAACTTGTAGGTTAAGACCACCAAACAAGCGATAAAGAAGCATGAAAGTATTCAAGCCAAAAATAACATGTGGATGCATATGATCAAGAAACACAACGCATTAAGATAAATGCACAAAATCCAATATCAAGAAATTGCCGAATAAAAGAAAAGGATTCAAATCACATGGTGGCTAGCTACAATATGCAATTCAAAAAGCTTTAGAAAGCTTAAAAGGCAATTCTTATGTACTTGGTATTCACAATTGTTCAACAAAGAAACTCATAACCAAGTAGCAAAATGTAACCTCAATATCATCAGTCAACAGCAATAAACAGCAAACAGGATTGATAATCCAACACTCATAATGAAAAATAGAAATTAAATAAAAACTTAACTAATTAAACAACTAACTAACTATCTAACTAAAAGAAATGGTTATAGATGGTATTTGGTAATGTTGGATGATGGTTGAAGGGTGGAAAGAGAAGAGAAGAGAGAAGAAGGAAAGAAATGGAAAGAGAAGAAGAAAGGAAGGTGTATGGAACAAGGCAATCCATGCGCACGCGGGATGCGACGCATAAGCGTGGATGGGTAAAATGGAAGCGACGCATACGCGTGACATTGTGGGTTATTCAGAGAGGTGACGCGTACGCGCGGGGTAATGCGTATGCGTGGATTGGGTTTGTGCTAGAGGCACGATTCCAGCCCACAACTCGCATAACTCTCGGGTAAATGTATGGAGGGGTGAAACGTTTGGATCCACGCGTAGGCATGGGTGACGCGTGCGCGTGGATGGTCGGAAAGCTTAGGGTTACGTGTACGCGTGGGTGACGCGTACGTATAGGTTGGTGCTCTGTTTTTCAAAATTTTTCAAGTTCTTGCACCAAACCAAGCATTTCAAACCTCCCAACAGCTACCAAAACAGCATAAAACCTTATTCAACATACCAAACTACTAATTAAACTCAACAAACTAAACAAAACATGAAATTAAGCTAATTTTACCATTATGTACAAAAGAGGAAAATGAAAAGAAGTTACCATGGTGGGGTGTCTCCCACTTAGTACTTTTATTTATTGTCCTTAAGTTGGACTTATGGGAAGCTCTCATCAAGGTGGCTTTTGCTTGAATCCATCCTTGAACATCCACCAATGCTTGAATCTCTAATAAGCTCTATTCTTCAAAATCAATAATCCCAAGCTTTGATGGAGTTCTTCACAAACCATGAGCTCCCAAAATTGATCCTCGTCTTGTAATTTGGGATCCCACACTTTATTTTCACACATGTCTTCAAGTTGATCATCATGATTCCATCCGGGTGGCAAGCAAGAAGAATTCTCAATGTAATACCAAACTCTCCTTCTAAGCCCATCCCATTGAGAACTAGCCCAACCCTTGCATCTAATCCTTGAAGTATCAACCAAAATGAGCTTTGATTTGCAACGCCAACCATTAAACATCCTTCTCTTATGCTTTATCCCACAAAGTGTCCTAAGTTGACCATCCGTTCCAAACAAGCCATACTCAAGTGAGACAATAAAGCTAATAGAAATGAGTTTTACCCACTCAAATGAAGGAGTAGACAACAATCTAGGTAAAGAAACTTTCAAGGATCTTGACAAAGCATCTTCAACTCTCGTCCTTCTTTTTCTAAGGACCTCCACCTCTTCACAAGCTTCTTCAATTTCAATTTTTTGTTCATCAATCTCATCTCACTCTTCTCCATCACTCAAATCATAAATGGGAGGATGAAAAAAATCTACCTCCACATTGCTTTCTATCTCATCGGGAGAAGGTTCTTCAAGTTCAAAGGATTCACCACCAAGAAGGTTTGATGCATGATCTTCATCACCAAGGAAACTCAATTCTTGTTTCATTCCCTCCAAGTCTTCATTCAAAAATTATTTTGAAGGTTGTGCACTCTCCCCCACAACATCAAATTCAATCTTCTTGGAGAAACTTTCCGTGACTCTAGGTTCCCGTGGATGCTCTGCATCTCCTAAGTCTTCAACCATTTCTTCCTCTTCTTCAACAATCATAGTTTCCTCCAATTGTTCTAACACAAAGTAGCATTCCTCGTTTTTTACCGGAGTTTCCAATCTCTTCTTCATCTATGCTCTTCAATTGATTCTCCACATGTGGCCACGGGAGTGCTTTGAGTATTCAAGCATTGGGAGGCTAATTGGCTTCCTACCTTGGTCAAGGTAGCCACAAATTCTAGTGTCTCCCTTTGCATTTCTCTTTGCCCTTGAAGTAGCGAAGTGAGAGAGTCATCCATTGGGACTTGGGGTGGATAGGAAGGTTCATTATTTTGGAGAAAGGGTTCATAATAGGAAGGTGGTTCTTCTTGGTAAAGGTATGGAGGTGTGTTGTATGGAGGTGGTTCTTGGGAGTATTGATATTGTGGTGGTTCCAGATATGGTTCATATGGCTCATAAGGTTGTTGGTTTGGTGGGTATGAATTAGGGTCATATAGTGGTATTTGGTGGTAGAGAACTTGTGAGTATGGTTGTTCAAAACTATGTTGAGGAGGGGGTTCATAGGTATATGGTGGTGGTTGATAGGCATATAGAGGTTCACCATAACCATTGTCTTGGTATGCATCGTAGAATCGCTCTTGTTCATAGTGCATTGGTGGAGGTTGTTGCCAAGAGGATTGATCACAAGCATATGGCTCCTCCCACCTTTGATTGTCCCATCCTTGATGCATGTTGTCATTGAAGCTTCCATCCCTTACAACATAGTTAAAATCAAACTCATAACCAAAATGATGAGAATTCATAATGAAAAGAGAAAATAAAAACAAAGGCTAATAAGAAATAATGAAACGAAGTCCTAAAACTAGCGAAAACTAACAAGCAATCCGAAAACCAAGCTATTCACAATATTAACATATGTACAATAACCAATACCAAGGCACATAATTGCAATTCCCCGGCAACGGTGCCATTTTGATGAACAGAAATTGGATGTAGGTAAAGAGTTTTCACAAATGAAATCTCATTGCAAGTATAGTTCTAAACCAACAAACAATTCCTCCAATCAAACATTTGTTTGTCACAAGTACAAACCCCAATAAAAATAACCGAAGTATTTAAATCTTGGGTCGTCTCTCAAGGAATTGTAGGGTAGTGTTCTTGTTATTGATTAGGAAGTACTATTTTGGGGTTTTTGAATTAAGGGACAAGAAATGTAAATGGCAAAAGAAATAAACTAACAACTATGAAAGCTCTTGGCAAGGTGTGAGAACTAGAAGTCCTATCCTTGTTATCCTTATCAATTATGACAAGAGTTGTTCATTGCAGCACTTAGTTAACCTCTAACTATGAAGGAAAGTCAAGTGGATATCAAATTGAGATCACAAGTCCTAGCCAAATCATAATGAAAGACTAGCTTTAGTGACATTCAAATTGACTAGCAACTTCAAATTATCAATCAACAAGAGATTTTGATAACTCAAGAGTCACCAACTACTCAACACAAGCCAAGAGGAGGAAAAATATACTTTAACATCCTTCCAAGCATTTAATCAAACACTTGGAAGGCGTAAAAGGAAAGCAAGATAAAATTACAAGAAAAGTAAATCTACAACTACCAATTGCAAGAAAATCAACAACAACAACTCAAATTAACAATAATAGAAATAAAATATAAATTGCATTAAAGAAAATAAAAGGAATAAGAGTGCATCAACAACAAAGTAACTAGAACAAGAAATTAATAAAAGGAACTAGAAGAGTAAAGATGTGGCAACAAGAAATTGAAAAGAAAAGTGGATGAGAACAAGAATTAAAACCTAGATATAAGAAATTCTAATATACCTCTAACCTAATTCTAAAGAGAAAAGAGAGCTTCTCTCTCTAGAAACTAACTAAAGCATAATCAAAACTAAACTATGTGCTACCCCCATTGATCCCCCTTCAATTTTGCATGAAATAGGCTCAGAGAGTTAGATTTGGGCTTGGGCCGCTCAGAAATCGCCCATAGCTTTTTCACTTTAATGAGGTCACGTGCGAGCATCGACGTATATGCATGGGTCGCGCGTACGCGTCGCTTGATATTTTCCATCCACACGTACGCGTCATGTCACGCATACGCGTCACCATGCGACTTCATCATCCACACGTGCGCATCTTTTACGCGTGCGCGTCGGTGTTAGTACTCCAAATCCTTGATTTTCCATGAGTTCTCCACTTTGCATGCTTTTCTCTTCACTCCCTTGATCCATTCCTAGCCTTTTCATCCTGAGTTCACTAACAAACACATCAAGGCATCTAGTGGAATCAAAGGTGAATCAAAATTAGCAAATTAGGGCCTAAAAAATATGTTTTCACACTTAAGCACAAATTAGGAGAAAATCATGAAACCATGCCATTTCATTGAATAAATGTGAGAAAAAGGTGATAAAATACCCTAAATTAAGCACAAGATAAACCCTAAAAGTGGGGTTTATCATTTGTATAATGTCTTTTCCTCAACTTTTGCTCAACGTGAAAATTCATAACGAGCACCCTATGTTGTGTTGCTAAACTCTCTCCCGGGATAATTTTACAATTAATGCAAAATTTCCGGTCGACTCTCCTCAACAAGAAGAAGTCGATTTGAGAGATTGTCATGCCACGTTTATAGGTTATAAGATGTTCATCTCTCTTTTTAAAACATGTATTTGCAATAAGAAGATCAAAGGTTGAGGAAAAGTTCAAAATAGTTTTACTCTCGGCATTGATCACTCCGAAACCATGGCCTCCGTGAATACTCCCATACCCAGTCACTTCTCTCCTAACATGGCCATTTAAATCTCCTCCTAAGAAAATCTTGTCTTCCGAAGGTATGTCTTGAACCAAACTCTCTAGATCCTCCCAAAACCTTATCTTATGTTGTTCGTCCAAATCCACTTACGGTGCATAAGCGCTAATCACATGGAAAGCACCTCCCTCCACCACAAGTTTGATAGAGATGATCTGATCTCCCACCCTATTGACACCCACTACGTCATTCTTCCACTGATTATCCACAATAATTCCAACCCCATTCCTATTCTTCACCTTTCCTATATACCAACGTTTGAAACCAGAAGTATCCAACTCCCTAGCCTTCGCACCAACCCATTTTGTTTCTTGTAGGCACATAAAATTAATCTTCCTCCTTGTCATGGTATCCACCACTTCCATGGACTTTCCTGTTAAAGTGCCAATGTTCCATGTCCCAAATCTCAACCTTCTGTCGCTCCGACCTTTACCTTTTACTTTGTAAAATAATTTATTTACCCTCATCTGTTCACAAAAATGCGAGAACCCTTGCTCATTTAACACTACATCCGGGCACCGATGCAACGACTCTTACTCATTTGACACCGTACTCGAGTCATACAACGCGTTGCTTTCGGGCAACGACCTAGCTTTAGCGCAATAATGTCTTTGATTCATGTCATGGGGATTCGACTATATTTTTATGTTGGTTGTCAAAGACCTAACACAACCCTCCTCCTTTATCCGAACTTACGACCGGCTATGTACCACAAGTGTAATATAGGTGGAGTTCAATTTTCAATAAAAAAAATCATCAACTCTAAATATTTATATTGTCACTACAAGAAATTATCATAAAAGCCACTCATTTTTTTTTTGAAAAGCATTCACTCAATGCCTAGCCATCGATTTAACAATTAATTTGAGTGGTCGCTAAAACCTTAATTACTAAATTAAGAATAGTGACCAACATCAATCACTAATCATTAACGACTGATTTTAGCCACAAATTTTTAACCAAGGCGCCAAACTTACATTAAACAATATCGATTGCTAAATTGGCCACTATCAAATCAGTCATTATGTCGCATCTACCATTTCAGTCGCTAAATCAGTCACTGACAAAATCGGTCGCTAAATAATGACCAACGCTTTAGTCACTAAATCAATCGCTAATGTTTTGATAGCTAAATTAATCGCTAATATCTTACTTCAAAATATCAAAAATAGTTACTAAATCGTTGACTATTACTACTTACCTAATTATAATTTTTAACTCATTGAAGATGGGGTCTATTTTTTCATACCATTACCAAATATAGTTCTAATTCAATAAAATATAAATAATCGAAGATGTATTTTTTATACCAATATCAAATAGGATTCATAATATCTACATAACTAATAAATAAGAGTAATGTTTATATTATTAATCACTTAACATTTGATTAACACTTCAGTAAACGAAAAACATATATGACATGCAAATAATAACAAAATTATTGAACTAATTAAGAAAGCAAAAGAATTCACGTCTTTCTTCTTCAGCCTCTTTGCTCTTCTCTGTATCCTCTTCTAAACTCTTTTCACACTCACGCTCTTCAAGTTCACTGTCTTTCTTCTTCTCTTTTTTGGAGTAGGCCTCAAGTATCTATCATAACCTCCTCTTTTATTAGAGCTTAGAAAAAGGCAACATAAATTAAAAGTTTACAATAAAGCATCATAACAGAGTTATACAACAAAACACACTAATTAATAAAGAATTAAACATGTATTTCCATGTAGCTGTCAGTAAATCTTAGAGGTCAAAGGCTCAGGTTCCACTTAAAGGAAGTAATTAGTAAATAATGGCATGCCTTATGTTTATATAATTAAATATATAGACATAAAATATAGAATCTGATCAGTAAATAATGGGTAGTTAGATTGCATTAGAATTGAATAGATTGTTGTAGGTTAGGTGAGAAGTTTAAATTAATCAAAGATTCAAATTCTAGTCCACTTAACCAAATACAATCATACCTTGACCCTAACCCTATTACAACCTATGAATAAGTCCTCATGATATATGTATGCATGCATTGAATAATTGTTGATTGTTAGACGAAAAACAAATCTTGGAAAGCATGATTAGATGTGAATTGAGTGAATCAATCATATACACTTGAGCGACTAGAGCGGATACACATCCGGTGAGGGTTCGATTGCTCAATTATATGTTTTCACCTATGATCATCCCTTTTTCTTGCAAGTTTGTAAAATCTTTTTAATAACTCAATTCAATTGTGGATTTAATTGATATGATTGCTTTAGTCCTTGTGTTCATATATGTATTTTTGGGAATTGATTTATTTTGACCAAGTAATCGCATGCATGTAGATAGATTGCATATAGATAGTTTACTTGCATTAAATAAATGTGATACCCTTTTGTCTCTTTCTTGAGTTTAGCATGAGGACATGCTTAGTTTGAGTGTAGAGAGGTTTGATAAACCCCAATTTTGTGGTTTATCTTGTGTTGAATTTAGGAGATTTTATCAACTTATCTTATATTTATTCAATGAAATAGCATGATTTTGTAATTCTCTTTAAATTTTTGTTTAAGAGTGAAAACATGCTTTTTAGGCCTTTAATTTGCCAATTTTAATTCACTTTAATTCCATTCGATGCCTTGATATGTTTGTTAAGTCCTTTCAGGTTCATAAGGCAAGTATTGGATGGAAGAAGTGAAGAGAAAAGCATGCAAAGTGGAGAATGCATGGAGAAATGAGCATTTGGAGGACTCAAGGCCACACGCACGCATGACGTTGATCACCTGACCTCATTAAAGTGAATATGCTGAAGGCAATTTCTGAGCTTTTCAGGCCCAAATCAAACTCATTTCTGAAGCTATTTGATACAGAAATCAATATTGGACAAGGGGCGAGTAATTAGATTAGGTTAGGATCATGCCTTAGGTTAGTTCTAGAGAGAAGCTCCCTCTTCTCTCTAGAATTAGGGTAGATTAGGTTAATTTTTCTTAGATCTAGGGTTTAATTCTTATTTTCATCTTGTTTTCTTTACAATTTCTTGTTCTATTGTCTTGATTTCCCTATTTCTTGTTAATTTCTCATTTTGGTTACTTTTATGTTCATGCACTCTTGTTAATTTTTATTTTCTTTAATGCAATTTTGAGGTATTTCATGTTTAATGTGCTTTTCTTAGTTGTTATTGTTAATTTCTTGCATTGGATAGTAGTAGATTTTATTATTCTTGTAATTTTATGATGCTTTCCTTTTATGCCTTCCAAGTGTTTGACAAAATGCTTGGTTGGATGTTAGAGTAGCTTTTTGAGCATTCTTGGCTTTGAAAGAGAAATTGGACAATCTTGAGTCATTAATACCCAATTTAGATTGATGATCTAGAGTTGTCAGTTAATATTATTTCCATTGACTCTAATCTCTTGCTAGTTTAATTAGTAAGTTGATTAGGACTTATGGATTGAGGTTAACAAATCTTATTTGACTTTCTCTCAATATGAAGATAACATTATACTTTCTTCCTATGTTGAAGATGACTTAATAGGATTAGCTCTTGTAAATTGTTGTATGATCATTAATGACTAGGATAGAAAGCCTAGATTCTCTACCCTTGTTATGAATGCCTCTTTTTAGTATTTGTTATCTTTAATTGATTGCTTTATTTTCTTGTCATTTATTTCTTGCCCTTTTATCAACCCAACACCCGTTAACTCATAACCAATAATTAAGTACTCGATTGTGATTCCTAGGGAGAACAACTCGAGACTAATACGCTCGGTTACTTTTATTGGGTTGGACTTGTGACAACCAAAACTAAACTTTGATTGAGGGTTATTTGTCGGGTTGGAACTATACTTGCAACGAGGTTATTTCTCTTTTACCGAAAAAAATTATGAGCCGACGAAAATACTCTTTCACCTTACTACCACAAATCCTTATTAATCACCATCATCACTAATCATACTTTATTTTCCTTCATACATCACCGAACCAACCTTGAAAGAAAAAGAGAGAGTAAGCCGTGAGTGAGAGGAACGAGAAACCATGGAACCTTAACCTTTCCGAGCTCAATTTCTTATAGTCCGTAACTCCGATAAAAAATCTAATCCAATAAAAGTATTCGTATCTTCCTCCTCTATACGTTGGTGTCACTTTTGTTCAGTGGAAGTTGACGGTGACGTAGCTCCTCTTCTCCTTGAGTTCGGCCAATTGGAGTTCTAGGAGGCACAGACAATTTCTGACGTTTTTCTCTTCAACAGCTCGGTTAGAAAGCTTCTCCAGAGTTTTCTTTAATTCTGATTTCGTACGGAGGTAGGGGATTCGTTTTAAAATTATAAGTTGTTAATTCATGAATGCTCAAAAGCTTAATGAGTAATTGAAAATAATTTATTACTGTCTGGACCAGTTGAATGATGAATTTGTGTTGGATTTGTGACTGTGAAAATAATTGAATTTGATGAATACGTGTTTGATTTCCTAAATGTTTGAGAATGCTAAAGATTCAGATTTATAGCTGGTTATGATGAGAGTTGTCGAAACTGTGGCTGTGAATAAATTATGTGTATGTTTTGGTAAAATGATGTAAGAATTGAGAATAGTGTATGAATGGAGATAAGTTAAGGAATGATGAAAGTGAGAGAATGATGACTTGCATCATCTACCCTTATTTCTTGCATAAAGAATGCCATAAAAGAGCACAAATCTCATTTGATCAGTACAATTCATGCATTATTTGATGAATATTATGGTACACTACTTTGAGATGAGCTGTGCTAAATTTCAGGTGAAAAAGGCATAAAAAATGGGAAGAAGACAAACAAGAAGCTGGGCGTGTGAAACTGGCGTGCCACCTGAGAGCAAACGCCACAAAAATGCACTGGCGGGGCACGCCAGGAGCTAAGCGTGGCACGCCAGTACTAAATTCCAGAAGGGAGATCCAAGCATGCATGTGGGCGTGGGACGCCAGGGACTGGGCGTGGCACGCTAGTACAAAATTCCAGAAAGCAAAATGGAGGACACAAAAGGGGCGTGGCACGCCAGGTTGGGCGTGGCACGCCTGACCCATCAACTACTATAGGCGTGCCACTTGAGCAAAGGCGCGTGGCACGCCAACTCACCATCTCAAGAAGAACCTCCACTATGGCATGCCACTTGAAGACCCAGGCGTGGCACGCCAAGCTTGAAAAGTGCACAAACACATGGGGGTGCCACTTGAGCAGCATGGCGTGGCACACTAGTACAATGATCCAGAGAAGGTGCTGAAGGTAATTGAAGACTGGGCGTGCCACTTGAAGTCGAAGGCGTGGCACGCCAACCTCTCAACCTCACTTAGGCGTGCCACTTGAGTAACCAGGCATGGCACGCCAATGCACAAGATAACATGAACAAGGGCTGGGCGTGCCACTTGGTGTCGAAGGCGTGGGACGCCAATCCGTGCATGTCACTATGGCATGCCACTTGAAGGCCGAGGCGTGGCACCCCAACTATTGGAACAAGACAAGATCATAGGTGTGGCACGCCAACCTTTAGGCCTGGCACGCTGGTATAAGTTTCCAGAGAGGATGGAAGAGGCCAATTACATGGGGCGTGCCACTTGGAATCAAAGGTGTGGCACGCCATTCACTATTCTTCACTTAGGCATGCCACTTAAGCAACCAGGCATGGCACGCCAGTGTCATTCAGAGGGCAAAGAAGTATTGGAGCGTGCCACTTGAGTTCGTGGTGTGGCACACCAAACAGAGGAACCATTCACTCACAAAGGGACGTGGCACGCCAAACCCTGGGCGTGCCACGCTAGTGCACATTTCCAGAGGAGCTTAGCCAAGCACACAACAAGGGCGTGGCATGCCAGACCTTGGGCGTGCCACGCTAGTTCAAGTTTCCAGAGCCAAAGGAAAGTTGAAAAAGCAAAGGGTGTGCCACTTGAGCTCGAAGGCGTGGCACGCCAAGGTTGATAGAGAGACGAGTGTGCCACTTGAAGGATTGAACGTGGCATGCCAAGCTTGTTTCAAGGGCACGTGACACGCCGGTAGAGCGCCAGCCACATGCCAGCTAAGAAGACACGCTTGTTGAGTAGTTTCTTTCCCTCCAAAATGTAATTGTCCCTTTTTCACTTTTGTGATTTTTTTATTTTTACTAGGAGTAGTATAAATACCCCCAAGGAGTACTGAAGGGGGGTTAAGCAGTTAGTTCTAGATCCACTTTTGCACTCCACTTTTGAGTACTTTTCAAGCTATGAGTAGCTAACTTCCCTCTCATTGAGAGAGGGAGCTCTGTTGTACTTGATGGATTAATAGTGAAATTCTTCTTCTCTTCATCTTCTCTTGATTTGCTAGAAGGAATTTTGTTCTTAATGCTTAATGTTCAATTATCTTGGGAAAGAGATTGAATGCAATTGGGTTTCATGAGAACCTTGGGAAAGGAAACATGAAACCATGCTTGAAATCCCTTCTCACACTTGAGTAGAATCTAGGTTTTGGTGATGGGATACGTGACATATAATCCCCCTCTACCTGGACCTATGAGGGTGTGTGGTATAATCAGGGACCAAGCATGTCTCTCTTCATGAGCAATTAAACCAAGGAATTGGCTATTGATCAAGATCTGAGAGATTGAGTCACCAAAGGATTGGGGCTCAATCAATTATGATTGCCAAGAGGTCAATGAGTTGCATGATTGAAGAAAATATAAGCTAGATTTGATCCAAAGAGATAACATCTCCCAATCTCAATGAATTTCCCCTTCTTATCTATTCATTTCTTTACAGCTTAATTTTACATTCAGCAATCCCCCACTCCCATTTACATTCAAGTCATTTATGATTCAGCACTTTACATTCTGCAATTTCCATTTCTGCACTTTATTGCTTTTTTTTATATTCTAGTCACATTTATGTCATCACTTACAATTCTGTACTTCACAATCTTATTGATCTGCTTGACTAATTCATCAATCAATTAAAACTACTTGGATTTGCCAATCTCTGTGGATACGATCCCACTCTACTGTGGGTTATTACTTGGCGATAATTTTGGTACGCATGCCAAAAGAACTAATTCACTAATTTTTGAAAGGGGTAGTGAATTCAGGTCATCAAATTTCATGGCGCCGTTGCCAGGGATTGGCTTAAATTTGACAGTGATTATATTGATTGGAGAGCTAGATTAAGCAGTTTAATTTCCTTGTTATTTTAATTTCTTTATTTAGCAATTTTTTTTAATTTGAGCTCTATTTCCTTCTTCTTTTATTATCTTATTTAGTGTCCATATTTCCACCCTTCTAACTGTTTGATCAATTGCACCACTCACACTAACAACTGTTCTAACAATAGTAATTTCTTCATCCATTTTCTTTCTTGCATTTTTCCTTGATTGGTTTTATGACAGGTAGGAGAAGCAGGGCTTCAACTTCCTTTGATTCTGAACCTGAGAGGACCTTCCTTAGATTAAGGAGGGAAGCAAGAGGGAAGAGAGTCGTTGGTACTGAGGAAGAGGAAGAGTATTTTGAAACAAACATGGAGGAGAATATGGAGAATCATCATGAGGAAGAAGTTCATAACAATGCCAGGGGAGGCCCAGTCAATCATGATGGGCAAAAAAGGAGAGTCTTAAGCTCCTACATCAACCCAAACCCAAGAAATTGTGGCAGTAGCATCCTAAAACCAATAATTCATGCCAATAACTTTGAGCTGAAGTCTCAGCTCATCACACTTGCTTAGAATAATTGCTCATATGGAGGGAGTGCCTAAGAAGATCCTAATCAACATCTCAGCACATTCTTGAGGATATGTGATACTGTAAAGTCCAACGGGGTATACCCTGACATCTACAAACTACTCTTGTTCCCTTTCTCACTCAGAGATAACGCAGCAAAGTGGTTGGAAGCATTCCCCAAGGATAGCCTAACTACATGGGAGGAGGTCGTGAACAAATTCCTTGCGAGATTTTACCCTCCACAAAGAATCAATAGGCTGAGAGATGAGGTGAAAACTTTCAGACAACAAGATGGAGAAACACTCTACGAGGCCTGGGAGAGATTCAAAGATCTGACAAGAAGATGCCCACCAAAAATGTTCAATGAGTGGGTACAACTACATATCTTTTATGAGGGACTATCTTATGAAGCAAAGAAGGCAGTAGATCATTCTTTAGGAGGCTCACTCAACAAAAAGAAAACCATTGAAGAGGCCATAGATGTCTAGAACTCAACTCTGTAGATGCTTTGTTAGCTCAGAACAAGGCAATTGCAGCATAAATAGTAGCATTAACCAAGAGGATGGAGGCCAACCAAGCCTCAGTCATTCAAGACCAAACTCCTCAATAAGAAGGTAATGCATCAGAATCTGAAGGTGACTGGGAGCAAGCTAATTATGTGAACAATTCATCCAGAGCACCATATGACCCACACTCTAAGACATACAACTCAGGTTGGAAGAACCACCCAAACTTTGGGTGGGGAAATCAACAAAACCACAACTAGGACCACAACGAGCCTTATCCATCAATCAGCATCCCAACCATAACCCCAACCATCAAATAGGGAATCATAGACCCTACCATAACTCACAAAACACATCATACCATAACAACCAACCCATACACAATAACCTCAATCAAGATGCACCATCCTCAACTACGCAACCATGCAAAATCAAGAGCAACTTTGAGAGGATGGAGGCTGCAATAGCACAACTATCATCCCAAATTTCAGGGACAGTCTTCTCCTTCATGGACAGACAAGCACAAACTGACAGAATGATAGATGCTAATCAAGAGGAATACAGGTCAAATTTGAAAAATCAAGGCGCAGTAATCTCAAAGTTGGAGGCAAAAGTGGGGATTTTGTCCAAGAAAATCCCACTTTTCACACACACATTTTCCAGTGATACCATGGCTAACCCAAGAGGGGAATGCAAAGCCATAACTTTGAGAAGTGGGAAGGTTGTAGAGGAAGGAGCCCCAAGCAAAGATAATCATGAAGAGGTTACACTAAAACATGGGAGCGAGGATGAAGGGGAGATCCCAGCTTTACCTCCACCAAAACCAGTTTTGAAGCCCTGTGTGCCAAAGGCACCATACCCACAAAGACTGAGAAAATATGGGAAGGATGGCCAGTTCTCTAAGTTCCTAGAGATCTTCAAGAGCCTCCAAATCAGCAAATATGCTGAGGCATTGGAACAAATGCCACTCTATGCCAAGTTCTTAAAGGAGCTTATAACCAAAAAGAGAAACTGGGAGGTAAAAGAAACCATAGTGTTGACTGAGGAATGCAGCGCCATCATACAGAAGAAGTTGCCTCAAAAGCTGAAAGACATAAGGAGTTTTCAAATCCCCTACATCATAGGGGACATCACTATTGAGAATGATTTATGTGATTTGGGAGCTAGCATAAATCTTATGTCCCTAACCATGATGAGAAGGATGAAGATTGAGGAAGCCAAGCCAACAAGAATGACACTCCAATTGGCTGACAGAACATTTAAGTTTCCACATGGGGTGGTGGAAGATTTGCTAGTGAAAGTAGGAGAATTCATCTTCCTTGTTGATTTCGTTGTGCTGGACATAGAAGAATAGGCCAACACGTCAATTATCCTAAAAAGACCATTTCTAGCTACTCTGGAGCCATCATTGATGTGCAGAAAGGGGAACTAGTCTTGAGATTGCATGAAGAGAAAATGGTCTTCAACGTCTTTAAAGCAATGAGTTACCCCAAGGAACCCATAGGAGAATGTATGCTGGTAGACACCATGGAATAGATAGTTCAAGAAGTCATGGGAGAAGAATAATGTGGAGAAAGCATTGAGCTGGAGCAAGCACCAGATAGAAACTACCACAAACAACCATAAAACTCAATCATGCCAACTACCACAGACAACAAAGATGCAGAGTCACCAAAACTAGAGCTGAAAGCCTTACCACCCAGCTTGAAGTATGCATATCTGGGTGCCAACAACACTCACCCAGGGATCATAAATTCAAGTCTAGGTAAGGAACAAGAAGAGGAACTTATCCAAGAGCTGAGACAACACAAGGACACCATAGGCTGGACACTTGCAGATTTAAAGGGGATCAGTCCTTCAATGTGCATACATAAAATCTTACTTGAAGAGGATGCCAAACCCTCAAGACATCAACAAAGGAGGCTGAACCCAACTATGAATGAAGTGGTTCAGAAAGAAGTGTTGAAATTGTGGCAAGCAGGGGTGATCTACCCCATCTCAGACAGCCTTTGGGTAAGCCCAGTACAAGTAGTTCCTAAGAAGGGAGGGATCACTGTTGTGGCAAATGAGAAGAATGAATTGATACCCACAAGGACGGTAACGGATGGCATATGAGCATTAACTACTGGAAACTTAATGAAGCCACCCGGAAAGATCACTTTCCCCTGCCCTTCATGGACCAGATGCTTGAAAGATTGGCAGGACATGAGTATTATTGTTTCCTGGATGGATACTTGGGCTACAACCAAATTGTTGTAGACCCCAAGGATCAGGAAAAAACTTCATTTACTTGTCCATATGGTGTATTTGCTTATAGGAGAATGCCCTTTGGATTGTACAATGCACCTGCAACATTCCAAAGGTGCATGCTCTCCATTTTTTCAGATATGATTGAAAAGTTCATAGAAGTATTTATGGACAACTTCTCTGTGTTTAGGGACTCATATTCTGATTGCCTATACCATCTTTCTCTTGTGCTAAAAAGGTGTCAAGAAACCAACCTTGTTTAAACTGGGAGAAGTGCTATTTTATGGTGACTGAAAGGGTGCTTCTTGGTCATAAGATTTCAAAAGATGGCATAGAAGTAGACAGAACAAAAGTGAAAGTAATTGAAAAATTACCGCCACCTTGCAATGTCAAAGCAATCAGAAGCTTTTTGGGACACGCTGGGTTCTATAGGAGGTTTATTAAAGATTTTTCAAAAATTGCAAAACCCCTTAGCAATCTACTTGTCTCAAATACTCCTTTTTGTTTTTGATAGAGAATGCATGGTAGCCTTTGATGAACTCAAAAAGAAACTCTCCTCTGCACCTATCATAGCACCACCAAGCTGGGATCTTCCCTTTGAACTAATGTGTGATGCATCTGACTTTGCTGTTGGTGCTGTCCTAGGACAGAGGAAAGACAAGCTAGTACATGTTATTTACTATGCTAGTAAGGTCCTTAATGAGAATCAAAGGAACTATACCACCACAGAGAAAGAACTTTTAACCATAGTTTTTGCTTTTGATAAGTTTAGATCATATCTCATTGGCTCAAAAGTAATTATGTTCACTGATCATGCAGCACTCAAATACTTGCTTACCAAACAAGAATCTAAGCCCATACTAATAAGGTGGATCTTGCTGCTCCAAGATTTTGATATTGAGATTAAGGATATGAGTGGAGCAGAGAACAAGGTAGCTGACCGCCTCTCAAGGATCCCACAAGAAGAAGAAATATAGCAAGTAACAGTAAATGAAAGCTTTCCTGATGAACAATTGATGATGATTCAAGTAGCCCCTTGGTTCGCAGACATAGCCAACTTCAAGGCTATTAGGGAGCTACCAACTAACATCAATAAGCACATGAAGAGGAAACTAATCAAGGATGCCAAATACTACATTTAGGATGACCCCTATTTGTTCAAAAAGTATACTGATGGTGTCCTAAGAAGGTGTATATCGCATGAAGAAGGGTAGGAAGTATTATGGCAGTGCCATGGATCAGCATATGGAGGTCACTTCAGTGGAGAAAGGACAGCAGCAATAGTGCTCCAATCTGAATTTTACTGGCTAACAGTGTTTAAGGATGCCAAGAAAATGGTGTCAAGGTGTGATGAATGTCAAAGAGCTAGTAATCTAACCAAGAGGAATGAGATGCCACAGCAATACATACTAGAGCTGGAACTATTTGACGTATGGGGGATAGATTTCATGGGACCCTTCCCAACCTCCTACTCAAATAGCTACATATTAGTGGCTGTTGATTATGTTTCAAGGTGGGTAGAGGCCATAGCTACCACAACAAATGACAACAAGGTTGTGATAAGCTTCTTGAGAAGGAACATCTTCAGCAGATTTGGAGTTTCCAGAGCTCTCATTAGTGATGGAGGATCACACTTCTGCAACAAACAACTGGAAGCACTCCTTCTCAGATACGGAGTAAAGCACAAAGTGGCAACTCCATACCACCCACAGACCAACGGGCAAGCTGAGATCTCCAACAAAGAGCTAAAATGAATCCTTGAAAAAACTGTTGGAAGCTCAGTAAAAGACTGGTCTAAGAAGCTAGACGATACTCTATGCGCCTACAAAACAGCCTTCAAAACCCCCCATTGGGATGTCACCATACCAACTAGTATTTGGCAAGGCTTGCCACTTGCCAGTTGAACTGGAGCACAGAGCCTTCTAGGCTCTAAAACTACTGAATTTTGATGAGCAAGCTGCTGGAGAAAAGAGACTGATGCAACTCAATAAACTGGAAGAGTTTAGAAATCAAGCATATGAGAATGCAAAAATCTACAAAGAGAACACAAAAAGGTGGCATGACCAAAAGATAACAAGAAGAGAGTTCACTGAAGGATAGAAGGTGTTACTCTACAACTCAAGACTCAAGTTCTTCCCTGGAAAACTTAAGTCTCGATGGTCAGGACCTTTCACCATACTCAAAGTGTTTCCCTATGGTCATGTGGAGCTCATGGAAGACAAGACCCAGAGAACTTTTTCTGTCAATAGCCATAGACTCAAACACTACTTGGGAGGCTCCTTAGAGGAGCAGAGAGTGAGCTACAAGCTCAGCTAAAAATGAAAGAATGTCAAGCTAATGACAATAAAGAAGCACTAGTTGGGAGACACCCCAACACTTTATCCTTTTGATTTAATTGCTTTTCTTAGAAGTAGTTTAAATTCTATGATTTAGATAGTTTAATTTTCAGTAATTAGGATTAGTTTACAATTGTAGATTAGGAAGTTTGTTAGCTTTGATAACTAGATTTTCTTTACACTCTCTCATTTCTTTCTATTTGGGAGTTGCAACTTGATGAATGCATAACTAATGATGAATGAAAGGGCTAAGAACTAGCTAAAGTGCTAAGTTTGGTGTGGTCTCTCACCCACTTAATCTAGGCTTACAAACAATTAACAGTTGATTCTGAAGAGTAAGCCCAGAGATTAAGTTTGGTGTGGTCACCACCAATGATGACATAGCAGCCTAAGTCACCCAATTTGAAAGCACTTAATTCTTTAGGTAAGAACATGAACGTGATTTAATGAGTTCAAAGGAGTTGGAATAAAAAAATGAAAAGATTGATGTTATTCCACTCTTATGAACACATTAAATACAGAATGACGAAACCAATTTATTAAGATGCCAAAGAATTAAGTTTGGTGTCCCAAGGGACACCCATCAGTTGCAATCCAATTTATTCTTGATGAGAAGGAATGTGAAGGGGTTCTTTTGTCATTACTAATGGGTTCAGTTTCAATTTCAGGAGAGAAGATGAGGCCCACATGGTAAACAACTCACAAAACAAGGAAGTCAAAGTGTACTTGCACTTTGGAACTCAACACACGCAGAAGACACTGTGAGAAAAGAGTTGGCGCCTCTTCCCATGCTAGGCGCCACTTCCCAAAGTGGGAAAACATTTAATCCCTTTTATTTTCCACCTTCGAACCACATCATTCACCCATTATAAAAGCCTCACTCCCCATCTCCTCTCCCACTTCAACAATCCCTACACCACTCACCTTCGCTTCTCTTTTCATCTTCTACTATCCCCTACTTTCTTCTTTTTTTTCTTAATTGGGACAATCAAGTCCTAAGTTTGGTGTTGGAGCAAAACCTTGTTTTGCCTTCTCTTTCTTTCAACCCCCATTTTTTTTACACTTTCCCAACCTAATGGCACCACCAAAAAGCTCAGCCTCAAAGAAAAGAAAAACCAAGGAACCAACCTCTGGATCCTCAAGCTCTTTTAATGACTACAAGTTCCTCTCCGCATTCAACCAAAATCAATTTTATGGTTGGGAGAGTGAGAGGGAAATCATTACAGAAGTTGGGTTTCAACTAGGGAGGAATGAGCACATTGAAATCAACATTGAGATCGAACAGAAGAGTTGGTCACTTCTATGCAACCCACCAAGGAAAGTGGTGGAGAGCTTGGTGAGGGAGTTCTATGCCAACGCAGTACCTCAACCAGGGCAACAATATGGCTACATTAGCTATGTAAGGGGGAAATCCATTAACTACAGCCCCTCTAGCATAAAAAGAATGCTAATGGTGAAGAGGACAAGCTCCACTCGGAGCTATAAAGAGAGAATGAAGCAGCAAGACCCTGGGTTTGAGGAGATTCTGATTGAAATCTGTGTGATGAATGTGCATTGGATAAATGACAAGGATGGGATACCCAACCAATTGAGAAGAAGAGATTTAATCCCCCAAGCTAGAGGGTGGCTAGAATTTGTGAGGATGTCCCTAATCCCTACATCCAACACTTCAAAGGTGACCAAGGAGAGAGCTGTGCTTATCTACAGCATCATGAGAGGAGAAAACATCAACGTAGGGGAGATGATTGCCAACAATATCAACAAAGTGCTGAAAAGCACCAATGACAACACAAGGTTGGCATTCCCGAGCATTATATAGAGGCTATGCAATGAGGCTGGAGTTGAAAAGATCATTGATGAGGTGCTTGTGAAGGAAGACAAGTTCATAACTACCAGAAAGATGGCTAAAGTGGTGGCTGTCCACCCACTCAAGAGGGCTAGAGAACAAAGAGCTCATGCTCATGAACCACAACAACAACAACAAGAGGGAGAGGCAGAAGAGCAACCTCACTTTCTGGAACTTCAACCACCACCACACTACCAATATCAGCAATTTCCAGAGAGATTCAATTGGGAGTAATTGCAAGGAGATGTACACCAAATGAAGGGAGATCAACACCACTTGAGGGAAGATGTCAATCAATTCAAGGAGGCTCAGCAACAACAATGGAGCCAAGACAACCAAAACATTCAACAACTCCAAGAGGGCTTTGAAAACCTCAAGGAGCAACAAGATCAGATTAACTGGAGAGAGATGCAAGGCAGCCTAGGAATGATTCTAGAGCGATAATTACAACAAATGGAGAGTCTTGCTGAATTCAGACATCTTTATGAAGCAAGGACTGTAGCCAGAATGGAAATGCAGAAACAAAGTTGAGCTACCTGTGCAAATGCAATGGCTAACATGAACCCCAATTACCCCACCTATATGCAGAAATTGGAGGAACTCAGCTCAAGGCAAGAAGAAATAGCATATCAACATAAGGAGAATGTGAAATCCTACATGAGGAGGTTAAAATTTTGGAAGCCCAAGTCCAAGGATACCAAAGCTCAAGAAGGTTCCTCCAAGCCAGATGAAGGTGGCTCATCCCCTCCCAAGAAGAAGGACAAAGGGAAGGGGCCAATGAACTAAAGATGAAGCTGTACAAGGTTGTTGAGTCCCATGGTTGACACTTTCCAATTTCTGAATTCTGTTTAAGCTTTTGCTGTATTTACTTCTTGAATAATCATGCTAGGATAGTTTATGTTTGATGCTTAGTTTCAATTCCTGTTTGAAGTATTTATGAGTTTTTTTTTACAAGATAGAAAATGCCATGTATTTCAAGTCTTCATTACAACTTAAATAAAAGTAGAGCTTATCTTCATAAGAGTTACTGTGAGTTGTGCAAAAACAATAAGAGAGATCAAAGCCAAGAGGGATCATCAAACAAATTAAGAAACAATAAACTAAGTGTAGAACCTTGGATGAACTAGAAAGAAATTGAGTCATGGGGAGCAACTAGTCCTAGAAGGTATAACAAGGGAAGACTAAGGGGTGTTCCTTGAATATCCATAGAACCAAGAGGTAGTAACCAATAAAGACCCAAGGCTCTGAGCATCAACTACTGAGATAAAAAAAAAGAAGCTCAAAAAAGAATTAAGGATCTTAGTAGATGCTTGTGGTGAAGATGTGTCAAGAAGAGACCTGGGCAAGTAAATTCTTAGGGGTGTCTCAACACCCAGTACCCTAAAACCAACTGGTTTGGGAGTGCTAATTGAAAGCCTAATTAAAGGATTGTCTTGAGACAAAACACTTAGAGTCGTGGTCAAGAAAGCAAAACAACCTTTACTACTTCAAGGTGACAATCAATAGAAAGGACCCCTAAAGCCTATACCTGAGGGAACCCTCAAGGATCCAAGAGCTTTCCATGACAATTAAAACATTCATACATGTGTTAAGCATTTAGTTTTACTCTTAGTTGTATTGCAATCATTCGAAGCCAAGGCCTCAAGATATAAAGGTTTACTCACATTGATTTGCTTGGGACAAGCAAAGCTTAAGTTTGGTGTTGTGATTACTTGCATCATCTACCCTTGTTTCTTGCATAAAGAAGGCCATAAAAGAGCACAAATCTCATTTGATCAATACAATTCATGCATTATTTGATGAATATTATGGTATACTACTTTGAAATGAGTTGTGCTGAATTTCAGGTGAAAAAGGCATAAAAAATGGGAAGAAGACAAACAAGAAGCTGGGCGTGTGAAACTGGCATGCCACTTGGGAGCAAATGCCACAAAAATGCACTGGTGTGGCACGCCAGAAGCTAAGCGTGGCACGCTAGTACTAAATTCTAGAAGGGAGATCCAAGCATGCATATGGGCGTGGCACGCTAGTACAAAATTCCATAAAGCAAAATGGAGGACACAAAAGGGGCGTGGCACGCCAGGTTGGGCATGGCATGCCTGACTCATCAGCTACTATGGGCGTGCCACTTGAGCAAATGGGTGTGGCACGCCAACTCACCATCTTAAGAAGAACTTCCACTATGGCGTGCCACTTGGTGTCGAGGGCGTGGCACGCTAGCTCCAAAAAGTCACTTTGGCGTGCCACTTGAAGACCCAGGCGTGGCACGCCAAGCTTGAAGAGTGCACAAATACATGGGCGTGCCACTTGAGCAGCATGGCGCGGCACGCTGGCACAATGATCCAAAGAAGGGGCTGAAGGCAATTGAAGACTAGGCGTGCCACTTGAAGTCGAAGGCGTGGCACGCCAACCTCTCAACCTCACTTAGGTGTGCCACTTGAGTAACCAGGCGTGGCACGCCAATGCACAAGATAACATGAGCAAGGACTGGGCGTGCCACTTGGTGTCGAAGGTGTGGCATGCCAATCCGAGCATGTCACTATGCCGTGCCACTTGAAGGCCAAGGCATGGCACGCCAACTATTGGAACAAGACAAGATCATGGGCGTGGCAAGCCAACCTTTAGGTGTGGCACGCTGGTATAAGTTTTCAGAGAGGATGGAAGAGGCCAATTACATGGGGCGTGCCACTTGGTATCGAATGCGTGGCACGCCATTCACTATTCTTCACTTAGGCGTGCCACTTGAGCAACCAGGCATGGCACGCCAGTGTCATTCAGAGGGCAAAGAAGCATTGGGGCGTGCCACTTGAGTTCGTGGCGTGGCACGCCAAATAGAGGAACCATTCACTCACAAAGGGGCGTGGCACGCCAGACCCTGGATGTGCCATGCTAGTGCAACTTTCCAGAGGAGCTTAGCCAAGCACACAACAAGGGTGTGGCATGCCAGACCCTGGGCGTGCCACGCTAGTTCAAGTATCCAGAGGCAAAAGAAAGTGGAAAAAGAAAAGGGTGTGCCACTTGAGCTTGAAGGCGTGGCACGCCAACACAAGATTTCCACCATGGCGTGCCACTTGAGCTCAAAGACGTGGCACGCCAAGGTTGATAGAGAGATGAGCGTGCCACTTGAAGGATTGAGCGTGGCACACCAAGCTAGTTTGAAGGGCACATGACACGCCGGTAGAGCGCCAGCCACACGCCAGCTAAAAAGTCACGCTTGTTGAGTGTTTTTTTTCCCTCAAAAATGTAGTTTTCCCTTTTTCACTTTTGTAATTCTTTTATTTTTACTAGGAGTAGTATAAATACCCCCAAGGAGTACTGAAGGGGGGTTAAGCAGTTAGTTCTAGATCCAATTTTACACTCCACCTTTGAGTACTTTTCAAGCTATGAGTAGCTAACTTCCCTCTCATTGAGAGAGGGAGCTCTGTTGTACTTGATGGATTGATAATAATGAAATTCTTCTTTTCTTCATCTTCTCTTGATATGCTAGAAGGAATTTCTTTCTTAATGCTTAGTGTTCAATTATCTTGGGAAAGAGATTGAATGCAATTGGGTTTCATGGGAACCTTGGGAAAAGAAACATGAAACCATGCTTGAAATCCCTTCTCACACTTGAGTAGAATCTGGGTTTTGGTGATGGGATACGTGACATATAATCCCCCATCTACCTGGACCTATGAGGGTGTGTGGTATAATCAGGGACCAAGCATATCTCTCTTCATGAGCAATTAGACCAAGGAATTGGCTATTGTTCAAGATCTGAGAGATTGAGTCACCAAGGGATTGGGGCTCAATCAATCATGATTGCTAAGAGGTCAATGAGTTGCATGATTGAAGAAGATATAAGCTATATTTGATCCAAAGAGACAACATCTCCCAATCCTAATGAATTTTCCCATTCTTATCTATCCATTTCTTTACAACTTAATTTTACATTCAGCAATCCCCTACTCCCATTTACATTCAAGTCATTTATGATTCAGCACTTTACATTCTGCAATTTCTATTTCTGCACTTTATTGCTTTTCTTTATATTCTAGTCACATTTATGTCATCACTTACAATTATGTACTTCACAATCTTATTGATCTGCTTGACTAATTTATCAATCAATTAAAACTGCTTGGATTTGTCAATCTCTGTGGATACAATCCCATTCCACTGTTGGTTATTACTTGGCGATAATTTTGGTGCGCTTGCCAAAAGAACTAATTCACTAATTTTTGAAAGGGGTAGTGAATTCAGGTCATTAGAGAACACGTGAGGGTGCTGAAGTCTATTTTGAGGAGAGGTTCTGCCAAGTTTTTGTAAAATATACAAAAAGTGATTTTATTTTGGAAACCTGATTTACAAGCTTATTTTGAAAAAATGACTTCATGTTAGAAAAAGATTTTGTTTACATATTTACTTATAAATGAGAAAAGGGTTTTGTATTAAAAATTTGACTTATTGGAAGTGATCTTTGAGAATTGAAAATGGATTTATAATATTTAATTTGATTTGTTTGAATAATTAAGAAGGGATTTTTGAGAATTGAAGATGGTTTGGCAGGAACCCTTGAAGGTGGCAAAGCCCAAAATTTAGAAAAAAATGCTGTAAATTTTTTTATAAAACTCTGAGGCTTGTTTAAAGTGTTATTTAAAAGAAAATTTGACTTAAGAATCGTATTAATTGATTTTGATTTATTAAGAAAAGTATAATATTTTGAGTTCAATCTATTAAGAAAAGATTTTGTTTTGAGTTAGGAATTGAGTTCGGTTTATGTATTAAAGTGACTTTTATCTTGAATAAAAGTTAAAGAAGTTTGGGTATTTAAAAATTAAAGGTTTTGATGCTAAGACTGAAAGTATGCCCATGAAGTGATGTGGAGGTAAGAGTAATTGATTATTTGGTGATACGGAGGTATGTGTCATTAAGTAATGATGCGGAGGTACGTTTAATAATAGGTGATGCGAAGGTACGTGTATGTAATTGGTGATGTGAAGGCATAATAAAGAAGAAGAAAATGAGGAGCCATGTATGAAAGAGATTACTGAAACGAATAATGAATCATGAACAGTGTATGTCGAATGGGCCTTACGCCAAAGTGCTAATGCAGAAGTGCCCGCCGAACTGATAGCCTAAGATTGCTAATGTAGGAATGTCTGCCTAACTGATAGCATATTGTATGTTGAACGGGCCTTTGTGCCAAATTGCTAATGCGAAAGTGCCCGCCTAACTGATAGCCTGAGGTTGCTAATGCGGGAATGTTCGCCTAACTGATAACCTATTTCTACCGTGATTCCAAGATATCCTAACTGACATGGGTTCGCCCATGATGATAATTGTGCCTGACTGACACGGTAAAGAAACCATATTCAGAGTTCGCCCCGAGTAACGTTGGGTTGCGGGTAGACAACCGATGCGTGAGCTCATACCCTGCTTAGGACAGACATGCATCATATTGTTTGCGCATTTGCGTTTTGGTTGTGTTTTGCTTGTTGTATTTTCTCTGTAACTATGCTGGTTGTCTTATTCTGCCTTGCTCATGTTTTAATTGAATCTCTGGTACTATTAGTTTATGTATTGAAGTAACTAAGAATTAATGTTGTAAAGGAGTTTTATTTTAAGTTCAAAAATTTTAAAGAAAGCAATTAATTGTCTAAAGTAAAATTTAAAAATATTTTCAAAGGCTTGATAAAAAAGACTAGTTTTACCGAGTAATGTCAATTATTCGCATTTTGTTCATTACTTATGGCATTCACTGTCCCTACTGAGAACATGTGAGGACAACGTTCTTATCCCCTACAGATTTTCCTTTCAGCAATAGGTTCAAGAATCCTTGGCACTGAGCCACGACTGAACATCAGAGATTTATGTAAATTATCCGTATTTTCTGTAATTAGTCTAGTCTTAGTCTTTTCCCTCGCCATTTATTGTCTTTGATTTTTAAAGGAGTAGGACTTGTATTTGAGAATCCTGAGATAAGTTTATGTGTATAATGTTATGTGAATATGTATGTATCTTTGTGATTAAGTGATTAAGAGTAAACTTCTTGTTTTCTTAATTAAAATTCCAATTCGTATTTGCGAAGGCTCAATATTAAATAAAGATAGTATCAAATAGAAAGGGTTAGAGGTAAGTAACACCTAAGCCTTTAGTACGATCATGAGGTGCTAAAAGTTAGGGTGTTACATTATGGTATCAGAGCAGTTCGTTCCTGTTAGAGTCTTGGGAATGGACTGATTGTGCGTCACTGTATACTCTGAGTGTCTGTCATGCATTAGGACTTGTCATAATGACAAGAGTTTGAGTTTCAGATGCATAATTGTCTATTGATTAACGCTGTTAGTTGACCGTTGTATTTCTCATGGTATTAAGTCTGGCTAACTTAATATTAATGATTCACGTATATGGAATCATGGACAAAATAGAAGTAACAGTAATGCAAATCGTGAGTTTTGGAAGCGTTAGAAGTTGTGTTTCAGAGTTGCTCGATTACGTATGTTGTTCCTCTATACTTTGTCTTGAAGCTTTGTCTGAGGTTTCTTTCTTAGAAAAGTGAACTAATTATTCTCCAATCTTATTCCTTATTCATATGCATTTTTCCTTTGATCTTAACTGCATATGTTTACTTGAATTCTCCGAGATATCCACTTTTTCTGAGATATTAAGCCTATCTTGTAACTTCTGCTTTGTAATCACACTTCTACTCTATCATCTCTATGTCATATGAAAACCCAAGTATTTAAATTGTATATGTATGAATATAAGTTGAGACTTTTTTCTTTTTTCATAAGGTATTTCAAAAAAAATAAAGTATTGAAACTATGTAATGTTTTTTATAAATATCCTAATTTTCGAAGACGAAAATTTTTATAAGTAGAGTAGGATGTAAGACTTCGAATTTTTAAAAAAATTAAATAATTAGCTATATATAAGTTATTATATTATATTATATTGAGATTTAGTTTTTAAAAAAATTATTTTTAACAAAAAAATAATTAAATAAAATTTTATGATTATTGAAGTTTAATTTAATTATGACTAATTCTATTAAATTTAAATTATTTATCAAAAAATATTTTAATAAGATAACAGTTAAATTGATTATTATTATTATTATTATTATTATTATTGTTATTATTATTATATTATCATTGTTATCATTATTATTATTATTATTACTATATTATCATTATTATATTATTATTTATTTTTTTTCTTGAAGCCATTAAGGAAACATGAATAAAGAAAAGCCAAACGTGGCTCATGTACAAGTATAATATATATATATTATAATGTCATTAAGGGAACTAAGAAAGAAATGAACGTGGCTTACATGTTATTATACTTAATATATACTCATGACACTTAATAATACTTTCACATCACAAACCATCATTCACATTAGCATCATTCTCTTTTATCACTTTCATTCATTATAGCCGAACTCTTTAGAAAGAAAAAAAAATAAAGGACGTGGCTTATATGTATATATATCTATGCAACCATGACACATACTTCATTCATTTGATAACCAATGACACCTAATAAGCCTTACTACCATAAATCCTTATTAATCACCGTCATCACTAATCATACTTTCTTTCCTTCATGCATCACCGAACCAACCATAAAAGAAAAAGAGAGAGTAAGTCGTGAGGGAGAGGAATGAGAAATCATGGAACCTTAACCCTTTTGAGTTCGATTTTTTGTGATTTGAAACTCAAATAAAAAATTTAATTTAATAAAAATATTTATATCTTCTTTTGTTATATATTAATATCATTTTTATTCGGTAGAAGTTGATAGTAATATAGTTTTTTTCTCTTTGAGTTCGACCAATTAGAATTTTAAGAGACACAAATGATTTCTGATATTTTTCTCTTCAACAGCTCAATCAAAAAGCTTCTCTAGAATTTTCGTTGATTCTGATTTCGTACAGAGGTAGGGGAATCATTTTAAAATTATAAGTTTTTAATTCATAAATACTCAAAAGCTTAGTGAGTAATTGCGAATAATTTATAACTGTCTGAACTGGTTGAAAGATGAATTTGTGTTGAATTTGTGACTGTGAAAATAATTGAATTTGATGAATATGTGTTTGATTTCCTGAATGTTCGAGAATGCTAAAGATTCTTATTTATAGTTGGTTATAATGAGAGTTGTCGAAACTGTAGTTATGAATAAATTATGTGTATGTTTTGGTAAAATGATGTAAGAATTGAGAATAGTGTATGGATGGAGATAAGTTAAGAAATGATGAAAGTGAAAGAGCATGTGAGGGTGATGAAGTTTATTTTAAGGAGAGGTTCTGCCAAGTTTTTGTAAAATATACAAAAAAAAAGTGATTTTATTTTGGAAACCTGATTTACAAGCTTATTTTAAAAAATTGATTCTATGTTAAAAAAGATTTGGTTTACATATTTACTCATAATTGAGAAAAAGGGTTTTTTGTATTAAAAATTTGACTTATTGAAAGTAATATTTGAGAATTAAAAATGGATTTATAATATTGAATTTGATTTGTTTGAATTATCAAGAAGTGGATTTTGAGAATTGAAGATGGTTTGGCAGGAATCCTTAAAAGGTGGCAAAGACCAAATTTTAAAAGAAATGCAGTAGAAATTTTTATAAAACTCCGAGGCATGTTTAAAGCGTTATTTAAAAGAAAAATTGATTTAAGAATCGTATTAATTGATTTTGATTTATTAAGAAAAGTATAATGTTTTAAGTTCAATCTATTAAGAAAAGATTTTGTTTTAAGTTAAAAATTGAGTTCAGTTTATGTATTAAAGTGACTTTTATCTTGAATAAAAGTTAAAGAAGTTTGGGTATTTAGAAAATAAAGGTTTTGATGCTAAGACTCAAAGTATACCCATGAAGTGACATGGAGGTAAGAGTAGTTGATTATTTGGTGATGCGGAGGTATGTGTAATTAAGCGGTGATACGGAGATACGTTTAATAATATAGGTGATGCGGAGGTGTGTGTATGTAATTGGTGATGTGGAGGCATAATAAAAAAGAATAAAATGAGGAGCCATGTATGAAAGAGATAACTGAAACGGATAATGAATCTTGAACAATATTTTGTCAAATGGGCCTTGCACCAAAGTGCTAATGCGGAAATGCCCACTTGACTAATAGCCTAAGATTGCTAATGCAAGAATGTCCGCCTAACTGATAGCATATTATATGTTGAACAGGCCTTTGTGCTAAATTGCTAATGTGAAAGTTTTCGCCTAACTGATAGTCTGAGGTTGCTAATTTGGGAATATTTGCCTAACTGATAGCCTGTTTCTATCGTGGTGCCAAGATATCCTAACTGACATGGGTTCGCCCATGATGATAATTGTGCCTGACTGACACAGTAAAGAAACCATATTCGGGGTTCGCCCCGAGTAACATCGGGTTTCGGGTAGACAACCAATGCCTGAACTCATGGCCTGCTTAGAACAGACATGCATCATATTGTTTGCGCATTTGCGTTTTGGTTGTGTTTTGCTTGTTGTATTCTTTTTGTGATTATGTTGGTTGTCTTGTTCTTCCTTGATCGTGTGTTTAATTGAATCTCTAGTACTATTAGTTTATGTATTGAAGTAATTAAGAATTAATGTTGTAAATGAGTTTTATTTTAAGTTCAGAAATTAAAAAAAAAACAATTAATTGTTTAAAGTAAAATTTAAAAGTATTTTCAAAGGCTTGATTAAAGAATAGTTTTACCGAGTAAAGTCAATTATTTGCATTTCGTTCATTACTCTTATGGCATTCACTGTCCCTACTGAGAACATGCGAGGACAACGTTCTCACCCCCTACAGATTTTCCTTTTAGCAATAGGTTCAGAAATCCTTGGCGCGGAGCCGGGATTGAACATCGAAGATTTATGTAAATATGTATCCGTATTTTCTATAGTTAGTTTAATCTTAGACTTTCCCTTCGCCATTTATTGTCTTTGATTTTTAGAGGGGTAGGACTTGTATTTGAGAATCCTGAGATAAGTCTATGTATATAATGTTATGTGAATATGTATGTATCTTTGTGATTAAGTGATTAAGAGTAAACCTCTCATTTTCTTAATTAAAATTCCGATTCGTATTCGCAAAGACTCAATATTAAATAAAGATAGTATAAAATAAAAAGGGTTAGAGGTAAGTAACGCCTAAACCTTTAGTACGATCATGAGGTGCTAAAAGTTAGGGTGTTACAGATGTCAGTTTCACCGAAAGACTGCTATTGTTATTGTTGCCAAAGAAGAAGTTACTAGATCTGGACGGCGGTGAGAGAAGAACGACGTGATGCAAGAAATGGTGAATATGGACGCCGATGCAATGATCTGCGACACAAGAGTGAGTAGAGGAGGCATTGTCAACAAAGGAGGCGACAGTGAGAAAAAAAGGACGTGACAATGAACAATGACAAAACAAGCAGAGGAAGACGATGGGCAGAATGCGACGAGGGGCAGCCAGCAATGAGGACTCAAGGAGGCGAGATGGCATTGACGAGAACTCGACAGTAAGCAACCTCTCTCTCCACTACGGTGGAGAGTGAGTGAAGCGGCGAGAGTAAAACTGCGTGAGGAAAAGGTTGAAAAATTAGCGTTGAAATGTTATCTTTTTCTTAATTGATTTTGAAATCTAATTTGTTACCATTTTAGTATTTTATTATGTTTAAAATAGATATTGATTTAGTAACTAATTAACTTATAACGTTATTTTTTGGTCGGGCGCAAATTTAGTTGCTAAGGATTAGCAACCAATTTTTAGCGACTAATTACTCAAACATTATGATTTTATAGTTGGTCGCTAAAATTGGTTGCTACATTAACTCTTAGCAACCGATTTAGCGATCATCTCCTTAGCAACTGATTTAGCGACCAATCGGCTACTTTAAAACCAACATTTTATAGTTGGTCGCTAAATCAATCGTTATCTTAACACTTGGCAATCGATTTAGCGATCACCTGCTTAGTGGCTGAATTAGCGACCAACCATTTTTCAGCCTACTTTTTATGTTGGTTGTTAAATCAGTCACTATTTAATGCTTAGCAACTGATTTAGCGACCACTTGCTTAGCGATTGAATTAGTGACCAACCATTTTTCAGTGTATTTTTGTATTGGTTGCTAAATTAAAAAGTAGCGATCGATTTTGTGACCAACAGACTCTAAAAACTAACTTTTTTTTGGTTGCTAAGTTGGTTGTTAAGTTAAAAAATAGCGACTGATTTTAGCGACTAACTTTATAAAAAAAAACTAATCAGTAGCCAAATTGGTAGCTATTAGAGACTAATTTTTTCTATTGTTATAACGATCATCTTTATTCTAGTTCATGAAGACCTATATCGATCACTAAATCGTCACTAAAATCGGTTGCTATTTTAGTAATTTATAATAGTATACGATTTGATTTAGATTGGATGAATTTCACATAGTCTACTCAAATTCGACCCAATTTTTATTTTAACGGTTTGAATTGGATTGAGTTTTTTTTTAAATAAATAAATAAATAACATATTTCCACTTTCTAGTAACAATCCAACATTACATGAGATCATTCCTAATAATGAGTGCAAATCAAAACTAGCTAGTATTATCTCAATTAAATAACAAACAACTATAACAATGTGTTTTAAATTAAAATTAAACTTAAAATGATACGTTGCATGATAACAAACAGAGAGCAAATTCAACATAAGATTCTTTAAGTTGAGGAATGAAATCAAGGATTGATGAACTGCAAAGATGATGAAGATCGAGGACCAACGACAAACTAGAAGAAGGGTAATGAGAAAAGTAAATGGTCCATGTCAATGAAAAAAAGTGATGTTGTACGAGCGTCTGTAAAGCACAAGGAGTAATGGAAAAGTTTGAGAAGTGGCCAATATACCGAAAAGAAGCAGCAATGCAACTCAATAGGTTGATAGATTGAATATGAGAGGTCAATGTGAGAAGAGAGGAAACTAATGTTAGTGTTTTTATGGCTTTAGCGCATTTGCTTTTTTTATTATTTAGGGTTAACCCAATTATACATACTTGCGCATGCTGCATAGCACACAAAAATGCATTTCAATTTAAAAAATTGAAACCATAAATATAGCTAAATCGCAAAATACCAATTCAAAAATAGATTGCATTATGAAATTTTCAATGGCGGAAGAAACTATATCAATGGGACTTGCTGCTTTTAAATCAACTCTATGGGTTTTACATTCAATTCGATTGACATGAGGGAATGAAGATAGAGTTATGTGAAAGTTTTATATATAAAAAAAATATATTAATCTAATTCGTTGTGCAAGTGTTGTAGGAAGAGATAATATTGAATAACAAGCTATAGTTTTATTAAATTCATATAGAAGGGCCTAGTGATTTTTAGGATTGAGTTGTGTTGATTGAGTCAACACTAAGTACTAGTTGAACAAACTAGAGATTATTTACGATAGTAATAATTTATGTGTTTTGTAGGAAAAATGTTAAAAGTGTTAAATATTTTTTGTTATAGTAAATGGGATATTCACTTTGATTAAATCCTGAGAGATGCAGATAAATAAAACGACTGACTGGTTAGTTCATTATGAAGTTATAATTAATCTTAATTATATAATTTAGTCAGTTTTAACAAATAATTTTTAACAAATTATAGTAGCATAATTGTGGAATTTTCTTTTTCTTTTTTTTTTCTCTTTCTTTGAGAATGTCTAGCCAAAAAAATTCTCCATAATTTGTTTGACTAATATATTTTTTAAGGAATAGATTGAAGAAAATAACCAGATTTTGTTATTTACATTTAAATGGAAGTATAAAATTGAAGAAGTTATAAATATGATGATTACTAAGATATAGAACTAATTTTCTTCCGTAAGTGGCATAAATGTAAAAAGAAAATTATATTTTACTTGTTTGATTTTAGATATTTTATACTTACTAATTGTCAAATTAAATTACTACGACAACTATTGAGTTAATATAATCTATTTGATTAGTACAATGTCATTGCACGCTACAAATTTTTTTTTTTTGGGTTGATCTTGTCGCTGTACATTTAGGGTAAGATAAAATATTAAAAATAAGATATAAAAAATAAAAATACAAAATTTTATATTTTTTATTTTATTTAGTAATAAATTAAAATAAATTATATAAATTTAATTTATTTTATTTAAAAAATTTGAAAAAAAATATATATAATTATAAAAATTAATAAAAAAATTAAAAAAATAAAAAATAAAATATATTTTTATTAGTATTTCTGTATTCTTTTTATTAAAATAAACACAAAATATATTAATTTAATATTTTTAAACATAATATTTTTATCTATATTTCATCAATTATACACAATTTTTATGTTTCGGTATTTTTATTTTAATATCCCGTTCTTATAAATAAATTCAGCCTTAAAGTGATGGAATATAATCCAGCAACAATTGTTATGAGGATTCATCAAACTATTGCAATTATATGTTAAAGTTTGGAAGTTGGCTGGTGCATTTTTTTTAGGCCTATTAAAAAGTCTTTGATATTTATTAGCTTAAAACCAACAATTTAATCTCAAGTTTGTCTTTTTTTAATAGATAGGAGGTTGCCTACAAAATTTAATGCATACATTATCTTTTTATCGACCATATTACATATAGATAGATGAGGTAAATTACTGTTCTTATTTTTTTTTATTCAATATTATTGGATTGTCTTATTTTAACTTTTTGTTTCGAAAATATCTTTATACAAATATTTTTATACAAATGGTTTAAGCAAAAATAATTTACTAAAAAGAAACGCCATATTATACCCATTTAGTGTGAGAAATAACCTTTAGATAAATCAATTTAACCCAAAATAATTTAGTAGAAACTAGAAACTTCTCATTACACTCAATTTTTTTTTTTTGTTAGAATTTGTGTCTCCTCTCTCTATGTTAGAAACATACCAATAAATCCCACACATTCTCTCTCTCTTTCTTGGCATTTCCCAACACTACTATTACTTCTATTCTGTTCTCTCCATATAGAAGCACTTCAATTGTGATAAATTTATACATGCACATTGATCAATAATTCTAAATGGAATCTTCTTTTTTAGTAGTCTCTCTTAATAAATATATTCATTTTTTATATCACAGTCTATTGTACTCCTTAAAAAAGTTTTAATTTAATTTAATTTGATTTGTCTTGACTTATAATAGTTCAACAAATTATATTACACTTTTATTGAATTTAATTTATTTATTTAAAACAAAAATAAAAACTACTCAAATATAATCATATTATCCTCCAAGCAAAATACTTAGGCTTGGTTTGGTAAAGCTTTTTGAAGATGTGCTTGTGCTTTTTAAAAGCTCAAGCTCCTCATTTTGTGTTTGGTAAATCAAAAAGATCATGTACTTGTGCTTGCAGCTTTTAAAAGATCGGGGTACTTTTGAAAGCACCTAGGATAGAGCTTTTCAAAGTTGGCTTGTACTTTTCAAAATTTAAAAGTCTAATATAACCTCATATGTTAACTAATTTTCAAATTTAATGTTTGCATTTATGTCTATTATAGTATTTTTTAATTTTAAAAGCTATTTTACCAAACACAATTGATGTTGCTTATGTTTATTAAAAGTTGTTTTTGATTTTATTTACCAAACATAAATGCTACAACTTTTAAAAAGTCATCTTTTAAAAGTTAACTTTTATAAGCTACTTTTAAAAAGTAAAAGCTTTACCAAACTAAGCCTTAATCAAGTCTAACCAAGTTGTTATAACAACTTTTCAAATTAAACTCTTTTTTTTTTCTTCTTCTCTTTCTCCATTTTCTTCTCCTTTTTCTTCTCTGTTTCTTCCTCCTCCTCCTCCTCCTCCTCCTCCTCCTCCTCCTCCTTCTTCTAAATTCACGCATGCAAGTTCTTCTTCTTTTTCGTTATCGTCATCACTAATAATACCAACATTTTGCGAACATCTTTATTAGTTCTAATTTTCTCTATTGCCATCATTAAATAATTTCGATTCGTTTCTTAATTTATTTTGGTTTATTTGTGTGTTAATTAAGGTTCACTTGATGCTACTGATAAGTATTGACCAAATTTTTTATTTCTTAAATAATTTCGGTTTATTTCTTAGTTTAATTGAGATTTATTTAGATCTAAAAATGAATTCGATGTGTTTTTGTTAATGATTGAGTCTTTTTTTAACAAAAAAGAATAAAATTATTTATTATCATTTTATTCAATTGTATTAGATTTCATTCCATTTCATTCAATTTGTCTTGAAAGCCATTCCAACAATCATTGGGACAAATTATTCATCGACAACACACTTGGACTGCAAATGAACCGAAAAATATTATTAAAGCGAAACTATTGTATAATACCAAATGAATCGAACATTTATCTATTATATAAATTCGAATTCAGAAACACCTGCGTCTATAATGAATCGAAAATATTATCAAAGCGAAACCATTGTATAATACTAAATGAATCGAACATTATTCATTATATAAATTCAAATCTACTTAATATACTAAAACTGGGTTTTCCCCCAACTACTAAAGGTGACGTGTCGATTTCTCATGCCTCCGTTTTCCCTCCAAAATGAATACATTTTTTTCTATTCTAAATAATTTTATTGTAATTATATTATAATTAATACTAAATGAATAATATATAATTATACTAATTTAGCAACATATCTTCATTATAATTATATCAAATCAATATTTAATGCACTATTAAACTACTTATCAATTATCAATTAAAAATACTTTTAATAATTTTAATGATAATAATAATAATATCAATAATATTAATAATAATAATAAAAAATCTTTGTTACCCCATTCAGGTATATCAAATAATTTTTTTAAATTATTTTATAAAAAATATCTTTAATATAATTATATTGTAATTAATATTTAATGAATAATATATAATTATACTAATTTAGAAACATATCTTCATTATAATTGTATCAAATCAAAATTTAATACATTATTAAAAAATTATCTTAATAATAGGTAATTTAGATATTTATTTTTGTTTTACTAAAGTCTATATATAGTGTTTTCCTATGGTACATGAATCTAAATTTGAGAGTCAAATTCATAATTTTATATTTAGTGTTTTTTTTACTACTTCATAGAATAAGAATGTATTCTTCGTTTTTTATTGAAGTTGATCCTTTTAAGGTACAATTTATAATTTTTATAATATTTTTCATATACTCATTCTATTATATTATTCTTTTGATAATTTTTTATTTGTTGTTACTCTAAGTTATTCTTATCGTCTAATGTTCCAGTTCGATTGTCTTTTGCCACAATCATTTACAATGCATCACATCCATGAAATACCTCATCGAGTTGTCTTCACTGATTCGGGTTCTAACTATATGGATGTAAGCGTTCAAAGAAGAGGCAATAGTCTCTACTTTATCGAAGGATGGTTGGATCTACTCACCTATTATGACCAACCCAATGGAATGTGGTTAAAGTTAGATTTCTTAGGAGAAGCTCGATTTTTGATTGAGCAATTGCATCCACGGAACTTTATAGGGCAAGTTCAAGTTTCATCCCCTCCATGCTTTTTACGTCTGCCTAAAAATCTTTGAAGTTGAACACATAATGAAATTGAATTCCCTCAATTTCAGTTCAGTTTTGTTAAATTCGTGACAAATTCAGATATGCAATTTTAACGATTGGTAATATATTTAAATTTTCTTAGTTTAAGTTGTTCATTATTAGAATAATTTTTTAATATATTTTGATTTTTTTTAGAAATTACCAGCTTTTTTTTTGCATGCATGCAATGCCATTGAGGGGAATAAGAGTTAGTTTGGTTTCTCGGTGTGACAATTCTATATCTTGCCGCATTGTATGGATAGCGGATGATGAAGCTTATCTAACAAGAGGATGATTTGATTTTGTACGAATTCTAAATATTGAAACTTACGATGTTATTTCAGTTGGTTGTCGTTACAAGAATGATTCTATACTATACATGACTAAGGACTAGAATAAGTTCAATATTTTTTAGGTAATTTGGTTTTACTATTAGTATTTGATTAAATTATAATTATAGAATTTTAAATTATTGCCTCAATTTATATATTATGATTATTTTTTGTGGATTTGCTATTTTTAAATAATTTAATAAAATAAAGTAGTATCAGATATTATTAAGTTTATTTTTATCTTTTATTTTTTTATTTGTATTTTCATTATATTTGACAAAAAATGAACCTACACATATATTAAATCGTTGACCTAAAGAAAATTTATTTGCCAATAAAAACAGATTTTATTTATAATTGGAATAAAATTTATTTTCCAATAATCGATGGATAAAATTAAAATTACACCCGTGTCATATAATTATAATTGATTAATTGGTATAAAATGAAATTATACACGTGCCATGAGTAATAATCTAAATAATTATATCTTAACAAAAGAACTTTTAAGAAGGAGTCATGTATAGTAAATATGGTTGATGATTGTAAAACTGTATACTAACATTGATATAATATTATTTTAGGTATATGTTTTACAAGTATCAAAGAAAAGTGTTGAGTTATTTTTTAGTAGATTTAAATTATTCATTGTTTATTAGAGAATTTTGTGCATTAGAATTCTCTAATAATTTATTATTTATTTTGAGCTAATTTTGATATGTTCTTATTTGACAGTAAAACAACATATAAAAATTTGTTGGTGGGTCTAAGTATTATTAAGTTATTTATGGTCACATTGAGTATATATGGTTGATTTATTGAAGAAAGTAGATTACTAAAACCAATTACTAACTATTTAGAGTTAATATATTTAACACTAGTTTAAGAAAAAACAAATAATACATAACATGTTATATTTTTATTAATCAAATTATTATAATTTAAATTAATCTTAATAAAATAATTTAAAATTTTAATTTTAATTTTATCACGTGCATGGCACGGGTTAATACACTTGGAAATTACTGCACAATGAATGTGATATATAGAGAAGTTTTTGAGAGCCTATAATAAAAAGGTAATAACAAAATGTCTTACTAAATCTATTTATTTATTAAAATTTATTACTATCACTTAAAAAAATTTAGAAATTCTAGGAGCTAATAGATGAATTCTTATTGTACATTAATAGTTTGAGAATATTAAAATTATCATAAAAATTCGTATAATTTTATTCTCTTGACAAATAATTTTATAATTACGTTAATCATATAATTTTATATACAAACATTGATACAGTGTTGTTTCATGTATATATTTGCAGGTATCAAAGGATAGCATTGAATTGTTATTCAGTAGGTTTAAATTATTTATTGTTTATTACAAAACTTTCTTCATTAGGATTCTCTATTAATTTATTCTTCATTTTGAGCTAATTTTGATATTTTCTTACTTCACAGTATACCAACATATAAAACTTTGTTGGTAGATTTAAGTATTACTAGATTATTTATGGTCATATTGAGTATATATGCCTGATTTATTGAAAAAAGTAGATTAAATAACTATTTTATAGTTAATACAATTAACACTATATTAAGAAAAGAAAAACAACGCATACAAGTTATTTTTTTATTAATTAAATTATTATAATTAAAATAAAATTTAACATAACAATTTAAAATTATAATTTCAATCTTATCACGTGCATAGCACGGGTGATTAAACTTGTTCAATTCAAAATGTTGGTTTTTGTTAGCAAAATATTAATATTATTGGTGATTACAATAATGAAAGAGAAAAAAAGAAGAAGAAAAATATGCGTGTGCGAAGAAGAACCTACGTGTACAAATTTAAAAGAAGAAGAAAGAGAAGGAGGAGTAAAAAAAAACAAAAAAATAGAAAAAGAAGACAAAGACAAAGAAGTTATGTTATTGAAATGCGTATGTAATGCACGGGGGCGGATTCGGTACGCGCTCCGTGTTAGCGCATCGAAATGCCAAAATCGTGTTTGGCGCACCGGTTAGCCAGTTAGTGCAAGAATATATATACTTGTTTTTGTTGGGTGTTTTTTATAATTTCGTATAAAATGGAGGGGTCAATTTTTCAATTTTTAAAATAAATACATCTAAGTTAATTCTACAATTAGTTGGATACTCGAGGTTAGTTAACAACTATTACTACGGCTAACTCCTCCTACAGCCCAGGTTCTCTTCCTCCCCTTCTCCTCCGTTGCAATTGCGCCGTCCCTCCCTATCTCCACCATCAAGAACGACTCAGTTAACTTCTTCTTTTCCCCTCACTCACCGACGGTGGCATCGGCGGCGTGTTGTTCCAGCAACTCATCCGACAAGATTCGGAGATTTTGAACCACGAAATGCTATTTTTCTTTGGGATTGAGAAATTATTCAGTGTTAACGATTCTGTTTAGGCGGATCGAAGCACACAATCAGCCTCACCACCTCTGACGACCACGGTACCTGATCTGCATTGTTGGTTGGCTTCGACAGTAGATGGCTTCGCCGTCTCCATCAATGGAAAGAAGGTACCCGCTGCATTATGACCCTTGACTTGATTTACAAATTTCCCCCTTTTTCTTCGTCATAGGTCTGAAATTGTCTTTGAAGTACATCCCACAATTTTGCGTGTTTCGCTAAATTACCGCGTTGTTGCTGTTTGGCACAGGGTTGCCGGTGATGAAGATACCACTTGGGGCGAAGCAGACCATGGAGTTGGATCGGTTGAGGGCGAAGGCTTTGCAGGGTTGGAATCATACGAGTACGATTTACAGGAAGATGAAACAAAAAATGACCATCCGGTTGAGGGCGAACGCTATGCAGGGATGGAGTCAGACGAGAACGACTTTCAGGAAGACGATACAGAACACGACCGTCATGCAGAGGCCGATGTCGACAATGGGGATGCGGTTGAATTGGAAGACGGTTTAGACGGCGCCAGAGGAATGTCTGAGAATTATGCGGAAGACGAGTTTTACGCCGTTGATTCCGCCGAGTCCATAGGTTGGATTGATTTTTTGAACCTGAGCGCGGAGGATGTTCTCCGGTTTAATTTCGCAGATGTTGACATTGCATTTGAGTTCTATCAGCAATATGCAAAGCACCATGGATTCGGCGCGAGACGTTCCAGAAGCGGAAAACGCGGCGAATTAAGGATACGGCAGGAGTTCGTGTGCCACCGACAAGGGTTCCAATCCCCGAAGTTCTACTCGATGCCTAACCGGCAAAAGAGGCCGAGGGCCGAGACACGGTGTGGATGCTCTGCAAGGATGTTACTCCGCATGGACGATGAATCAGGACGTTGGCACGTTGCGTTCTTTTCAGACGCGCATAACCACCACGTTCTTGAGTTGCGATTTTCTTCCATGCTCCCGGGCCATCGGAGGATGAGCGAAGCGGACATCCAGCAGATGAACGACATGCGCAAAGGGGGCATTGGCGTCTCCCGAATCCATGGTTTTATGGCGAGCCTGGCCGGTGGGTATCATAATGTCCCGTACACAACAAGGAACATGCACAATGTAAATGCGAAGCAACGAAGGGAGGGTGGCCTAGATGCGGAATCGTGCTTGAGGTATCTTTGAGAGTGCAAGGCAAATGATCCAGCACTGTACTACAAGGAAGTCGTTGACGGTGAGGGCGTGTTGCAACACTTGTTTTGTTGTGACGGCACCAGCCAAATTGATTACCAGGTGTTTGGAGACGTGGTTGCGTTTGATGCAACGTACAAGAAAAACGTTTACCTTTCACCTCTCGTAGTATTCTCCGGTGTGAATCACCACAACCAAACGGTTGTCTTTGCCACTGCACTGGTGGCAGACGAGAAAGAAGAGACCTATGTCTGGCTGCTTCAGCAGTTGCAAACTTCAATGAAAGGGAAGGCTCCCGTGTCCATAATAACCGATGGTGACAGGCAAATGAAGTCTGCGATCGAGCAAGTTTTTCCAGAGGCTCACCATCGACTCTGCACTTGGCATCTACTCCGAAACGCCACGAGCAACATTGGAAAGCCAAAATTCACCAGGATGTTTAGGGATTGCATGCTCGGCGACTACGAGGTTGGAACATTTCAGAGAAAGTGGTTTGAGATGCTTGAGAAATTTGGAGTGGCCGATAAAAGATGGGTACAGGACATGTACGAGAGAAGGCACAGCTGGGCCACAGCACACATACGGGGAAAGTTCTTTACCGGATTTCGAACAACATCAAGGTGCGAGGGCTTGCACGCTGTGATATCACGGTATGTTAAGTCTCGATACAGCTACACTGAGTTTTTACGTCATTTCCGTCGATGCTTGATGTTCGTCCGCGCAAAGGAGGTGGAGGCCGATTTCGAGTGCGCAAAGGGTGACCCTGTTATGACCACCAACCTGAAACAGCTGGAGCGGAGTGCAGCCGACAACTACACTCGTGCGATATTCTATTTGTTTGTTCCCATTCTTGACAGGGCCTGTGTAATGAGGGTGGTTGACTCTGAAGACAACGGTTCCTATTTTATTCACACCGTCTCTCGATACGGCACTCCGGGGAAGGAGTGGCGTGTTGTTGCGACGTCTGATACGAGGGAGGTCCGATGCACGTGCATGAGAATGGAATCTTTCGGGTCCCCTGCGAACATATAATTGCGGTGCTTGTTCTTAACAATGTTCATGAGATCCCGAGGTCTCTGATATTACCGAGATGGACCAAGGATGCAAAACTTGTGGCGGTGGAGTCGATGGGCGTGATTTGGGATTCTGTACAACTGACGCAACACTGGTGCCTGATGGATTGGTACCGGAAAGTGTGCAAGATTGCATGTCACAGCACCGAAAAGTTCCAGTTTGCAAGAGACATAGCTGTGCTGATGCTGAAGCACTTCGAGAACGAAGATGCAGGGAACAGCAGTTTTCAACAGGAGGGGCCACCTACGGAGGGTGGCAGACCCCCGGCGCGAAATCCACCCAGGCGCAATACAAAGGGTAACGGTGCTCATGGTGGAAAGAAGACCCAGCGATGTCGTTTGTGCCGGGAGGTGGGACACAACAGGACGACGTGTCCGGAGTGTCACACCATGGAACCATCCAGCTCAGTTGCAGAAGACATGGATTCGATGGACACTGACATGGTGGGTTGGTCGCTCTATAGACGATGTAGTTAAGTTTTCTGCTCTGTTAAATGGATCTAATAATCTGTTTTTTACATTGGTGTCAGGTCTATAATAACCTATCCGGCGATCTGTATGCGACCGCGGAGATTCCTTCGTTCAAATGCTCCGATAGTGACACGCATGCCGGGTTTGCTAATAGCGACTTCGCTGGGACCAAGACGTCCGGGCCAGTCATGTCTCTCGCCGATTGAGCAAAGGGGGCCGACAGTCGTCACCACCGTGTGCTGCAACGGCAGGTTGGTCGAACCCTTTGACGTTCTCCGGTAGGTTGTATCCGCACACCTAGTGTTGTCTGCATGTCAAATAGGTACAGAACCGTCTACATGTCGTCCACGTTAAAACAGTTTTTTGGTATGTTGGCTTTCCGTGGTATGTAAATGTTCTACAGATATCACCGTTTTTAACCGGGATTCAGGATGTGTATGGTTTAAGTGGTGTCATGCGAATAGCTGCAAATCGACTGTCAAAGCTGATGTATTATTATTCGGTTGTTGTCCACCGTTTTGTTGAACCGGACATGGTAGTTAGGGGCATTTTTACAGCCATTCTATGATCAGTGGATATTTTGTATGTATGGTAAGTAGATATTTTGTATGTAGTTGGTAGTAACGTTCAGTACATATTCAATCGCGACCTAGAAGTTCTTTGTAAGGGATCGTTGCTTGTGGATGTAATTTAAAACAGACGCTTAAAACAGCTGAAGTAAGGAGTACTAAATGAAGCACGGCAACAACTTCGAATCAATAAACAACCACGCACACTACTGATTAGCATTCTGAGGGTATTAACGCCTCAGTGGGATGTTTCAAAATTAAAAAATGCAAAGATACAAAATGCAGGTGAAGTGAATCGAATTACATTCAAGGTTCACAGCTTAAAATAACATTCAAACTTCAAAGGCACAAATTGACATACATTTCTAATATTGGCAGATCAATCCGTTTGCAATGCTACGTGCACGTTAACGACAGAAACGATAATCGTGTTTATCATCCAAAACATAAGCTAATGAGGGGAAGGTAGAATTGTATTCCTGCGCCCCAATAACATATAGATTCAAGATACATGTGTATGGACATGCAGGTAGCACCACCGTACTTGACCGAGTTACTTGGATGGGGTTGGGGACGGTGGCTTGGGGTTTAGGGGACCGGAGTTCTCAATATACATGCAGCCGGTATTCTTGCGGCGCAAGCCGTTCGAAGACACAAACATGGCCGTGTCTTAGTTGGCATGCAGTTGCTAAGGCAGACCAGCCAATTCCAAAGCATCCGTTCGTCCTCCCGACGTAGTGCGTAAACCGAACGGTCCACGCGCCCCTGTCGTTGGTAATCGTAATTGGGCTATCCTCGCATACTCCCGGCAGAGGGGGGACATTCGGCTGGAAGTGAAGACATTTCTTTGGGTTAGATCAATAAAATAGTTGAGTAGAACAATAGGATATGAAATAGTTGCCCTTAAAAACAATTGTCGGCACACTTACGAGAAAACGGTTTGCCAGGCGGTGCATGATTGGAATTACAAAGAACGGATTGGTCGATCTGAACCCATCGCCTATGTGCCTTGACCTGGGGGCCGACGGATCGGTTATACAAGTGGCGTCCGTCCCGGGGCCGGCATGGGCCAAATAGTTGATTTCCATTGTGTGACCGTTGAAGAACATGACGTACATTGTGTTCTGAAGGGCGTGGTAACAGAACAGCACAAGCCACTGATCCCTTAGGCCATAGCGTGCCCGGACACCGTCCCATCATCCATGAAGCACGATCCTCCCATTAGGTTGCATATTCCACCCCACGCGATGACGATGTCCTGTAGGCGTGGTTAGGGTCAGTGGTCGCGGTAGGGACCGGCCATATTTCCGGGAGAACCGTAGCGGGAGCTTCTGTAGTGGATGGTGGAAAAAAAAGGGTTAGAATGTGCCACAGATTGATGGATTGATGATTGCAGGTGGTAAAGGAATTGAAATTGGGTTCTATACCAGTGTATCAGGGTTGTTCACCGGGATTATCGCGAAGAACTGGACTGCATAGTTGCCATGTGCGGGTATTGCTGGAAGACTTCCGTTTCTCAAGTTTCTGGTGGAACATAAAACAGCATAAAACAAACGAGTTAGCCGAGTGCATACCAATAACCCGCTAGAATGATATTGTTACCTTCCGTAGTTGATCTCGAAGTATGTTGTGTCGTGGATGGCCGCACAGAAAAACTTGGGTTGGTGATACGATAGCAGCATTGAGTCACCGATTTGTAAGTGGTAGTGTTCGTAAAAGGCTCGCCAGCCTCCGGTGAAAACGACTTGATGCGGATGCTCCTCCTCCACAAACCACGAGATGCTCCACGATTGACCGTTTGTTGTGATTACCTGGACGGGGTTGCTCATGTTATCCCGTACAACGTTGGAGAAGGCCACCGGCAATCTCTGCAGGAGCAAAAAATCGATAATGATGTGGGCTTGCATGCGGGCCTTTGGGTTATGTGAGTAGAACAGAAAAAGTGAAAACTTACAAATTGATTCTCCATGTTGGGGATTATGAATCTGAAGAAGCGACAATCAGCGAGCGGCGGCATGGTGATACCTCGTGTGCGATTTATTTTATGGTTTTGGGTTCTTTACTGGCGGAAGCTGTTGAGTATCCAACAATGGCTTCCCTTCTTCGAAAAGTATGCGATTCTTTATTTTTTGGGTAACGTACGAACCTGCGCGCGTTAAACAGGCGAAACAACTCCCGCCGATTAAAGATTTTTTTTTAATAAATAACTGTTAAACCTGATTAGAGTGGACTTTAATGGGTCATTAATATAGTTGCACTTACCAATGGCAATTACCGGATTTCAAAAAAAAAATCGATAACCACCGAATGAGCACAGTATTTAAATTTAGGCCTAATGTAGTGTTATCATTCATTCCATTGCGTGGGTCAGTGAGTAATGACTTCGTATTGTCAGCCTGGACTTGGTGATGGATGGATGGATTGATGTATTAGAACAACGCAGATAATTACGATATTTTTTTCTTTTTGTATATTTAGCGTTTCTAATTTTAACATTTGCTTCTGTGTTGGTGTTGGTCCGGAGAAACCGAGTCGGGTCAAAACCCAGATCCCGTACTCGTCCAACGACCCGACATCAAATAACATAAAGGGCCCAACATAAGTATACAATAACAGTAGAGGCTCATAAAATTAAAAAGAAGTATGGCCCATGATATAAACAGTCCACGAAGACTGTCCGTCAATTGCAGAATGCCGAACAATGTCACATAACATAACCGTTTTCAATGCATCCAAGAACCAAAAAAAGTTGTGGTGCATGAGTTAACCAAAAAAAAATGTTGTATTCCGCCACTTCAGTCGTTTCTTACTCACGCACTCCCTTCTTGGCGGCCGACTTAGCAAGCAATGCACCACTTTTCTCGTTGCATCTTCCCGTTAGCAGTGCAATTGCCATTTTTATCCTGATCTTCTCTTCGTCCAGCTACAATGGTCAATACCGCGTTTATTAGAGACACACAGTGCGATTGCATTTTACCTGTTTGCATGCGTTTACTTACAATTGGCAACACCGCGTACGTGAACCTGCGTCCCATTGCCATCCACTGCATGACCCAAATGCCAGAGTCTGTACTGCTGCTGTTTTTGGGCACTCCCGGTGCGGACATGATTTCCATACTGGCAAACTCTGGGGCGGCCTTAGAGCGTAAGTTTTTATACCCGTCAGTTGCAACAATTCCATCCAGGGCAGTCAGCTGGCACACATTCAAAAACATAAAACAGATTAGCGTATTCGGATAGGACGATGATCTTACTTATGTTCGTCGCGTACCATGCATTGTATGACACGTCTCCTTCTTGCCTTTGATTCTTTAGTCGCATTAGTGTCAAATTGATAGACTTGCTTGTCCGACAGGTCAACCACGGCCAAGAACCAGTGCTTCTCATAGTCTTCTTCTACTGCTGGCATATAGACCTGCGATGGATAGAAAAAGCCGAAAACCATCAGAGACTCAAAATTCAGTCTGACCATGACCAGAACTTGCGTACAAGAATCTTATTGGTCGGTAGCTTACAATGCGCAGGTCTTCCGTCGGGTGCATGTGTTCTTCCCCGTATCGCTGTGCCAAAATTCCAGGGTGGACGCCCTCCATTACATCGGACTGGTTACTCAGGGAGTATTCAGAGGTTGAAACAAGTCATCGTCATATGTTAACGGTACAAGGTTCGTGTAATAACAGTTAAGGTTAAATCATAGTTATGCATTAAAATAAAGTGCGGAAGTTTGTTTTGGTCGTACCGCAAAATTCGGGTGCAAGCACCACACGGATCGAGGGTGATCTCCATCGGTTTGTCCCTCCGATGCAACCATGATCGTGATCATCTCCATTATCTGCAAGTCAAATCCGACAAAATAAAAAATCGGACTTCAGATGGAAGTAATAAACCCGGGTCAGTGGAAATAAATCCATTAATTCGAAGAGGGTACGATCGATTGCTACGTGCCTTCTGGGTTGGTTGCCGTCCGTCTAACAGGGATCCCATGTCAGAACGAGTTGCATGCTGCGACCCGATGCGTACAACGATCTCCCTGCGGTCAACAAATGGAAGATGTTACACCGTGAGGGCAATTTTAACTGCCTTCCGGCACTAACGACGCCGCACGGCATATTCAGCCGGTGATGTTCAGATACAACACCCACGTTGGGTCAGAGTCATGGTCGTAGACGTAGCTACAGATGTCCATCGCGTGCTGAGAGATGGGCCATGCGTTGGTGGTGTTTGTTCCCTTCTTGGTCAGGTTTGAGGGGGTCGTCGCGGAATATGCTTGTAGGTGTCGGCTGTCCGTCTGTGGCTGCTTTCAGGCTTCGATGAGCTCTCGTCGGACGACGTCATTATGTTAAAGGGAAAACTGCCTTTTATGTTTTGTGTTGGCTGCAGTCCATTGCGTCCTGTCGGGTTGTCTGCATTGTTGGTCCGTTTGGAGGATATAGTCCGTCGGTTACCCCCGTATAGCTTTTCCTTAAATCGATTGAAGAAGTTTGTAGCCATGCCACCCTTCGTGTTATTTTCGTCGAGGTGAGTATTTGACCTGCACATCTTTGGGTACATGGCCCGTTTCGGATCCTCGTCTTCATCGTAAACAGACATTTGGACGTCTCCGCCGCTGCTTATTATCGACGACTGATGATGTCTCGTCTTCATCGTTCCTGGAAACATCACCTGTCTACGGTTGGGAATGGAGGTGCGTGACATCGGGTTCTGCACGTGTACCCTTTTGGCCACAGGTTGTCTCTGCTTCTCGATCTGGTTTCCATCCGACGTTGCCTTGACTTTATCCGCATGTTCCTTTGGCCTCTGGGCGTCAGGCTCTCTGAGACCGCCCACCAACAACCGAATCGACACCAATTCCGATTCGACCCTGTCTATTCGGCGTTGCGCGCTCTTCATTTGAAAATCGTAACAGATCTGTCAGTTGGTTGGATTTACATATTCAGTTAGAGCAGAAAGTGAGACGAGTGTTACCAACCTTTGTGTTCTCCAGCACCTCCGTCATTATTTCCAGCAACGCGTCGTTCGGAGTGGCGTCGTTGGGGCCCGGTGTTTTGTGCTCCTCCTAGCATTGGGTGCTTGTTAGTTCGTTCGGGTATACTACTAAGTCATGAAGAATCGGGAGTAGAATAATCATAACTACCAGAAATAAATAAATAAATAAACAAAAAACGGTTGATGCATCGCAACCGTACCTGGGCCGTCTCATGGTTGAAGTTGTTGGATGCAGCGGGTGTCCCATTCTCTGCCATTGTTGGTTGCAGTATCGGTCGTCGGCGTCCGATGAGTTGGTTCGCGTTGGTTGTGCGTGGATATGGTTGTGTTTTGAGACCGTTTGATTTGTGAAGATATTTGACTAGGGTAGGTGTTGGCCGGTCAAAAAAGTTGGGTCTGCAAACACCTTTCTTGGAGTCTGAAGAAGGTCAGCTCCATCCAGGCAGGATGCATCACATGCGTTTAGAATTGCACCGGTTTGGCAACCACGGGTGCCGTCCAATATTCAATCCCTTGCAAAATCCTGCCTAAGATAGCAAAAGGTGACCTGCCATAGCATGAGGGGGCATGAGGTCAGTTTTGCTATACACTTCTTTAGTTTTGCTAGAGCGTAGCGCTCAGACGCGCAGTTGTGCATCATGATGGGTACGTCAATCACGTCATATCGAACAACGTAAATGCCCCTTAAATACGGAAACATATAAAACAACTTATTAATCAATATCCTTTAACTACAACGAATAGCAAGAGATTACTTGACAGTAAGATAATTACATATCAATTAGTATTTTCGAAGTTTTTCATGTACAAAGATTATGACATGCAAAGAAAACGGGTCACATATTTAATGTTGATGGTTTGGATCGTCAGCTAACAACTACATGGTTTAAGATGTATCGGGCCCGCGGTTGGGGGCTATAATCGACCGTTCCGTGCCAAGTTGGCGTCACATGTGTCAGTGAACAAGAAGGCCGTTGGGATGCGAACACATTATGGCATCAGCAGAGAGGTGAGTATGAAACCTCGTTGCGCAAGGCTATTTCAAACGCCAGTGTTTTACTCCCCTCGTGAACTATTGAACACACAATGCAGGGATCCTCTTCCATAAGCTCGTCCTCCGTCGATGCACCGACGCCTCGATGTCACTGTGGCGTGAGATCGCCAATCAGAACCGCTTGGAAATGTGACTATCCGGGCAGAAGATTTTATGGATGTTCTGGGTACGGAACCAGCAGGAAATGCTCGTTCTTTCAGTGGTACGATCCAGAGCCCCCACCTCGTTACTCCGACGTCATTCGCAGGTTTCTAGAAGCGAACGAGGGCATTAGAAGCGAGAACACGGAGTTGAAGAAGACAAGACAGGAACTCCTAGACGAGCTGCGTTCTTTGCAACATACTTTGGACGAAACAAGGGCAGATCTGGAGGCCGCCATTTCAGCATCCACGGCCATGGAAGACAACATGCTTGCGAGTGTCGCGACGACGAGGAGGCGAGGTGTTCTGATCACCGTGCTGATATCCGTGATCATTTTGTTGGTTTTTTACCGGTGAATATCGCTTGATGAGAATTTTTATCTGTTATTTAATTTTTTTTTCTTGGTATTCACGACTGGAAAACATGAGTAGTTCAATGGATTTGCCTAGACGTAATTGGTGCGTGGATTTGACTGCACTGGTACTATCTTTTCAATCTAATAAGATAATTTTCATTTCGCATATTCATTCTACCAAGTATAATAAAACATGATACACATAAATCCATTTGAAAAACATATTTTAAGCATGGCCGGAATACAAAGAACGATACAAGTGGTCCACATTTATTCGCGACGGATTTACGCACCAAGTGCCTACCGCTTGTGTGATCGAATCACAATAGCGGCCGCTCTACTAGGGAACTAGACAACCCACTCCCACAGTTATAACGCGCTGAAGGTTCATGTCACTCGGCCACTCACCATTGAATGCGTTGACTCTGTGTCGGTTAAGTAAATTAATCTGAACCAACGAAATCTCCGTCAGAAAATCGCCGCTAGCACCTCTTGCCCGTTTGTGGTTGTTTTCGCGTACTGTGATCATGCGATCACCGATGATCATCACAGGATTCCATGGAACGCCATATTGACCGGCAACTCTTCGCTTCATGAACGGGACGACGCACATGGATTCCAAGTCAATCTTGCACCATATGGTCGATAGTCCTCGGTGCGGGGATCGTTCATAGCCGACGAGGTGTGGGATGCCGTCGAGCACGCGCAGTGCCTGCACGTGCTGAGTTAAGTTACGGTTTATCCTTATCTTGCTCAGAATAAATGTGTCCGCATCCAGCACTACCACATGCGTTGCAGTCGTCAAACCACGTCCACCCCAGTTTACCCACACAGCCTTACCAAGGTGAAAAGCTGAGCCCTCGTCAAGGTGAGTTAGACGTTGATCATTTATGTACGCATGTTTCCACCTTCCTTCTGCCGAATTGAAAACATTGCAGTGCAAAAACCTGTCTAGGACGTGCCTCTTTGACATATGGACGACGCAGTAATTGTCAGTTCTAGCCCGGTATCCAAACGCGTATCCGATGACGGCTTGTTTAAGTAGTTTGTCGGCCGGATCGTCGAGTTGACGAGCGATTCGCATCAGCGGGTTCCATAACAGGAGCCTCAAATCAGGACCATTCGTGCTATACAAGACGCAGATCACACCGCAATCGGAGCCGATAACATTCCACCATCCGCGTGGACCCAGTTGTTCTGGCATTGGCGCGGCTACTCTTCCTCCGCCTACACAGTCCACAATCCAAAAAGCCTGGGTTGAACCGTACCTCTCCGGGTCACCAATCTGGAGCAACACATTACGGTATTTTCCAACGTTTGTGAGCGTGTTGTCTTTCATAAATCTCTCGGAAGACAGTCGGACACGCTAGGTTGTGCTTGCGGTTCTGCATCTCGCCGCCGTCTTCGGATCAGTTCGAGTGAAAATCTCCATCAAGAGATCGTCTGGAAGGATCTGCTCCCCCATATCAGCCATCGTTTCCGGAAATTGATTTTCCATATTCAAGTTGCTTTTCTTTTCCTACTTATTTTTTTTTCTTTCAAATCCGTGTGTTACACTAGCGACAACAATGGCCATCGAGTAGATGGAAGCGTATATTATACAGTTTCCACATTTGCTGTATTATATAGTTGTTGAGCGCGTTGCGTTGGGCAACGTGGTTATTCTGACTATCTTGTTCCGCGGGCCGTCTGGAGCAGTCACTCGCATCACATCAAGAGACGTCAAATCCCGTTACATAAAATAAAAAATTAAACATCGTTTTTCAAGAAATATCGTGATATTATGTGACAGTAAATTAGGTTTATTCGAATTTCAAAGAAGAGGAAATGGAAGAGTCTTGCCACAATACCGAGGTAAGCTTTTTTAAATTTTTTGTCCCGCGGATCTGGGTCAGCACACCGCCCCGAACCAACTCAATATCAGTGGTCCGGCTGAATCCATTAAAGTTCCTGCACCCGCTCCAGATGAGGCCCGGCTGTGAACCATATGTTTGCTCGTCGTCCTCCTACACGCTGCTGTCGCTCCTTCGGCTCACCTTGGTTTGATGCATCATAAGAGGAGGATTTGGGAGTTGATGGGTGGGGCTGTATGATCTGGATAGTATTAACGGCTTATCCAATGAAGGAAATAATGAACACATGCAGGAATTTTGTTGGTTTTGTTGTTATACTGCCATGTGTTCAATCGAAGAGACACTTCTTGCAGCTTTTAATGCAAAAATTACGAGGGTGTAATTAAAGTATGTAATTAAAGTCTACTACGTGAGTTATTATTTCAAAAATGTAGGCTTATTAATGAACATTAGATGCGGTTCTAGTTTTGGATTAGATTATGCTTTGTATTTTATTTATCTTAATTTAATTTTTAAAAAATATTTACTGTACTTAATAATTTGACAATAACGACAAACTTAAATTTATATATAACAAGCATATTTATATATAATTTACAAATTTCATACAGGATTAATTTCTTCTCATTATATATATGTTTTTAAAATTTTTTCAGTTAAAATTTATAGTCTTTAATTAACAAATCTAAATATTTGATAATTTAACTAATTTTATATTGATTAGTTGTTCTTGCTTACATCACTAACATTTACTATTGTTATTATTACATGTCATTTTAATATGTCATTCAATATAAATAGTGTATCAAGTTAATAAGCCAATGTAAAATTACTTAGGGTTTAGGGTTTATGGTTTAGGGTTCAGGGTTCAGGTGTAGGGTTTATGGTTTATGGTTGAGGGTTTAGGTTTTAGGGTGCAGGGCTTAGGGTTTAGGTTTTGGGGTTATGGGATTTAGGATTTATGGATTAGGGTTTAGTATTTAGGGTTTAGGGTTTAGGGTTTAGGGTTTAGGCTTTCTGGTGTATGGTTTAGGGTTTATGGTTTAGGGTGTAGGGTTTAGGGTTTAGGGTTTAGGGTTTACGTTTTAGGGTTTACGGTTTAGGGTTTAGGGTTTATGGTTGATGGTTTATGGTTTAGGGTTTAGGGTGTTGGGTTTAGGATAAAGGGTTTAGGGTTTATGGTTTATAGTTTAGGGTTTAGGGTGCATGGTGCAGGGTTCAGGGTTTAGGGTTCAGGGTTCAGGGTTCAGGGTTTAGTGTTTATGGTTTAGGGCTGAGGGTTTAGGGTTTAGGGTTTAGGGTTTAGGGTGCAGGGTTTAGGGTTTATGGTTTATGGTTTAGGATGTTGGGTTTAGGGTTTATGGTTTAGGGTTTACAGTTTATGGTTTATAGTTTAGGGTTTAGGGTTTAGGGTTTATGGTTTATAGGCTAGGGGCTTAGGGTTTAGGATTTATGGAGTAGGGTTTAGTATTGAGGGTTTATGGTTTAGGGTTTAGGGTTGAGGGTTTAGGGTTTAGGGTTTATAGTGTTTAGGGTTTATGGTTTAGGGTTTACGGGGTTAGGGTTCAGGGTTCAGTGTTTAGGGTTTATGGTTTAGGGCTGAGGGTTTAGGGTTTAGGGTTTATGGTTTATGGTTTAGGGTTCAGGGTTTATAGTTTAGGGTTTAGGGTTTAGGGTGTAGGGTGTAGGGTTTAGGGTTTAGGGTTCAGGGTTCAGGGTTTAGGGTTTAGGGTTAAGGGTTTATGGTTTAGGGTTTAGGTTTTAGGGTGCAGGGTTTAGGGTTTAGGGTTTACGGGGTTATGGTTCAGTGTTCAGGGTTTAGGGTTTATGGTTTAGGGCTGATGGTTTAGGGTTTAGGGTTTAGGGCTTAGGGTTTAGGTTTTAGGGTTATGGGATTTAGGATTTATGGATTAGGGTTTAGTATTGAGGGTTTAGGGTTTAGGGTTTAGGGTTTAGGGTTTATGGTTTATGGTTTAGGGTTTAGGGTTTAGGGATTAGGGTTTAGGGTTTAGGGTTCAGGGTTTAGGGTTTAGGGTTCAGGGTTTAGGGTTTACGGTTTAGGGTTTACGGTTTAGGGTTTAGGGGTTAGGATTTATGGATTAGGGTTTAGTATTGAGGGTTTATGGTTTAGGGTTTATGGCTTATGGTTTAGGGTTTATTGTGTTTAGGGTTAAGGGTTAGGGTTTAGGGTTTAGGGTTTAGGGTTTAGGGTTTAGAGTTTAGGGTTTAGGGTTTACATCTCATGTTTTAGGGTTTAGGGTTTAGGTTTTAGGGCTGAGGGTTTAGGGTTTAGAGTTTATGTTGCACCGACTTTAACTTTTTCGTCTACTAAAAAGGACACATATTCACCAAATCTTCAATCGAAAATTATATCCAACGGTCGGTTTCCAAGACTTCGCTGGAAAGTCCACCTAAACGTAAACCCTGTGCTTCATGCTTAAAAAATAACGTAACCAGATTGGTTGGCAATGGTGGTCATAACCGGGAGAGAACTAAATGCTACTAATCCGCGCACGATACTGGAAAGCAACCTCCGCCACTCATTTAGTCGTGATGCCCCCGAGGCGAAACTTTATGACGCGCTGACCTACAGCATGGGTAGCTGCAGACGAGCAGGTGTATATGTCAATTCGGGGTATGGGACAATACGCTTTCTGTAGATATTTATGCTTTAAACAACAATGGTACAACTTTGGACAAAAGGTTAATACGTACGCTGGGAAGGGAACCGGAAGGAAGCGAATGTATTAGCCATTTTGGCTTTGTCCCATCTCCCAACGAATGCCTTTTGACGGTTTACTTATGTAGGAAATTCAGCATTACGCCCATCGCATATATAGCGCGCAGTCCCATGCCTCTACGAAATAATGAATTAAAATAATGATGGTGAGGGGGGTCGGGAAGGCATGGTGTGACTTAGCGCCTGATTGGAGGCCAGTCGATAGTTTTGGATTGATTTGACCGCGGTGGTCACAGCATAAGTGATTGCATAAGGAAGTTTTATAGTATAGTGTCACTCAAAACTTTCACTTTTGGATACGGAACACACCATAAAACGAGCCCAAATAACAACGTACCATATGAGTGAAAGATTTGTCGCGAGTTTGACAATTACAACAGATAGCCGTGACTCCATCCACAACACCCGAGTACCGTTAACATAGAGGCATCACATTCCGTAAACGGAGGATAAAGCCGTAGGCATTTGCAAGTTCCTTCGCATTTAAAATAAACCCACCTCCCGTGCTAAACGATCAGTATTCGAAACACCAAAAAAATAAAAAACAAAAAAAAACAAACACAATGGGCGACGGTGAAGCACGCTCCGACGGTGACACAAACAGCAGGTTAGACAGGTTTCATTTATGACTTTTAGAATACAACAAAACGCACTACGTTGCATATGCATGGTAGACGAATATTCGCATTAACAACCACGTACGGGGTACATGCAGGGACGTATGCGAAGAGGTCCACGACGCAGATACAATTGAGCAGTCGCAGCCCCGGCAAGCGTGTGAGGTAAATCTTCTGATCAGGTGTACTTCACACATTCTTTAAACAAATAACTGATTTGATATTGTCTTTTTTTTTTAATCTGTAGGTCCCCGGTGGACCGAAAGCTGCCTTGGAAAACACAGCCGAAGCTCTCCAGCCGGATGATGTTAATGCAGTCAAAGGTGACCAGATCCAGTCGGAAGAGGACTGGTCGTTTCCGAAGATCGGTCTCATCGTCAGAGACTTGATGAGGGGCTTCGTGGAAAAGGTTCTGGTTAGGTTTCACTCATAGGCCATGTATGTAACGTGTCATGTAGGTGTCCCTCATACTAAACCGGTTTTGCTTATTCTCCGACAGAAGGATCTTGAGAAGGAGACCGACAACGCAGCTGCGGCAATCTCCGACAAAACCATCGTGTTGTTGGATTCTGACGGGAAGACGGATGAACAGTCAACCCCGCAGTCCATGAAAGTTGCATCTGGCATCGCTAGTGGAACGCCTATTGTCCCAGATCCGCCTGAGAATAGTACTCCACCCCTTTCAGGAACGGACAGCATCATGAGAAAGCTGTTTCGCACACCACCATCGGCAACAAGGAACGCCAAACGGCGACGTTCCGGTGATGGAACTGACAGTTCTATGCGATCTGGTTCCAGCAGGGAAAAGTCTGCCCATTCAACGAGCAAGAAGGTAACTAATCGGTAGGTTTGTTTATCGAAAACTGCGCTAACCTACTGACGTTTGACAAACATGTGTCGTAGATGAGGTTCAAGATCACACCCGCCATGGACTTTAACAACCGACAGTCGGCCTTATTCGCGTACGTCTTCGACGAAAACCTTGATCCATGGTAAAACCCGACTAACGTTTTCTTTAAACCTGCTTATCGCGGTTATATTAAATCGTTAACACTTTCCTCTGACTATAGCGAGGAACTTGTCCGTATTGGAGTCAAGTCCGCGGACAGGGTTGATTTACACAGCTTACTACCGGGAAATGACGTTGATGACAAGGTATGGCACCTGTTTATGCTTGTTTTGAGTAGGAAAAACACATATATGGTGTTGCGACACATCGTCGGGGTTTTTTGTTTATTTTATATTTTTGGCTATTCTTCGTTGCCAGATCATCCACCTGGTTGCCATGACTATGACCGGTGCTGAGATACTTGCCACGTCACCCGCGTACTGGTGCTTACCACCGTCTGTCTCGGTAAGTATGTCCTGATCTGGCGTTGGTACACGTATAGAACATAACTTATTTAATACGTCAGCGTTGTCTGTGTAGGATGATATATTGCACGGGGAGACGACAGAATTAATGCTCAACCGTTACATGGAGAACTGGATGCGGCCATCCAGATTCCTAGAACTTGTCTGTTAAAGGACAACTTTTGGTTCATCGTAAACTAAACCAGGAACAAGTGTCTTCAGTGGATTAACTATACGTGTTTATCCTGTGCAGATTTATGTCCCCATGCAGGACGCGCTGGGCCACTGGTTTTTGATGCTCGTGTCTCTGAAAGACAAGGCAATTTACAACCTTGATTCATCACCGAACCAGTTCGAGACGCCTTACCGGGAAGACCGGATTCGGAAAACGGTTAAGTACAACTTTGATTGTAGTCTTTACTTTTAATTTGCCATACTAGCATAGCATGCAACACGGCGTGCATAAAAGCGTTCTGATTAATATTTCGCGGTCCGTGCAGGCAAGGGTGTTGTACAACGTCACACAAGCTGTTTACGAGAAGCAATTTATGCCCTCACCAAGCAACTTCGGAGATTTCCCGATAAGGAGCCCCATAGGGATACCTAATTGTGGTCAGAGGTACGTTAACCGCAAATAAAACATGCATGTATCATAGTGATGATTTTCACATGTTTTCCATAATACGTACTGACGGTTACTGTCTATTCGTCGGATCAACATTCAGCATGAACTCAGGGATATGGGTCATTGGGTGGCTCAACATGGGGGACAAATTCAACCCGATCATGGACGGGATTGTAAGTACGCTCAAATAAAAATGGTAGATTACGGAATTTAAATTATAGGGTCACAATAAAACCGATCGTTAACCATGTTGCAGTTACGGGAGAACGAGATCAGGGCAACAACAGCGGTGAACCTGACCAGCACACCATTCAACAAACTCCGGGACCGTGTATTGGGCAAGGCAGAGTTATGGAGGATGAAAACAAAGTAGAGCACTTAAGTGGACCGGCTGGTACTGCATTGTCGACATGGATCAACCAGCTGTGACGCTTATGCCCCCATGCCACAGGTAGTATTACGTTGCTTTCTTCTTTAGTCTTGTATTAGGGTACGCTGCGACCAGCTGTGGCGATTCAAGGTTATGTTACTCGCAAATTAAGACTTTATGTGTTTACGGAATTTCAAGGTTGTGTTTACACCTATTGCAATTTCAACGAATGATTTTCTCTAATTATATTTTTACATATGAATGCGATGATGATTAGCTAGCGTATATTTTACTTACATTTAATTTTAACGCTCCAAGCCGGCTACTAAATACGCACCAGCGTGTAACGACAAATCTAATAAATGCCATCAATTAACAATGTTATTTGTATTTACAATGCAAGTTCGTAGAATCCATTTTCCTTTTTATTTTTTTGGAAAACTTATGTGGATTTTCGCCAACGAAATGATGCGTCGGTTAAGTCGACTGTCCGAGCGAATTGGATTACATCCTGTGAAGTATATACACTAGCAAGCCCCAGTCCAAGCGAGAGTTTTAATGGAGCGTTTCTGTAACGTCTCTGAACTACCCCGCGACGTTTGGGTAGCCATAGCCATTAAAGTCGCGACCACATCGATTGAGGACCTGTGCAGGTTCCGTATGACGTGCTGCGTTGCGCGTGATGTAGGCGACGACGATAATGTCCTCAGGATGGTTGCCATACCACCTCCGCATCAACTGAATTGGGTGTGGATACGGGACCCTATTAGGCGAAGATTTTTTGAGAGGTGCATTGAGATTGGTCACCCGGAACTTCTGTTTCGGAAGGCGCTGCGGGAGCTCTACATAAGACGTAACCACGCTGTAGGATGGCAAATGCTGCAAAATGCAGCAAGGAATGGGCTGGACGCAGCCAAGTACGCACTTTCAATGGAGTTGCTCCTCCGAAGGGACGACAGAGACGCCAAAAAAGAAGGTTTGGAACTTTTTCGTGCGCTCGAAGCAGGTAACTTACTCCCGGCATGTTACTCGAGTTGCTTCGCAGTCCTCACAATTTCTTGGCCAGATGAAGTCCAAATGCCAGCTAAGGGAGAGGAACATACAATATGTGACTCGACCAGATGCATGACCCGAGGCCACATGGGTCTTCTCTATGACTACCGCCGAAGGGCGGCAGAGCGGGGCTCCATCCACGGAGTCAGAGGCGTCAACCATATTCGGTGCATTCGTTGTCGCGCCGACTACGAGGTGGAACGTTTCGTTGACATAGCTAGGGTTTAGGATTGTTATGCATATTAGGTTTGTTATTGACATATTATGTATCGGTTTAGTATGGACGTATAATATTAACGGTTATCTTCTTTATTATCATGTTAATGTTATTTAGGTAAACAGATACTTATTACATATAAATATCTTATAATTAAAATTAAACAACAGGAATTTGGAACAACGTCTAAATAATGTTATTTAATATTATTAAAATATTAGACTTTACTAATATTAAATAATGATATAAGAAAACATAAAGAGAAATTTAAGGAACGTGTTGGCTAAGGAACCCTTCTGTGAGCCGACTGGAAACTCAATCGGCAGGCTCCCTAGACGACGTGATTGTAGCTGATTAGGTGTCGATGTACGGTACACAACCGATGGGATACCATCGCACACGGCACCGGGTGACTATATATACACCGTAAACAATAGCCATTGAGATAGCTGATTGGAGCCTTTCATTTATCCAGTATTTACAAATAACCGACCATTTATCTATCGTGTGAAGGTGCTCAGTACAAGGGGAGGAGATGTATCGTCCGACAGGCCCGGCCAACCTTCCCCACGATGTATGGACCTTAATTGCTGGAAGGACCGCAGCACAGTCCGTCAGGGACTTGTGCAGTCTTAGGATGTCGTGCACCGCTGCATGTAATGCAGGGGATGAGGATTTCGTTTACAGATGCGTCAACATTCCAATTTGGGACCAGCGATGGTGGAGTGTGAGTCCCATGCACCATCCGGGAAGAAACTTCTTAGCGCGATGCAGGCAGAGTGGCCACGTGGAAGTTCTATTTCGGTATACGGTGTCTGACCTTTTCCTAGGCGGGTGTCGTTTTGCGGGGATGGAAACCATGCACGTTGTCGCAGCCCAGGGCCATTCGGCAGCCCAGTACATAGTGGCGATGATGCTGATGCTACGCGACGACGCTGAGTCAAAGAACAAGGGCTTACAAACATTTCGTTGGCTTGAGGTGGCTGGTGCCCTGACAAAATGCAAACTGGTGTTCCGCGGCGTTGTCCAAGGGACGTGGAGACACCTGCGTCGCGTGCCGAGGCTAAACGAAGAGAATCAAGTCTGTTCTTCGCATGCATGTCCAACCCGTGGGAACATGGGTGCCATTTACCGCCATCAACGCTATGGAAGAGGGTGGGACGTAAACGATGGTGACGGAGGTGCTGGTCATATTCCGTGCGTGCATTGTAGGGCTGATTATGAATTGATCCTGTTTGTCCACCTCTTTGACTGATTGGATAGGAATGGGTTCTCAATATTTTTTTCGTTATCCAATGTAATATATCTATTATCACTATTATGTAATAATTTTTCCAACTATTTTGCCGTTTTGGTACTGTTTTATTTTGCCATATTTTTTATTTTTGTGTTTTCTGCGTAGTCCCTAAAAAGTTAAGTTATGGAAAATACAATTGTTTCGCTAATTATTTTTTATATGTTCATTACAGTTGTGTAATACGTATAAATGAATTTTTGGGTGTGTAATACTTAATTATGGGATTTATAATTGGTTTTAAAGAAATCGTTAGTGTCGATTTGTTTAAAATTGTTACCAACGATTTGAGTGAAGAGGAACAATAATTAGAAAGTTTTGGATCAACAATCAATGGCTAGAATCAACTTAGAAAATGAAAGTAACGATTTCATGGTTGTAGAAATTTTGAAAAAAATTTGTCTTATTTGAAATCGTTAATCTCATTTTCACAATTTTTTTGTCTCTTTCTAAAATCGTAAGTCACGATTTCTTATAACATTGAAAATTCCCATATAAGTGCATTACATCAAATTAGTGTAATATTAATGTATTACACTCTTTATATTGTAATATCCAAAAAAATTAGCCCCAATTGTTTCCACTCACTGGCCTCTCATTCAGTTACACTTGGTTGCATAGCCAAGTAACAAAGTTTTTTTTTTTATCAACGCAAGTCCTGTCTGCCACGTTATTCATAGCAGTCCATAGACCTTCAGCCCTTCCTGTCTACTCTAACGTCACATTGCAAAGATTTGCAATGATATCGGATTTTGCGTAATCGATGCAGCCTTAGTTTTCCCAAGCTTTCTCTTCGTTTATCGATAAAACCACCAGGTGCATTATTATCTTCGTTTTCTGATGGAATACCATACGCACATTAATTAACCTCAATAAAATGTATTAATTTATCTATTATTAACTTAAATTTTGTTTTTCACTAATGCATATCATTCCACACGTCCGTCACAATTCATAACCATTCCTTATATTTATCCATAACCACTTCCGGGAGAAGAGTCATAGCTTCAAGGGCCGTTATCGTCTACCAAACCTCCCGGTCTTCATCCGACAAAATGTCGCACGAATCCCTCGACGACCACGCCATTAGTCCGGGCGACCTCCAGGAACACCCGACTGCAGACCTAATCAACACCCTCCAACAGAGGATGAGGTTTCTGAGTGATAGTCTTCGTAGGACACAGGACGAAGCAAGGACGGCCAGGATCGAGGCAATCACCGCCAAAGTCAGGGCTAGTATCAGGAAGCATCAACTGGAACAAGGCCGCCGGTTGGAAAAGAAGTTGCGCACGGAGATGGAACAGCATCAAACCACCGTTCGCGAACTGGAAGCCAAAGCAAACGCTTTGAAAGCGGAAATTGCCGATCTTCGTCGAAGGGAACAGCAACAGATGGCACCGTGGCGTGAAATGGAAGGCAGGCTTGAGGTTGTGGAGATCAAGGTAGGTTTATTGGTCCGCCAACTGTATGGTCAACCTGCGGCAACGGCAGACGGCTCTGACTATCAGGATCCCACCGGGCAGAATGGAGACGATGTCGGGGCTATATGAACCACGGCATCTACTGTCCGAGTCTTTATTTGCTCTGTTTCCGTATTTCGTTAGCTGTTCTTTTCATGTTCTGTAACCCCTGAGTAAAACTGGGTTTTCTTAATTATATATAATATATAATTTCCGAGTCGTTTGAGTTATTTTTCTTTCTTTCTTTCTATTTTCGGATGAAGCCATCTACACAGGCGGCCAAACCGGAAACACTCCGTCAACCCCTGTCGGAGTATAGGATCTTTAATGCCTGCTTCAACACAGCGACCGATACTATCCGGCCGGTCAAGGAAAAATAAAAAGGACAATAACGGTATAACACGTAAATCGTTTCGTTGCCCAACAGTAGAATATACACTGATATTGGTTAATTTTTACGGCTTAGCGCGTAACTCGTTTCGTTTCACAAACTTATGGTTAATACCGGATATTTAGTACAATTAATTTATGTACTTAGACCCATAGTTACCTATACGTACAATTAGAAGTGGCATTTTTGTTGTTTGCAAATTTAATGGAGCTCGTCGATAATCGTTATTATTGGAGACCATCAGATAAAACAATTAAATACATGTCGTATTCTGTACATTATGGAATATTAAACCGAATAAAAATCGACATTGATCACATCAGATTAAGTTATCGAATAATATGGTAATGTTTTTTTTGGTAAATTGCAATAATAATTTTTTTATGTTTGATTTGACAAAACAAAACTCTTTTCTTCATATCTCTGTACACCACACCCCTACACCTGACCCTGGCATCCCTGCACACCTGCTTATGAACCTAATTCGGCTTGAAGTACACGTTAACTCCTGAGCGTGGGGTCCGCGCGACAGAAAGACGAATGTGCTTTCCAATTCTCTACGGATGGTTCTGGAAAGGATAAGATAATTAATTAATATCGGACGAACGAAATACTAATGTGCTTTCCAATTCCAACTGATTTGGTTTTACGACGCACAAATTTAATGTTGACTATTCGATTCTTGTGTTATATTCATGACAAGCTTAATTGCGTTCCTTAATTGCTCATTGAAGAAATGTTTAATGTTATCGTTAACTTTTTTTTTCAACCGAAATAGCTTAAATTAATGTCTTATTTTCGTGAATAAACCCCGTTATTGACACGTTATTTTTATGAAAAACCCATCCAAACAACTTTATACTATATATATTTATACGTGCCTGTTATACAGAACCCCCAAACCCTACTAACCACTAACCCTTATTCACGTCTTCCTTGCCGTAACTCCTTCTCTCAACTCTCAGTCTAGCCTTCTCCATAACTGCCACTATGTCGTCGTCGTCTTATCCCGAGAAAATGTCGGAGCAATCAATCACAGAACACGCCATTAGTCCAGAGGACCTCGTGGAACTCTCCATCGATGCACTTATCGACATCATCCGCGTAGATGATAGGTCCGCAGATTGTGATCTCGTTGCGGCGGTATTGGTTAGGAGGGAGGAGAACTTAAAGGCTACCCTTGTAACCACCAATGCAGAACTGAGCCAGGCAAAGGTGGAGCTGATGGCCTCCAAGTTCGTCTTCGAGGCAAGGAAGTATGACCTGGAGAAAGAGGTGCAGGAAAAGCGACGGCTTGAAAAAGAATTGAAAACAGAGAAGCGAAAAAATGACGCGCTCCTTCAACAGTTGGTTCTCACTGAGAAGGAATTACAGGCTGAAATTGCCAAGCGCCATGAACGACAAGAGGTTGAGTCTCTTCCGTGGTCTGAGCTGGAACGCCGGCTGGACGTTGTGGAGGAAAGGCAAAAGTTCTTGCTCCGTCGTCGTCCTCGTCGTCATACGGCCGGGCAGAATGAAGACGGGGCCGGAGGTAGTTGATGGGCTGCACATGCAAGATATCTGAATGTCATGTTTTCCGCCGAGGCCTGTGTGATCCTTTTATTTCCTATGTTTGTTCCGTCGCCCTTTTGATATTCTGCAATGGAACTTAAACACGGATAACATAATTATGCATACTTTTCTCTGTGTTCTTAGCTTGTTGAAACACAATTAGGGATTTATGTTACGACGAAGACAAACGCTAATACCTAATAAAAAAAAATTAATACAGACATGGTGTCCTTTTTTTAAATCATACGAAATTCGTCTTTTAAAAGCCCTAAACAAACATTTACTGTATTAACATAATAAATTATATATTATTTAAAATAGAAGAAGTTAAACAATCCTATAGTCTATAAGTCTCTAAATTTTAGAACTTTACACTAACATTGTCCCCAACCCGAAGTAACGAGTGAAGAGATATCAGATCAAGATTAATCATTATATTCGACAATTAATCAAGATTAATCATTTTTGTATATATTTACTAGCCCTGTTATATTATGCGATTACAAAAATAAGGTAAAATACACCATCAGTACGCATAGCAATTACCATGATCGGCATCTCCATCGCCGGGGTTTACAAAAACTACTTAAACGCAGTAAGTCCCAAGAACTTCCGCACCTCGTATTCGGCCAGGCATTGCACACACGCGACACTGGACAGATCGCTGTCGTCACCAATGGTCCCACGGGTACGGCAACTACCGGAACGGCATGACACGGACTCTTTTGGGTTCGCTGGGGGTATATCGGACCACGGGCCGGTGAACACCTACGTGAAGACCTCCCTGCACCTTTCGACTGTGCCGGAGTCACGAACGACGCAAAAAAATTCGAATCCACGGCGGACCTCATCATCTGTTTTGTCACCGAGCGACAGAAGCAGCATCGCAGCGATGTAGTAGGCCTCCACATCGCCCAAGTCTGCTGCCTCGGTCAGGGTCCGCATACCACCTCTGCGGTGGCCACACCAGAATAAATGGGACATCCCGACGCGGAGCATAGCGGCCGGGTTCCGCGCTCTGGCGCATCGACGCAGAAATGTCATTGCAGGCGTACCGGAGTAGTCGAGGAAGCAGGCGATCGGCAACACCGACACCAACGCGTGCCTGTACACGGCGTCAGAATTGCATGCTGCTGCAAATAACCTGCAACTCGCCTGCATGTTGAACAGATCCTCAATCGAATTCGATGCAACCATCGTCGCAATACCCGACCACAATTCGAGAGGAAGAATACTCGGCAGACACTCGTGCTGAATGGATACCTCCAGTTTCGTTTTGTCCTCTTGGGAACTTCCGGCCATTTGGGGGGACTTCGAGGACGGATTATTGGAGATTACAAAGGGGGGATGGACGAATTTGTAGATGCCCTTGTGGCATTTTGCTTTTAATATAATATATTGCCGTTCGAGGGGTAGGAGTAGGGGGTTGCCCGTGGTTCAGTACCGCATACGTTTTCCTAGATGTTTTCGTTTACCGATGCATTCATATATTATAATACTTATATTCATTAAAGAAGCATTTATCGTAATTAAATCATACGGCAGATGGCGGACGTTTTGCTGGACAGGTAAAGTCCCAGGTCTTACGGTTCAGTGCAACAATGGCATGGAGACACCAAAAACCGACGCCTCCCCTCCCCGGCAATGTATTTTAGGATTACTATTGTACTGTTTAGTCCCAACGTTAATATTGAACTTTTATGGCCCGTTTTTTATTTTTATTTTTTTAATTTATACGGCTTGGCCTGTTAGCTAATGAAGTTATGAAATAGTGCTTCTATCGAAGGTTATGCGTGTGACCATCTAAATGTTTGAATACGGTGATATGCATCGGTTCGAATATGTCGTTCATCTGGTCCACCAAAGAGGGGATTTACAAGGCCACCCAACCCAAACACCTGACTCATTAACAATGAAATACATTCACTTTTGTTTACAGCGAAACTTCATCTGAAAATAAATAGACTAAAGAAATGCAACACCTCGAACTCGGCAAGGCAGTGGACGCAGGACACAGTCGTGGAATCGTTGGTGGCACCCATGGTCCCGCGGGTCGGGCAGACGCTTGACATGCAGACGACGGGCTTCCCTGGATCCGACGGGTGCACCCCAATCAGCGGATTTGCGAACAACTGCCCGAAGAATTCTCTGCACATTTCGATTTTTCCAGTAGCCAGCACGTTCTCAAACATTTCAACCCCCCTTCCAGCGTCCGCCCCGTCCCCAACACCTGGCGTCAGCAGCAGCATCGCACACATGTAGCGGGCTTGGACATCACCCGCATCGGCGGCCTCAAGCAGGGTGTCGACCCCGGCGACGTGTCGGCCCATCCAGCAGAATTCTCTCATCCCTATACGGAATATAGCGCCCGGATTACCTGCGCGCGCGCTTACATAAAGGAACCCATCCTTAGGACGGTCCTCCAAGTCATAACCGAACACGACGGGTATCTCCGCCATGGAGGCCACCTTGTACACCGCAGACGAGCGGCCTGTGTCCAAAAATAGCTTGCAGGTCGCCTGCATGTTAAACAGATCCTGGATCGAGGACGACGCAACCCTTGATGCAACTCTCTCCCATATTTCGCAAAGCAGAAGAGTCAGCGGACAGACGCCTAATAGGACCCCTTTCCCTTTCCCTTTCTCTTTCCTTCTCCCGTATCCGGCCTTCTCTCCCATTCTGCCTTTCTCGGTGGTTGCACTAGATCTCATCCTATTTGATCTAAATTTATTGAATAGGTTGTGGAAGGGGAAGTTTACAGGAGGACCGTCGTTACTATGGATCACCAGATGCGATGAAGGAAAACTGGGAAGCGAACTTATAAACTGCAAAACGGCTCACCAGATAAGTCAGGAACCGTGCCACACACGCCTTCATTTACGCCCGCTGTAACCGATGCTTCGTTTTTTGGGTTTGGCACAGGAATCGAAGACATCTTAAACGTAGGTTTAAAACCTGAACGCTGAAAAATAACTTTAAATTTAAATTTAAAACTACATTAAATTTGTTATCCCTTCCTTTTCGTTAAATATAAATATTTTCTTTTTCCAAAAAAAAAAACGAAGTACATTAATTACACATTTTCTATGGAAAAAAAAGTATTCGAAGCACCTTCTCACTTTACAGTATAGGGCCTACACTATAGAGCTATACGTGCACGTTAATGACAAACCCTATCCCTCTCAGTGCTTCTTTCCCAGGTCTTCTCTTCCGCATCTCCTTCTGTCACCTCTCCGTCTATCCTTACCCACCTCCTTATTTCTGCCACCCTCCACTGCTCTCTCCGTTGTGCACTACCGAGAAAATGTCGAAGCAGACCGTCGACGACAACGGCGCCAGGCCCGTCTACCTCAAGGAACGGCCCATGTCCAAACTGATCGACGTCGTCTGTACAGATGAAAAGTCCCTGGTATGTGACTTCGTTCAAGCCGAACTTCTCAGGGTCAGGTCCGAGAACTTGAAGTTAATGGTCAAGTTGAAGAACATGGAGGATCAACTGGCTCAAGACGAGAAGGCAAGGCGTCTTGAGGAAAAGTTTCTGCGCATGGAGCAGAAACAGTGTGATGCGACCGTTCGCCGAATGTATGACAGAGCAAACGAAATGATGGCCGAAAGCTCAAAGTGGCGTGACCTGGCACAAAGGGTCGTCGATGTTTTGGAGGTCGAGGACAAATCTTTGTCCCCTCCATTACGCGTTCAACCGGAGCAGGGTGAACACAGGGACGGAGGAATTTGACCTGGTGCACATGTGTGACATCTCTATGTTGTGTTGGTTTCTGTCGAAGCCTGAAGCCCTGAACTTTCTATTTAGTTTGTTTCTTAGGTCGCCCTTGTTTTCGGTAGATTAATATTCTATGCTTCTAGTCATTATAATTCCGTTTAATCCAGATGCGGTTAACTATCAACATCTTCTCATCCCCTGTATTGTTAGTAATAATTTGAGTATATTTAAATTGAAATAATTTCCCATAAATACGCAAAACACGCCCTTCGGCGACTCGCCATTCAGTTAACGATTTTTTCGGCTGTTCTGTATCAATTAAAGGATTACACCAATTTTTTCCAATATCCCAAAAAAGGGCTAATTTTTTTTATATTGGATTTTTATTGGTGTTTTTCATTAATATTATTATATTTTGGTGTAATACAGTATTATGGGATAAGAAGAAATCGTGAGTAACGATTTCAAGTAAGATAAAAAAATTAAAAAAAGTTAATAGAAATCGTTAATTACGATTTTAAGTAAATATAAATCGTTTATTTTCCCAAAAATAAACCAAGTACATCAATTACTTGTTTATTCGACGAAGCTTCCCAATTGACACGGTATATGTATACGTGCCCCTTAACGACAAACCCTACCTCCCAATGCTTCTTTCCCAGTTCTTCTCTGCCGTAACTCCTTCTCTCACCTCTGCGTCTATCCTTATCCTCTTCCTTATTTCTGCCACCTTCCACTGCTCTCTCCACTGTGTAGTTCTGAGAAAATGTCGAAGGAGACCGTCACCGACCCCACACTTAGTCCCCTCGACCTCACGGAAGAACCGATGTCTAATCTGATCAACATCTTCCGTACAAATGAACAGTCCGCGGATTTGACCTCCTTGAGGCCGAACTTCTCAGGAGGGAGGGGTTATGGGAGGCTAGGAGTGAAAAGGCGGCAGAGGAACTCTTCCAGCTCCATGCCAAGAACGTAGACTTAATGGTCAAATTGAAGCAAATGGAGGATCAACTAGAGGAAGAGAAGAAGGCACGGCGACGGGATGAAAAGTTGCTTCGCAGGACCTTGCGACACTATGACGTGGCCGGTCGACGATTGTATAACAAAGCAACCAAAATGATGGCAGAAAGCTCAAATTGGCGACTCCTGGCAAACAGTGTCGTCGATGTTTTGACAGCCAAAGAGAAATCTTTGTCCCACCAGGCAGGCGTTCGACCGGAGCAGGGTGAAGACAGTGACGGAGGTATTTGAACTGGTTCACATGGATGACATCTTTATGTTGTTTTGGTTTTTTGTCGATTCCCTTATTTGAAAAGTAAGCGCTTTTTTGTTTGGGGGGTAGTGAAAAACGTAAACGTACGCGCGTTAATCTGCCGAAACACCTCCCGCCTTTGAAAATTTTTTTTTCTTCTTTAATAAATAACCCTTAAACCTGATTAGACTGGAATTAATTGGAAATTAATGTGGGTGCAGTTACCAAGGGCAATAATCGGATTTCTAAAAAAAGCTATGACCGCCGAATGAATTCAAAATTTAAATTATAGCCTTAACCTAATCTTATCAATCATTCCATTTGAGTGGGTCAGTGAAAAATCCCTTCATGTTGTCAGCCTTGGCCCGTTGATGGGTGCACGGATTGATGTAGTCGATCGAAGCAGGTAAGTTGTTCATAATTACACTTACTATTTTGTATATTTATGGTTTTTAAATTTTTTTTTTTTTGGTTTGGTCATCCTGGAAAATAACATTTTTTTATCTGGTATTGGGCCAGAGAAACTGACTCGACACAAAAACGAAAACCCGAACTCGCCAGAAACCCAACCCCTAATACCCGACCCCACTCGAAGCTCCTCTCCTCTTCAGGGACGAAACTTTTTGGGGGGCCCAACTTTTTGGCTTCTCCGGGAAGACTTCATGGAAGGGTGATGGGATGGCGCACAGTGCTAAGGGGTGGAACTCTGACTAAATTAATTAATTAAATAGGATTCACCCTTCATATCCGTTCCATTCACACGCTGTCCACTCTCTTGGTGTTCTCCTAACTAGGAATATCTCCTTCTTCTCTGTTGGTGCCTGGACGAGAAAATGGTACGAGAACTCGCGAAAGGTGACGTCGTTAGGGTTATCAAAGCGGCAGGAGATCCGTCGCGACCGATGGTAGGTTAAAGCTTGCTCTTCTGTTCTTTCCATTATTTCTGACTCTCCTCTCCGCATTTTGTTCTATCTCTTACGCCGACTCCTCATGTGCCCTTATATGCAGCGTCTACCGTTACCGATTGAGCTCCTGCCCAAAGATAGCAACCATCTCTACGTCACGGTCGCCGATGGATCAAACCATACCTACAAGATTGAATTCAGACCCAAGGGGTGGAAAGAGATCACTCTCGGCAGGGGATGGCAAAGGTTCTATCGTGAATACAAGCTACAACCATCTAACATTCTGCTGTTCAAGCACAAGGGCAGAGACGACTTCAGCGTTCGCATCTTTCAGTCACCAAGTGTCGAGAGGTCGTATGCTACGTCCAGTGATGAAGCCGTCGACGTCACGCCCCCGAAGGTTCGACGGAACCGTAGACGCGCTTCTGAAGCGCTCCGGCGTCGAACGGGGTGCATCAATGTCCCCAGGAGCGCAGCTGCAGCTGAGGTGGAGCAGACGTTTCGGTCCCAGCACCCCTTCTTCATCATGCACATCACAAAAAGGCTCTTGGGCACCCACTTCCTGGTAACGGCTTTCCTTCTCCACTATATATACACGTGTTACGTTCTTCAACTTTGGGGACCGCATTATCTGTTTTCTTACCCTGCTGTGCCCTCTATTAAAAGTAATGTGGCGGCCTACCTGGTCTACATAAAGTGTTGTTCTTTCGCTGGTCCTTACTTTGTTGGCATGTGTGCCCTCCTACGTTTTCCACATCTTCTGTCCTCTGCTGTTGCTTAATTGTTAATGGTTGGCTATCTGGTGGGTCGGTTGTTGACTTCAGATTCATTACAGAAATTTGTTCGTAATGTATGTTGTTGTTAAATACTTAAATTCCATTGTTTAGGGAAATAAGCACCCAATTGCATGCTAATTGTTCATAATGCCATCGTCAGTAGTTGTCGTTTCATTCTGTTTGACTGCATGCACATTGCATTCATGTTACACATGTCCTTAACTTCATCTCCTTCTCCATTTTGGTTTGCCCAGCCAAATATGCCGCACTTTGGAGACGACGTCAGGGATGGTGTCATGGTCACTCTCAGATCGGGGAAGATTTCCGTCCGGGCCGTCTACAGCAAATACGGGGGCAAGAGAAGGCGCAATTGTGGCGCCATTAGCCAAGGCTGGGTGGGTTTCTTGCGCAAGTGTAACATAAGTGTGCCCAAGCTGGCCGTCTTTGAGATCTCCAGTACCCACCCAGAAGTGGAGTTGTTGGTCCAATTTCTTGATTTTGAATGAATCCAACTGGGTTGATGAACTAGCTGAGCATGTTATTTTGGATTGCCTTTTCTGATTTCGCAACAACTTTTTCTGTTCTGATTGTTCATGTGTTGCAACTGCTAGACTTAACTCTTTTTGTACATGGTAGAATCTTATGACCGGTGTAACTAAGAATATCAGTGTTCAGAACTTTTCAAAATATCAGTGTTCCTTAGATTACTTTACAATTCCAATTCACACAGCAGCATGGATGCTATCTACACTAATTTGCAATTTCAATTCATACAGCACCATGGATGCTCTACAATAATTTCCACTTTAAATATAGCGCGTTACAAAATAAAGTCATATGGGGGCCTGGATATGGTCAAATTGGAACTATAACACTCCAAAACAGTTTTCTATAGCTACCTATTGTTTGTCCAAACATAGAACATCACGCATGATCTTCTAAGAAGCTAAAACACCTGCTGCATCACCAAACCTTTGCCTAATTTGAAGACCCACGTCCCCACTGGAATTAGCTGTGACCGCACTAAAAATAATGACTGGTTACCAAATTGTGCCCTGTGAATCATAATCCTCGTCCAAGGCAACGTCCGATGCATCGTCCCATGCCAGCTACAACGATACTTTCAGTTAGCCATGAACTAGGAATCGATGAACAGCAATAGATTAATTGAAAAAGACGACTAAACAAATTTCTTGGCAAAGTCTTACCTCATCCTCCGCAAACGAGTCCTCCCTTCTGCCAGTTTCACCTTCGCCCTCACCAATAAAGTACGCTGCACCCTCTTCTGTGTTCATTCTGCTGTTGGGATTTAAGTGGCAGGAAACTCGATCATGCCCTGTCTGGCGACAAACACCGCACCTCTGCACCCCCTTTCATCGTTTCCTTTCTTTGCCTCTTTCGACACCGGACCAGCACCGGACCAGCTCGTGCGGTGAAAAGGACCACCATACTAGACCATTTATCTACTTTTAACAACACTTTTAATAGCCCAACACTTGAGCCCAGCATTGGTTTCAGAAGAAATGTGCATATCAGGGAAAAAAACTCCAGAGGCCCATCACGATTGACCCAAATTCAACCAACTGTGTTCTAACCTAACCCGCCCGACCCGTAACACCAGGGGCTTCTCCTTCGTCGTCCTGTCGCCCACCATTCCCGCGCCGCTTCGATCCTTCCTTGTTGGGCGTCTCCGGCAAATCCAGGCATCTAGCCGAAACATCACTCATTGTTATCCGACGGTGACCGTTTCCAGCTCCGGCGAGGACGCTATGCAGATCTTCATCCTCCGAACCAACGACTCACGACAGAGGCCGCATTTCGGAGAGCAGGCAGCTTTCCAGTGTGACTCCGCGAGAGAAAGCTTCCTGCAACTCCGTTACTCCATTGACGGGTCAGTGACGGATCGCAGCTTATATTGTATGCGTCAAACGACGTCCACGGCGCCTTTGCTTCCCTTTCAGCCCTCCTCTATCATGTCTGATTTGGCGTTAAACAGAATCACTAAACACCCATTAATTTAGTTCTTAAAACATGATAAACTAATTCTACATAAACCCAACTAATTTTTTATTGTAACAAAAATAACCACCTACAAAGTTAAATTTGCAAACTAACCCCTCTGACACACCTACACCACTAATCAATCATAGGAGGAGAGAGAAAGAGTAATCTGTACCATTGGATTAAAAAAACAGAGAGATCCGACGGCCATCCTCAAATAGCGCATCAATCAGCCAAACATAAACATCATGTGCACTGGTGTGCCAAAGCGGTTCGACACACCGAATCCGTCCCCGAGAAAAAGAATGTGTGGAGTTCGTTGGTATGTTTTTAATATAAAATATTATTATCATCATACAGTTAAAAAAGGTAATTATTCTATTGCCACATGTTTAATTATTTATTAGGTCAAGTTTAATTATTTTAGTAGTTTATTATTTTATTGAAAAATATATTAAAAATATAATATTTTTATAATAAATTTTATAAAAAAATAATTGATTTGGTGAATATTTTTTTTCGTATTTATAGAGTATTTTTGCTTTTGAATATTTATAAATAAATCTAATTTTATTACTCTAATAATGTAAAAAAGTTTTATACGTATATTTAATTATGTATAATCATATTAGTAAAAATAATTAGTGATATAATTAATATGTAAATAATTATCTAAAAAGATAAATATGAATTAGATGACTATATAAATTGATTTATATTATTAGAATTTTAAAATGAAATTTTTAAAATAAACTACTAAAATTGATCCTAAAAATATTTAACAGAGACGAAAATATTTTGAATGATCAAAATAGCAAAACATTCTCAAAAGATTTAAAAGAAAGTGACAAAATAATCAAATATTAAATGTATTATAGTTTTAGAGATTAAATTTTGATGTAATTTTTTATAAGTATGATTAAAAAAATAATGTATTTTTTCATATTTTTAGAATATTTTTTTATATTTTTAATCTTTTAAAAATAGTTTTTATCAACCCTTAAACCTTTCGATTTTTTTTCGTTTGTTTTAACAAACTCTTTATAAATTATTATACATATGGATATGTATGTAACGATTATAGCAGATAAAAATGTTTCTCTTCGTTTTTCGTCTTTTAATGAACGGACGGAGAAAAAAAAAATATGAAAATATTATGTACAAAAAAGTAAATATTAAATTAATTATTATATATTTGTGTATAAATATATATAATATTTAATTTGTTTTTAATTTTTATTTTATATATATATATATATATATATATATATATATATATATATATAACATAATGCTAAAAGTATTCCTTCCAAGAATGTTTTATGTCCAAACAATGCAAAGCTTGAAGTTAGATAGATGTATACGATACAGCGATATAACTTTGGATCTATCCATTTTAATAAATTCATTTCATTTTATGATTCCCTTACTATAGGTAGTAAGGAAGAAATATAAGTGGGAAAAAAAATAGAGAATTTTGAACTCTCATCTTTTCTGAATGCGAAAAAAGGAAGATAGAAAATTAAAGAAAAAAGAAAAAAGAAGAAAGAATACCAAAATATATTCTCACCATTTTTTAAATTAAGAGGGGTATGATTTAAAACTAATATTTTTTTCTTTAATAAAGTTCTCCACTCTTCACTTTTAATAAAGATTACAGTATCATTCTGTGATATTTATATTTTGCAATTTTTCTCTCCAATTAAGCGAGAAAAAAAAAGTGAGAAAAGAAATATTTCAATTTTTTTTTCACTGAAACAATAAAACGAAAAAATATATCATTTTAAAATAGGAATGTTAAAGTATTTCTGTAAGTTGAATAATTTGACGAATGAAGAATATCTTTGGTTATTTATTTATTTTTTATATGTCTTTATAAAATGTTCTGCATAATCAAGTTGGATTGATTTAATGGTTAGTTTATCAATCTTGCTTAGGACTTAGGAAGTGTAAGATTTAGAAAATTCGAATTTCGTCTTATGCATGTAATAACTTATTAGCCAACAATAAATCTTTAAATAGAACTTTTGATCTGCAATAAATTAGATTTTAGCTTCTTGTAGAATTAAAAAATACTATTAGAAACCAAAAAAAATAAAATGTTATGCATATTTTTCAATTCAAAATTGATATAGTATGTTCCTAATATGAAACAAACAATGATGCATTTTTTGTTAAACAAATAACATACAAATTTAATAAGGTAAATTCTATACTAACTATGGTTATAATATATGTAGATTTTGACAACACTTAAAATGTTAGTTAACATTTAGGTTATATTTTTTTTAGGATTTGACAATATTTTTTAATTTAATTATATTCTTAAATAAAAAATATAATATTAATTTTAGCTATATTTTAAAATATTATCAAAATTTTATACCACAAAACTAGACTAATTTAATAAATGACTCCAATAATTTGTACCTAAATTTTTATTTCTTAAACGAGTCAGTTTAATTGATTTAACCGTTCAACAATAATGTATATTGTTAGCTAAGCGAGTGAAGTCTATTATCTAAAAAAAAAAAGATAAATAATTAAAATGATTCTTAGGATTGAAAAAATTTATGGAATGCATCTCATGACTAGGGATGATAAATTGGTTGAAATTTGTTAAGTTGGTTCGTATAGTTTGCCAAAAAAATAAATTAGGTTAAAAATTTGATACTGTTATAATAGAAAAGGTCCATCTAATTTATGAATTTTGTCGGATTTTGACGAGGCGAAACAGATTTATTCGATGAACTTTTGATTTTAAGATGATAATTGAATTTGAATGTTATTTTTGTGCTTGTATTTAAAATGTTTATTCATTTTACTTTAAGTTATAGTTTGGACTATGTTTGATTAATTAAAAATTTGGATAATGTTCAGTTATATATTTTAGACAATATTTATTTTATTTTGGACAATGTTGATTTCAATATTTTGTTTTAAAAAACTTAGTCGATGATTCTGTTTATTAGATATTTAAAATTATAAAAACTTTAGTGTTTGTGAATTTAAAGATTATAATCTTTTTATATTTTTAAAAATTATAAATTTATTGAAATATTTATAAAATTATATATTTTTAAATATTTAATGGTTTAATATTAAAAAAAGAGAATTGACAGTCCGCCAACCCACTAATCTATTATTAGACAAAGGCGAGTAGAAATTTAGAACTGCCTCAATAGACAGAGCAGACAAATAATGGATTTTTGTGAAGATAGAATGGATGTGTCCGCTTGCTATTCTTACTCATGACCAACCATCAAATAATAATATTGTTTTTGCGTACTGCTATACATACAAGTCTTTTGGGCATACAAGTCATACAAGTTAACTCTAACCCAACAAAATTCACTTACATAATACGCGCATGAAAATCATGTTGTTCCTCTTTGTATTACGTGTTCTTCCTTCTCCTCCTCATTTTCCTCCTTCTTCTTCTTCTTTGCGTTTCTCCTTCTTTTTCTTTGTGTATTTCATCTTCATTGTTATTTTTTTAATTAGGTTTAATTACTCTATTGGTCCCTATAGTTTCGTGAAATTTTTAATTAGGTCCTTATACTTTTTTTCCTTTAATTGGGTCTCTGCACCAATTTTATTTTTCAATTGAGTCCCTATATTTTATTTTTATTTTTATTTGAGTTCCTGGACCAATTTTTTTTAGTTGGGTCCCTATACAATTAAGCCAATTACTACCAAGAGGGAGCTAATTGAAAAAAAATTTGGTGTAGGAACCCAATTAAAAGGAAAAAGAGTATAGGGACCTAATTAAAAATTTCACGAAACTATAGGGACCAACAGAATAATTAAACCTTTTTATTACTGTTGTTGTTGCTGTAATTTTTTTCTCCTCCTCTTTCTATTGATTTTGTAACATTATGTATTTTTTTCTTTGTTTCATTTTTTCCTCCCAAGAAGAATTATGACAATATGAAATAAGAAGATGAAAAAGAAGAAGCAGCAGAAGACGAGGAGAAGGAAGATGAAGAGTTTTGAATTATGCAGAATTTATCAGCACACATATACGAAAAATTCTTAAACAATACACTCAAATATCTTGGTGTTACATCCAAATTTGTTGTAAATACAGAAAAATGTTTCGTCTAATACTGCATTTTTTCTTCTTTTTTTTTATTTATTTCTTTCTTTTAGTTGAATGAATTTAAGTTCATCATCTTCTAAGTAATTTTGCAGCATTATGTGTTTCTTCTTCTTCTTTATTTAATTTTTCTGTTTTTATTCTTGTTAAGAGAGTAAAACAAGAAAAAACTTTAGAAGGTAAGACCAAAAGAAAAAGATGAACAAGAAAAAAAGAAGAAGGTGGTGATGATGATGGAAAAAAGAAGAAGCAGTAGCAGCAGTAGATGAGGAGGAGGAAGATGAAGAGTTTTGAATTATGTAGAACTTATCAACAAACATACACCGAAAATTTTTAAACAATACACTCAAATATCTTCGTGTTACACCAAAATATGCTGCAAATACAGAAAAATGTTTTCTTTAATACTGCATTTTTTCTTCTTTTTTTCCTTATTTCTTTCTTTTTTTAGTTGAATGAATGTAAGTTTATCATCTTTCAAATAATTTTATACCATTATTTGTTTCTTCTTCTTCTTTATTTGATTATTTTGTTTTTATTCTTGTTAAGAGAATAGATCAAGAAGAAACTTGAGAAGATAAAATAAAAAAAAGACGAATAAAAAAAAAGATGATAATAATGATGATGAAAAAGAAGAAGAAGAAGAAGTAGTAGAAGATGATGAGGAAGGAGAAGAAGAGTTTTGAATTATGCAGAACTTATCAGCACATATACACCGAAAATTCTTAAACAATACACACAAATATATTTGTGTTACACTCAAATTTGTTGCAAATACAGAAAAATATTTTTTTTTAATGTAGAACTTTTACATTACATTCACTTCAAACCATCAATGATGAACAATAATTTTCACAAACAAAAACATCATTTACCTACAGAATCATAAACTACTAACAAAAATATTAACTAAAATCCAACCACATCTCAGTCACCTGATTGGATTTAAAAGAATAATTAATTTCGTTCTGATTCAATTGACAGTCTGAACTTAAATTATTCATTATCTTTAACAACGAGATAACTAATGATGGAGGAGAAGGAGAAAAAGGAAGGAGGAAAAAAAATTACAATGAAGAAAGAAGGAGGAAGAGGAAGTGGTGTTGGTGACGACGATAACGAAAGAGAAAAATAACGATGACGACGAAGAAGGCAAACAAAACAGAAAGAGAAAGCAAGAAGGTGCCGCACCAAAAACCGAAATAAGGTGTGTAATAGAGTTTTTAAATGATTTTAGTTCGTGGAATATGAGGGGTTTAGGGGGTGGTGGAAAGTGAAAAATGGTAAAAAATTTAAGCGTAAAATAATGTGAATATGTTAGGATTGATAGAGACAAAGAAGGAGGTGATTTCTAAGTTTGATGTAGTGCAGTGTTGGGGTAATAATGCAGTGAGTTTGGAATTTGTGGGATCGAAAGGTGCTTTTGGAGCTTTATTAATAATGTGGGATATTATGATGTTTAGGTTGAGTAATTGTTACAAAAGGGAGAGATGGTTGTGTATAGAAGGAGAATTGACAAACAATAATTTTTATTTGTGCTGGTTGCTTGGTGTATGGTGCGCATACAATGAAAAAGAAGTTTATTGTGTGGGAAGAGTTGAGATTTTTATCGAAAATATGTCAGGTTCCTTTTTGCTACATGGGTGTTTTCAATGAGGTTGTGCAGTTGGAAGAAAGAAAAGGCGCTAGTGTGTTAACAGCATTATCGAATTGGTGGATATAGAGATGAATGACCGTAAGTTTACGTGGTTTAGGAGATCAATCGTACAGTTAAATTAATAAAATATTGGTGAGTTTGGTTTCATTGTTATCTTCTGGAGCACTTGGTTGAAAAGGAATGGCAAAATTTTTAGGAATCAAGAATCAGGTGTTGCAGTCTTGCAGAAGTAGTTAACAGATTGAGTAAGAGTTACAAAGAGTAAAATGAGTGAGATTTAATCTTTTAAGTTATTTGATAAAAAAAGAACATACAGTAACAACATGAAAAAATGTACGTACGTGAATATAAATAACTTGTATATAGAGAATGATACATTAATTTTTTAACAAAAAAGATTAATTTTTTTTTACTATGCCACATCTTTTTTCTATTTTTTAATTTGACAAGTTAAGATTTAATTTAGTATAGATTTAAGAATTTTATAATTATAAACAATATTCAAATCTCCAACCCCGACTAAGTGGTGAACTTACCGCTAGAGCTAAGACAACATAAGGAATTTAGCTCAATAAATTGTATCTACCCCTATCTCCTGTATAAATAACCAAAGCGTCCCAATTTGGGGCATTTCAAAAATGTTGAGGATAATGAGAATATTAATCTCATTTTATGAACCTCGTGGCCTTGGTTCATGGTTGATCCGCGCTAAGATAGACAGAGATGAGGGCGTTGAAAGTTGAAAAGAAGAAAGAAAGGAAGAGGATTGGGGTGGGTTTGGCGGGGTCCACTTGATAGTTTTACCTGGTCGCAATACGCGGTTTGAGTGGACCCCACACTTGCTCTCCTCTTCCTCCTTCCTCAGCACCTCTGCTGTGAGCAAGGCAGCCCTGTATCTAATAGTTTGTTGTTATTGTTATTATTGCGTGAATGCAAAGGGTTAAGCAGAGGAGGAAGAGAGAAACATCCCAGACGCAAACAAATTGAGATAATGGGTTAGAAAGAAACATCCCATACCAACCTTCACCCTCTAAACAAATACCACTTTTCTTTTCATTCCACCCGCCCTCTCTTGTACTCTACCCGGCTTTTCCTTTCTCTTGTCGTTTACCTTAATTGCTGCATCTTTTTATTGCTCTCTGCTGCTTATAAATACTTCCTCTCTTTCTCTCTCTCCGCATCTTTTCTATTTTGCCGCCGTTTAATGAAACACCACCACCTCGCCTCTGCCGCCGTTTCCTAGCTGTTCCACCGCCGTCGCCATGTCGCTCAAGCGGCGCCCCGAAGATGCTAAGCACAAATCTGACACTTCCACTCCCGACGATAAGCGGCCGAGGCATCCACCCTTTGCCAAGTACTGCTCTTCGTTTTTTACTTTTAGGTTTTTTGTTTGTTACGGTTGGATATGGTAGTATAGGGAGGGGAATTGAATTGCCAAATGAATGCGCATTGCGGCGATTGAATTGTATAGGATTATGACTCCAATGCAAATAATGAGTGAATGAGCCCGATCAAATTTGCTATGTGTTTAGGGGAGTTGAATTGTTCTAATGCATGAAATAAGTAGGTGTAATTTCATCTTAGAGAGGGCCAATGCCAATTGTTTTTCAGGCTGCTGGTTATTCTGTTAGATTTCCCTATGCATATAGAGCATTTGATTTGATTAGCAGAACACTTTTTAACTTGGTTATTGTTGTGAATGGATGATGTTCAGTGTGGTGTGCGAGTTGATGAGGATACAGTCAGTCAAGCATTTGCTGGAGCCGATTTTAGAGCCCTTGATTCGTCGAGTGGTATGAACTCTTTTTCTCCTGTTTCACTAATATCTATATGGTAACTGTTACATTTGTTTTTTGGTATTCAATCCGTTTTCTATGTTTGTCCGGCTGTTTCGTATTCATGGGTATGTGGTCATTTTGCTTTTAGTATTTCCTTCTGTTTTCTGGGCAATGGCATCCTTCATTTGATTAACCCTTTATGCCTTAGAAAAAAACAACCATGGATATGTACCCTTTCCCGTCCAGCTGCAGATACTACTTCCGTGTTGGTTTCAAGCATGTAATGATAAAAATGTGGCACACTGCTAGTCTACTACCTCATGCAATTTGTCTATAGTTACACTGAAAAATAAGGAAAAACAAAGAGAAACATAAAACTTGAAGGTCTTCTTGGTTCAGTTAGCTCATTATTGGTCCCCTAAGACACTCACCATGTTTGTTGGGCTCCAACTAAGACAACTACTGCATCAATTTGACCAAGAGAAGTATTTTGCCAAATAGAAATACAAACTCTGTTCTTAATTTCTAATTTATGGAAGGCACACATGCTGAGTACATGAATAATACTTGAGATTTTAGGTTAGTTTTGCCTCTTGTAATCTTCTGATAATGTGATAAAGGAACCAATGAGGGGATGCGTTGTTAATTTATTATGTTCGGTATGGGTATGGGTATGGAGTTAAGTAGTGCTGCAGATATGTATTTTCCTGTCTTGCTGATAGTTGATGTCAGATGCAAATCATATATGTTACATCTTTTCAGGTTAAGGAGGAAGTAGAATTGGCCTTAAGGAAGCATTTAACCAGCCTGAAACAGTAAGAAATAGTCTTCTGTTTACAATTTATATTTCAGTTCTTGGAACTGTTGGCTGCTTATGAAGCAAAGTTGTCTAGCTTAATGCTAGCTGTTTCTCATCCGTCTTTTTGTTTCTTTTTAGGACTGGTGGAAAGGAGATGCATACTTCTGAATTGAGAAGCTTGCAGCTGCAGTTTGAAAACAATATTTCTCTTCCAGTGTTTACTGGAGCTCGGATTGAAGGAGAGGATGGCTCCAACTTAAGAGTAGTATTAGTTGATGTGTCAACAGGGAAAGTTGTTAGTTCAGGACCTGAATCCTTAGCTAAGGTGGAAATTGTGGTCCTTGAGGGTGATTTTGAAGATGAAAGTGAAATTTGGATGCCTGAAGAGTTTAAGAGCAACATTGTGAGGGAGAGAGAAGGAAAAAAACCCCTCCTTACTGGAGATGTAGCTGTATATCTTAAAGATGGGACTGGTATGGTTGGTGAAATTTCATTTACAGATAACTCAAGCTGGACAAGGAGCCGTAGGTTTAGGCTTGGTGCAAAAGTTGTGGACAACTTTGATGGTGTTAGAATAAGAGAAGCAAAGACAGAGTCATTCATTGTTAGGGATCACCGAGGAGAATGTGAGTTTCTCTATATAAACTAGTTCTACTTAATAGATGCTATGAGGTCGGGTTTTCGACAGACATATTTGGACCAGGAGTGTCTAATAAACAAATAAATGAAAAGCAACAATATAGTTGTTATTTATTTGAAATGTTGGATTTGATTATCTAAACCTCGTTAACTGGAAAATATAGTTTTAAACTTAAGGATGCTTACTAGTCTTGGACTTGCTCACCTATATCAATAAGTGATGGTATAAATGAATGAACTTTCTATCATGTATCTGTAAATTTATTATTTTCCCATGCAGTGTACAAGAAGCACCACCCTCCTAATCTGTTTGATGAAGTTTGGAGACTGGAGAAGATAGGCAAGGATGGAGCTTTCCACAAACGTCTGAGTCGGGAAAAGATCTACAGCGTGAAAGATTTTCTTACACTTCTGAATCTGGATCCTGCAAAGCTACGCAGTGTAAGAATTACTCGAGCAGTATTTTAATCTCTCTTTATATATACATTTTCTGCAACTTCTAGTCAGTGAACCTTACCCGTGTGTTGTTGAGCTTCTTCTACATTTGTTCGTGTTTGATTTTTATTTATTTTATTTTTTTCATTTAAAGGATTTGAGGGGATAGCCGACCCCACTTAGTGGGACAAGGCTTTGTTGTTGTTGAGGGGAAAAAAAACGTCCATGGCTTTTTTTTTTGGTATGCATCTATTTTATTATGTTAGACACCATTACACCACCATGGTGACGAGGATGTCCCATGCTTGTTACTGGCATATTTGCACTAAATGGGAAAAAAACATTGTCAAAGACATCTGATCTTAATAACTTTACATCACATCTTCGGTCATCCATTGTTCTGAATTAATGAGCATTTTCATCATTTCTGGCAATACTTTATGTCTTGGTTTATTTAGGAAACTGAATAAATTCATTGCTTGGAATGTGCAGATACTGGGCACTGGAATGTCTGCAAAGATGTGGGAAATAACTGTGGAGCATGCTCGAACTTGTACAATTGATACCACGAGGCATGTTTACTTCCCTCCCCCCTCTCAACAGAAAGCTGGTGTGGTCTTCAATGCTGTGGGACAAGTCACGGGACTACTCTCTGAGTGTGAGTATGTCCCGGTACATAAGTTGTCGGAAACTGAAAAGGCATTCTCCTCTGCTAACTTCTTTACTTCCTTTATTCTCTCCCCTTTCCTTTTTCGTTTCTTTATAATACTTACTTTAGATGCATTTCATTATCAGGCTGATGCTCAAGAATTGGTCATTTCCGCAATTAAACAAGGCGAAAAAATTTCCTCTTATGAAGATGAAGCATCTCTTTTGGAGGGTTCTTCACATCTAACCAATGTTCTTTACTCCGAGAGCTCACCAAATACCGAGGGATCCAGTGCCAACAAACTTTTGGCTCCTCAAAAGACTGAAGGTCCCACTTACACACCAGCAAGTGCCTCTTCTCCGGATATCATGTCATCCATTTATTCTGTTGGAGGCACCAGTGCCTTGGATGACTTCTGCTTGCCGAACTTCGACAGCATGGGCTTAAGATATGATCCTACTAGTCTTGGTTTTCCGGTCCACCAGGTTGCCAGCACTCTGATCTGCGACCCAGATCCAATGGCCCATGCATTTGGAGACGAAGATCATCTGCGTTTTTTCGATACCGATCAAGATTTGCAGAGCGCTGTGGATAGCTTCATGCTGACGCGCTCATCCGTTGCCATCGGTAAAGCTCAGAGGAGATGGAGAAAGGTAACCAACGTCCTAAAATGGTTCATGGTGAGGAAACGAAAAAGCGATACTAATCAGCAGCGGCAGTTGCGAAGAACATGAAGTATCCAGTTGCTTTTGTACATCTGTTGTTCAGTTTTACAGAGGAAAGAGAGTAAACGTGGCTTCTCTTTAGATGTAAATACATGTTGATGTGCTTAGGCTCTAATAGCTAGCCAGAAGCCATGTAATTGCTCTTCCTTCCTCCCTTTTGGTTGTCTTCAAAGATTAAAGCTGTAAATAAGTATTTTACAGTCACGAGAGGATTTCTGGTTGTTGGCAGATGCTTATTATTAGTCAGGTAGTACTAGTAGTAGCAGCAGTAGTATTAATTATTATATTGGTAGGATGTTCTTCATGAATCATGATCCAAGCCATTGTTATGGATCATAATTTTTGTAAGCACGTTTTGTCCAATAATATCAGCTGTGGATATTATTTGCCCGGGTTTGAGTTTTTAGGTGTTCGCGCATATGTTTACGTAATTAATGAATGTCCCATCTGTTGTAGTTGATACTTGATAAATAGGATGGATCTTTATATTTTGCTGTGTTTACTGTTACGGAAGTACGGTATAAAGAAATCAAGTGAATTGTTAAATACGGTTAACCACTTTCCAGGAAATTAGAAATTGAGAGGATTTTGTCTGACTCTGGAAGTGGACATTCTTTAACCATGTCTTGATTAAAAGAACAAAAAAGATTTAGCTAAAATGTTTTAAGAGGTTGCTTTTGGTCTTAATGATCACTCACTTCACTTAACAAAGATTTATTATTGTATCATGGAGCTCTGAAATTGTCCAAGATCAAGATGAAAAGAAATCGTTGCATTCTTTTTGCATAAAACAAGCATTGCTTCCCATTTTCGATCTTATTATCTATTTGGTGTTCATCAATAGCAATGATCTTTGTTTTACTTTCCAATTTTTGGCTTTTTAATCAACATATGGTGGTTGTGTCTCTTGATTGTTTTACTTGTGCCAAAATACCCTTTTGAGAAAACAAGGATTTTGCAGGGGAAAAAAAGAAAACAATAAAAACAATATTTGTTACTTTTTTATTTTCACATTTTACTTAAACCGTAAAAACAAAATAAACTACGAATAAGAGCAAAATTAAAAGGGTGAATACTCATCTCTTTTAAATTTGCATTTTTAATTTAAAAATTATATTCGTGAAAATGCTCTAGACTTTAGATTTGGTTTTATTTTATGAAATCCAAATAAATTGGTGCTTCTGGACCATAGATCATATGATATCTGTGCCAGCAATTAGTTGGATTTAGAATTGATTAAACACCTTTTGTCAGGAAATATTTAAAAAATACAACTAATCAAATTGTGTAATGAGATTATTACCCCTTCTCCAGGAAATTATTTGATTAGCTAGGAACACTCTCAAATCCATTAGAACCTTGTTTGAGATTCATAATCCTTGTGAACATCACACATTATTCAATAAAACTGCATGTTGTTTTGCATCTCTTGGCAGAAGATCCATCTCTGAAACATTTAAATCTTTGACACTTCTAATAATTGGCATTGTTTATATTTTTAGTATCTTTGTTATTCATATGGAAAAGACGTTTCATTAGTTATTACCTATAAGTCTATTACTTTATCTGCACATGAAAAAATCACATGTTTCTGACTTAAAAAGATTTTGAGGTCCACATGATTTCTTCATTTTGTCATTTTTAGTAAACTAGATAGCTTTTCCTTTTGTTGAATTTCATTGACTATACATTTCATTAAACATTTTTGTTAACTCTTTCTATATTGATCTATTTACTAAGGTTAGCATCTTACAACATGTGTGAATTATATGATGATCGCATAGATTGGAAATTAAATGATTGATAGAATGGCGCTGGCAAATTGGCAAAGATCTTGATGGCAGATTTGGCAGTTTCTTTGTCTAATAATTAATTAAGGATGCAATGTAACAAAGTAGTTAGGGTGATTAAGATGGCCTTTATTTTTCCATAAGATGGACGGTGATGCGTGTATTGACTAAAATCCAATTAAGCTCCTATTATTATTAGGTCACACTGACGTGCCTCGGTAGAATATGATCTGTTTACTTTTAACAACACACACTTTATTAGGATTGCATATGAATAGGATAAGATCTGTAAATTTATGGTAATTATCCAAATTCGATCCATATTTTACAAATATGATCCGATCTGCATTCTAATAAGATCGGATAGCAGATGCTGCATTTATATATGCAGATTAATACAATTAAATAAATAAATATATAATTCAATAATATAAATACCTAAAACTGGAAAGATGAAATTTCTCGTAATCCGACAAAATTTTCAAAGTGATCCCTCATATTCACAATTTTCACCATTTTAGTCTATCAAATTTAAAATTACCTATATTGGTCTCCGAGATTCAGTTTTGGGCACCATATTAGTCTCTGGACCTTTTCTAATACTGAATTAGCAAACTAAGTGCTGAATTGGGTCTGACTTGCCATGCTGGATATATGGCTAAACAACGTTGTTTCGTTTTGGCATTTAAACAAGGCAAAAACGAGAAAAGGAAGAAGAGTTTATATGATATACGAATCATTATATCTCCCTTCACTCTCCAAAACGACATTTGTTTGCCTTCTTTAAGAGCTAAAACGAAAAGACACTATTTAGCCATGTGTCTAGCATGACAAGTCAGAGCTAGCTCAACATTTCATTCGTTGATTCAACATAAAGCGTTTAGGGACCAATGTGGTGCCTAGAATTGGATCACGAGGACCAGTATAATGAGTTTTGAATATGAGGGAATAAAATGGTAAAAGTCGTGAATCTGAGGGACCACTATGGGAATTTAGTCCCTTAAATCCCTAAATGTAAACGGCGCTGCTCTCTTCCCTGGCTCACCCACGAGTCCATGATGTGGACTCACCCTCGCGGCCTCACCAGTTGCTACTCCTGCTCTCCTCTCTGGCTCTCCCATCGACGACCCACCCAGACTCGCCCTTGCCAATCGCCCTTCTTCTTCTCTCGGGTTGTCGTCGCCTTCATCATCACATACGTCGTCTCCTCCATCGTAATGTTCGTTGTCTCTTCCATCATCTCTTTCATTGTCTCGTGTCGTCGTCTTCTCCTTATTGTCGTCCGTCGCCTCCTTCATCACTGTTGTGCCTTGTGCCCTTGTCTTCAGGTAAGTTTTTTTGTAATGTAAATAATTATTTTCTGTTAATAGTTTGAAAATGTGAAAAAATAATAGTTAGAAATTGGAATAATTTTCTGTTAATATGTTAAAATTTTATGAAAATAATAGTAATAAAATTCTATAAGATTGTTTGGAATAGCAATAAAACCATCTTAGGTATTTACAAGTGCTACTGTAGGCATATAATAATTTACATTGCTTCTTTCAATTTATTCTAACATGTCTCACTTGCTATTTTTTAATAGGAATGAATGGTTGCTGAAATTTGAAGTTCTCAATTAGAGTTGGTGTTTTAGTATGCTGATCTAGTGTGTTAGTTTATGAATTTTCAGTTTAAGTGTGTTGTATTTAGCTTGCTATTTTATGAATTTTAGTGGGATGTTAAAAGTTATATTGGGTTATTTTATATTTTTTTTCCAAAGTTAGGAGTGAGACTCAGACCTGAGACCTCTAGGTGAGGATGGAGAGACTATGCTATTTAAGCTATATCTCGTTGGTATATTGGGTTATTTTATGTTGTACTTTAACTAATAAGTATTATTATTAGATCTTGTATTATATTTTTTCTGTTATTCAAGTATTAAGAGAATTTTGATCGACAACATTGTAGGAGTAAATAAGTTTAAAAATGTGAAAAATGGATTTTGGTGATGTAACACCCTACCACACAGGGCTTTACACCTAGGATGTAAAATAGAGGTGGCTAGGTGCTACGACTTCTAAAATTAAAAAACATACATATAATAACAGAAAGAATATAATAAACTAGGAGTCTTGAAAAAAATGGATAAAACAAAATCGCGAAATAAAAAGTACAACGTTCCGGAAACGGAATAACTTGCGTGTGAAGAAAAACTATAACTATCAAATATACAATAATAAAAGTAGGAATAGAGTGGCAAAGATACAAAACTACGAGCTCCTGACTCAGCCCGCGAAGTCAAGACTGGCTGGAGAATATTTACACATATATATACATATCCAAAACCCAAATGTACATAAACAAAATCATGTCTCTCCATGAACCTCTAAGAGGATAAAAAAGAATAAGTTATGCGAAGAGAAAGCTAAGTACACACACACACACACACACACACACACATATATATATATATATATATATATATATATATATATATATATATATATATCACTGTACAACAAAATAACCCAGTAACCACTTCGCTTCAAGTGTCTAGACACCTAACGAGATGCCTCTCGACCTGCATCTGTAAAACAACAACATAGTATGGAATGAGAACCGGAGGTTCTCAGTATGGTAAAGGTGCCACACACATAATATATAAGGTTTTGGGAATCCCAGAGGCAATCTTAGAACACCGACACTCAGATTATAGAGCTTAAAGTATTAAACAGAAGCCATAGAAGGTGGTTATCTAAGAGTATCTAAGCCTAACTTAACTTAATCTCAAATATAAGTCCCATACTGCCATTCCTCCATACCTCCATCCCCATAAGCATTTTGGTGCACGAAATTGCAAATCACACTTTTCACAACTTGTACCACTAACCAGCAAGTGCACTGGGTCGTCCAAGTAATACCTTACGTGAGTAAGGGTCAATCCCACGGAAATTGTTGGCTTGAAGCAAGCTATGGTTATCTTGTAACTCTTAGTCAGGATATAATATCAATAATAATTTTTAGTTTTAATTGTAAAAAGTAAAAGAGCATGAAATAAATACCTATTATGCAGTAATGGAGAATATGTTGGAGTTTTGGAGAAGCTTTGTCTTCTGAATTCCTGTAACATAATGCTTCCTCACTTTCAAACATGCAAGGCTCCTTCCATGGCAAGCTGTATGTAGGGCGTCACCGTTGTCAATGGCTACTTTCCATCCTCTCAGTGAAAATGGTCCAAATGCTCTGTCACAGCACGGCTAATCATCTGTTGGTTCTCGATCATGTTGGAATAGAATCCATTGATTCTTTTGCGTTTATCATCACGCCCAACAATCACGAGTTTGAAGCTTGTCACAGCTATTCAATCCTTGAATCCTACTCGGAATACCACAGACAAGGTCTAGACTTTCCGGATCCTCAAGAGTGGTCACCAAAATATTCTAGCTTATACCACAAAGATTCTGATTAAGGAATCTAAGAGATACTCATTCAATCTAATGTAGAACGGAGGTGGTTGTCAGGAACACGTTCATGGATTGAGGAAGGTGATGAGTATCACAGATCATCACCTTCTTCATAGTGAAGCGTGAATGAACATCTTAGATAGGAACAAGCATGTTTGAATGGAAAACAGAAATAATTGCATTAATTCATCGAGACGCTGCAGAGCTCCTCACTCCCAACAATGGGATTTAGAGACTCATGCCGTCAAAAGGTACAAAATTCAGATCTAAAAATGTCATGAGATACAAAATAAGTCTCTAAAAGTTGTTTAAATACTAAACTAGTAACCTAGGTTTACAGAAAATGAGTAAACTAAGATGGATAGTGCAGAAATCCACTTCTGGGGCCCACTTGGTGTGTGATAGGGCTGAGACTTAAGCTTCTCACGTGCCTGGGCTGTTTCTGGAGTTGAACACCAGGTTGTAACCTGTTTCTGATGCTGAACTCCAACTTGCAACCTGTTTCTGGCGCTGAACGCCAGAATGCAACATTGAACTGACGTTAAACGCCAGTTTACGTTGTTTATCTTCGTGCAAAGTATGGACTATTATATATTTCTGGAAAGCCTTGGATGTCTACTTTCCAACCCAATTTAGAGCGCGCCATTTGAACTTGTGTAGCTCCAAAAAATCCATTCTAAGTACAGGGATGTCAGAATCCAACAGCATCAGCAGTCCTTTTTCAGCCTAAATCAGATTTTTGCTCAGCTCCCTCAATTTCAGCCAGAAAATACCTAAAATTACAGAAAAACACACAAACTCATAGTGAAGTCCAGAAATATGAATTTTTCATAAAAACTAATAAAAATATACTAAAAACTAACTAAAACACACTAAAATCTATATGAAATTACCCCCAAAAAGCGTATAAAATATCCGCTCATCACAACACCAAACTTAAACTTTTGCTTGTCCCCAAGAAACTAGATAAATAAAATAGGATAAAAAGAAACTAAGAAGCAATAATATCTCAGAGTTTTAAGTGAAGCTCAGATTCTAATTAGATGAGCGGGGCTAGTAGCTTTTTGCTTCTGAACAGTTTTGGCATCTCACTTTATCCTTTGAAATTCAGAATGATTGGCATCTATAGGAACTCAGAATTCAGATAGTATTATTGATTTTCCTAGTTTAGTATGTTGATTCTTGAACACAGTTACTTTATGAGTCTTGGCCATGGCCCTAAGCACTTTGTTTTCCAGTATTACCACTGGATACATAAATGCCACAGACACATAACTGGGTGAACCTTTTCAGATTGTGACTTAGCTTTGCTAAAGTCCCCAATTAGAGGTGTCCAGAGTTCTTAAGCACACTCTTTTGCTTTGGATTACGACTTTAACCACTCAGTCTCAAGCTTTTCACTTGTACCTGCATGCCACAAGCACATGGTTTGGGACAGCTTGATTTAGCCGCTTAGGCCTGGATTTATTTCCTTGGGCCCTCCGATCCATTGATGCTCAAAGCCTTGGATCTTTTTCACCCTTGCCTTTTGGTTTTAAGGGCTATTGGCTTTTTCTACCTCTTTTGCTTTTTTTTGCAAGCTTGTTTTTCACTGCTTTTTCTTGCTTCAAGAATCAATTTCATGATTTTTTAGATCATCAATAACATTTCTCTTGTTCATCATTCTTTCAGGAGCCAACAATTTTAACATTCATAAAATTTAATATAAAAAATATGCACTGTTCAGGCATTCATTCAGAAGACAAAAAGTATTGCCACCACATATAAATAATTAGAATTTTCCTTATTAAGAACTCGAAAAAAAAAATTGCCTTTGTATTCTAAAAATCTACTATTTTATTCATGTTTGATGATGATGAGAAAAATAAATTATAGCTTAATTGGAGATAAAATCAAAATAGAGATACTAATTACTACTACTAATATATAACTTCTAAGGTAAATTCCTACTAAGAACAATTATCACAGAGTTAAGACTAAGATTAGAACTCAACAACCTTTACTTTGGAAGATGATGGGTGCTCCTTCAACCTGTGGGGTGTCTGGTCCTTCAAGAGACAGCTTCTAGCACTTTAGCTTCTGTATCTCAGGATATTCATCTTCTTTCAGATCGAATTTAACTTCCGGGATCACTGATCCCAGATCCATTATTTTGTGGTAATGGTCTGCATGTTCTTTGGTTAAGAACTTCTCTTGATTCCAAAGTAGTTTTGGAATATTCTCTTTCTTGCCTCTTGAAGTGGTTTGTTTTCCCTTAGGTGCCATGATCTTGATGAGTTTTAGCTCAGTGATCATGGAAAAACACACCAAACTTAGAGGTTTACTTGTTCTCAAGAAAAAGAAAGGAAAGGAGAGGAATAGAAGGAGAGGAATTTTCAAAAATTCAAAAAATATGATGAGATTTTGAAAAAGATTTGAGAAAACAAAATTAAAAAGATTTGACAAGAATTCAACAAGATAGATGAGTTTTGAAAAAGATTTGAAAAGAGATTGAAGAAGAATAAAGAAATATTTTTAGGATTAAGATTTTTTTTTTTGCATTTTGAAGTTGAAAGTTGAGAATTTGTAACATGTTTATGAAAGAAATCATGAATTGAAACATGAAAAATGAAAGAAATTTGAGTTGAAAATGAATTCACCTTCTCCCCATAATCCTGGCGTTAAACGCCTAAACGCTGCATGTTTTGGGCGTTTAACGCCCATCTGTAGCTTCTCCTGGGCGTTTAACGCCCAACTGTTGCTTCTGGCTGGCATTAAACGGCAGGAATTCCTTTGTCACTGGGCGTTTTTCTGAACGCCCAGGACGCTATAAATCTGGCGTTCAACGCCCAGAAGGTGCTTCTTTCTGGCGTTCAACACCCAAAAGGTGCTTCTTTCTGGCGTTTAACGCCCAGATGGCTATTTCTACTGGCGTTGAATGCTAGTAGATGCTTCTTTTGGGCGTTCAACGCCCAAAACAGCTCTTACTGGCTTTTTCGCACCAGTGAGCTTTCTTTTTGCTATTTTATCCTCTGAATCCTTCTGTAACTCTGTGAACTCAAGCAATTGCTATTTTACCTTTGAAGATAATTGACATAAACCTGTAAAAATCAATTAATTAACAATTAAGCTTTGTTAATGGCTGGGTTGCCTCACAGCAAGCGCTTCTTTACTGTCTTTAGCTGGACTATTACTGAGCTTTAATCAAGTCTCAGTTTTGAGCATTCTTGCTCAAAATTACATTCAAGATAATGTTTGACTCTCTGTCCATTAACAATGAACTTTTTGTTAGAATCATTATCCTGAAGCTCCACGTATCCATATGGTGACACACTTGTAATCACATATGGACCTCTCCACCGGGATTTCAATTTCCCGGGGAATAATCTGAGCCTAGAATTAAACAACAAAACTTTCTGCCCTGGCTCAAAGACTCTGGATGAAAACCTCTTATCATGCCATCTTTTTGCTTTCTCTTTGTAAATTTTTGCATTTTCGAAAGCGTTGAGTCTGAATTCCTCCAGCTCATTTAACTAGAGCAATCATTTTTCTCCAGCTAACTTGGCATCAAGGTTTAGGAATTTGGTTGCCCAATAGGCCTTATGTTCCAGTTCCACTGGCAGGTGACAGGCTTTTCCATACACAAGATGGTATGGAGAAGTTCCTATAGGAGTCTTGAATGCTGTTCTGTATGCCCACAGAGCATCATCCAAGCTTCTTGCCCAATCCCTTCTACGGTTAATCACAGTCTGTTCCAGGATTCTTTTAAATTCTCTATTAGAGACTTCATCTTGCCCATTTGTCTGTGGATGATATGGAGTGGCCACCCTGTGGCTAACTCCATATTGAACCAAAGCAGAGTAAAGCCGTTTATTGCAGAAATGAGTGCCCCCATCACTGATTAGTACTCTAGGGATACCAAATCTACTGAAGATGTGTTTTTGGAGGAATTTCAGCACTGTCTTAGTATCATTAGTGGGTGTTGCAATAGCTTCCACCCATTTGGATACATAATCCACTGCCACCAGAATATAAGTGTTTGAGTATGATGGTGGGAAAGGCCCCATGAAGTCAATACCCCATACATCAAACAACTCAATCTCCAAGATCCCTTGTTGAGGCATGGCATAACTGTGAGGCAGATTGCCAGATCTTTGGCAACTGTCACAATTAAGTACAAACACTCGGGAGTCTTTATAGAGAGTAGGCTAGTAAAAGCCACATTGGAGGACTCTTGTGGCTGTTCTCTCACTTCCAAAATGTCCTCCATACTGTGACGCATGGCAATGCCAGAGGATCTTTTGTGCTTCTTCTTTAGGAACACATCTACGGATTACTCCGTCTGCACATCTCTTTAAGAGATATGGTTCATCCCAAAGATAGTATTTTGCATCCGTGATCAATTTTTTTGATTGCTGCCAACTGTACTCTTTGGGTATGAATCTTACTGCCTTGTAGTTCGCAATGTCTGCAAACCATGGCACTTCCTGGATGGCAAAGAGTTGCTCATCCGAAAAGTTTTTAGAGATCTCAGTAAGAGGGAGGGACGCCCCTTCTACTGGTTCTATTCGGGACAGGTGATCTGCTACTTGATTCTCTGTCCCTTTTTTGTCTCTTATTTCTATATCAAACTCTTGCAGAAGCAACACCAATCTGATGAGTCTGGGTTTTAAATCCTGCTTTGTGAGTAGATATTTAAGAGCAGCATGGTCAGTGTACACAATCACTTTTGAGCCTACTAAATAAGATCTGAACTTGTCAATGGCGTAAACCACTGCAAGTAACTCTTTTTCTGTGGTTGTGTAGTTCTTCTGTGCGTCATTTAAAACATGACTGGCATAGTAAATGACGTGCAGAAGCTTGTCATGCCTTTGTCCCAACACTACACCAATGGCATGGTCACTGGCATCACACATCAGTTGAAATAGTAATGTCCAGTCTGGTGCAGAGATGACTGGTGCTGTGACCAGCTTAGCTTTTAGAGTCTCAAATGCCTGCAGACACTCCTTATCAAAGATAAATGGTGTGTCAGCAGCTAGCAGATTACTCAGAGGTTTGGCAATTTTTGAAAAATCGTTTATTAACCTCCTATAGAATCCTGCATGCCCCAGAAAGCTTCTGATTGCCTTAACATTGGCAGGTGGTGGTAATTTTTTAATTATCTCTACCTTAGCTTGATCCACCTCTATTCCCTTGTTCGAAATTTTGTGCCCAAGGACAATTCCGTCAGTCACCATAAAGTGACATTTTTCCCAGTTTAAAACCAGGTTAGTCTCTTAGCACCTCTTTAGAATAAGTGCTAGATGATCAAGACAGGAGCAGAATGAATCTCCAAATACTGAAAAGTCATCCATGAAGACTTCCAGAAAATTTTCCACCATATTAGAGAAAATTGAGAGCATGCACCTTTGAAAGGTTGCAGGTGCACTGCACAGGTCAAATGGCATCCTTCTGTATGCAAATACTCCGGATGGACATGTGAATGCTGTTTTCTCTTGATCCTGGGGGTCTACTGCAATTTGATTATAACCTGAATATCCATCCAAGAAGCAGTAGTATTCATGACCTGCTAGTCTTTCTAGCATCTGGTCTATGAATGGTAAAGGAAAATGATCCTTTCTGGTGGCTGTATTGAGCCTTCTATAATCAATACACATACGCCACCCTGTAACTGTTCTTGTAGGAACCGGTTCATTTTTTTCATTATGAACCACTGTCATGCCACCTTTTTTAGGGACGACTTGGACAGGGCTTACCCAGGAGCTATCAGAAATAGGATAAATAATCCCAGCCTCTAGTAATTTAGTGACCTCCTTCTGCACCACCTCCTTCATGGCTGGGTTCAGCCGCCTCTGTGGTTGAACCACTGGCTTAGCATAACCCTCCAATAGGATCTTATGCATGTATCTGGCTGAGCTAATTCCCTTAAGATCACTGATGGACCACCCAAGAGTTGTCTTGTGTGTCCTTAGCACTTGAATTAGTGCTTTCTCTTCCTGTGGCTCTAAGGTAGAGCTTATGATTACAGGAAAGGTATCACCTTCTCCCAGAAATGCATATTTTAGGGATGGTGGTACTGGTTTGAACTCGGGTTTGGGAGGTTTCTCCTCTTCCTGAGGGATTTTCAGAGGTTCTATTATTCTCTCTGGTTCCTCCAGATCAGGCTGAACATCTTTAAAGATATCCTCTAGCTCTGATTCGAGACTGATGTTAGGATTTTTGCTTGTAAAGAATTTTGTAAAAATATAGTCGCGTTGTGAGTATAGATTCTAAACCAACAGAAAATCCCTTCGTACAAACGTTTTGGTTGTCATAAGTAACAAACCCTTAAATAAATTGATAACCGAAGTATTTAAACCTCGGGTCGTCTTCTCAAGGAATTACAGGGAGATGTTCTTATTATTAGTTATGAGTCTTGTAAATTGGGGGTTTCGAAAGTAAGGAAGAAGTATGTTAAATGACAAATAAAATAAATAAATAACTATAAAATAAACTCTTGGCAAGATATGAGAAATTAGAAGTCCTATCCTAGTTATCCTTATCAATTGTGATGAGAATTGGATTTTTCTCCCACTTTGTTAACCTCTAACTATGAAGGTAAGTTAAGTGATGAATTAATTTTGATTCCTCAGGTCCTAGTCTTTCCTTGGGAAAGGCTAGAGTTATTGGAACTCGAATTAATTCTTGAAGAATTCCAATTTTCAGTCAACAATGAGTTTGACAACTCAAGAGTTACCAATTAGTCAGCCAAAGCCAAGAATGTGGAAAGCTAAATTAAAACCATATATCTGAAAACATCTCAATAATGTGTATTAAATAAGAAAATCAATCCTAACATGAAAAGTTCATAAGCCAATCGGGTAACACAAATCAGATACAAATGAAAGCATCAGAGTAAATGAAAGTAGAAGAGAAACATAAATTATTGAACCTGGTATGAAGAAACAATCCTAATCCTAATAAAAATCCTAATCCTAAATCCTAAGAGAGAGGAGAGAACCTCTCTCTCTATAAACTACATCTAAAATCTAAAATTGAATTATGATCTGATATGAATTGATGTTCTGAGTCTCTGCATGTTCCCGGACTTTAATTTGTGTTTCTGGGCCAAAAACTGGGTTGAAATGCGGCCCAAAATCTGTGCCAGCGACTTCTGTAATTCTGCAGATCGCGCTCTGACGTTAGGATTTTTGCTAGTAAAAAATTTTATAAAAATAGTCGCGTTGTAGATATAGATTCTAAACCAACAGAAATCTCTTCGTGCAAACGTTTTGGTTGTCACAAGTAACAAACCCCTTTAAAATTGATAACCGAGTATTTAAACCTCGGGTCGTCTTCTCAAGGAATTGCAGGGAGGTACGTTCTTATTATTGGGTATGGAGATTGTAAATTGGGGTTTGAGAATGAAGAATTAATATGGCAAATAATTTAAATGACAATTAAAATAAATAAATACTGTAAAGCAAACCCTTTGGCAAGGTATGAGAAATTGGAAGTCCAGACTTAGTTATTCTTATCAATAATAATGAAAGTTGAATCTTAATTCCACTTAGTTAACCTTTGCTAAAGCAAAGGAAAGTCAAGGGACTAATTAGTTTGACCTTCGAATCCTATTTATTTCCTAAGAAAAGGTTGGGATTATTGAAGTTCAGTTCAATTAGCAAAGATAACAGTTATCAACTATGTTGAGCTAAGATAACTCCTGAGTTACTGATTTCTTAACCAAGACCAAAAATGTGGAAAGCTGAATTGAAATCATAAATCTAAAAACATCTCAATAATGTATAATCCTAACATGAAAAGTTCATAAGCCAATTGGGCAACATAAATCAAATACCAATAAAAGCATTAAAGTATCTAAAATAAGAGATAAATATAAAGTAAAGGAAATATTGAACCTGATGAAGAGTCAAATTAAATCCTAATTTCTAAAAATCCTACCTAAATCCTAAGAGAGAGGAGAGAATCTCTCTCTCTAAAAACTACATCTAAAACTAAAATTATGAATTATGAGAGCATGATCATGAATGGATGCATTCCCCCACTTTATAGCCTCTAATCTATGTTTTCCGGGCCGAAAACTGGGTCAAAAATAGCCCAGAAATCGCCCCCTGCGTATTCTGGTACGTTCAGGTCGCGGTCAAGTGACGCGGAGGCGTCGCCCACGCGGCCGCGCGGATTGAAGTTCGCAGATGCGACGCGTCCGCGTGGATCACGCGTTCGCGTCATCTAGCGTTAGGGCAACTATGGCATATTATATATCAAATCGAAGCCCCGAACGTTAGCTTTCCAACGCAACTGGAACTGCATCGTTTGGATTTCTGTAGCTAACGTTATAGCCATTTGAGTGCGAAGAGGTCAGGCTGGACAGCTTAGCAGTTTCTCCAACTTCTTGTATTCCTTCCATTTTTGCATTCTTCCTTTCCATCCTCTGAGCTATTCCTGCCCCATAATATCTGAAAACACTTAACACACATATCAAGGCATCTTATGGTAATAAGAGAGGATTAAACATAGGGAACTTAAGGCCAAAGAAGCATGTTTTCAATCAAAGCACATAATTAGGAAGGCAAATGTAAAACCATGCAAATAGTATGAATAAGTGGGTAAAGAGTTGATAAAATCCACTTAATTAAGCACAAGATAAACCATAAAATTGTGGTTTATCAACCTCCCCACACTTAAACAATAGCATGTCCTCATGCTAAGCTCAAGAGAAACTATAAAGATGAAGAGGAATGGTAGGATGTATGAAATGCAACCTATCTATATGAATGCAACTACATGCAAAAATGTTTCTACCTACTTGGTTAAAAATAAATAGGTTCTCCAAGACAAACATAAATCAGATTTCACTAATTCAAATCATATAAAATAAAGACAAGTAAACTTGTAAGAAGATAGCTCATGAAAGCAGGGAACATAGAATTAAGCACTGAACCCTCATTGGTAGTGTATATCAATCTAATCTCTCTAGTGTATAGGGTAATCACTCTACTCTTTCCTAGTCATGCTTTCTAAACATTGTTCTTCATCTAACCAATCAACAAATATTTAATGTACCAATGCACACATCATGAGGTCTTTTCAAGGTTGTAATGGGGCCAAGGCAAGGGTGAGGATATATATATGGCTAAGTGATCTATAAATTAAATCTTTGAGTATCCTGAGCTATCACCTAACATACATACATTCTATATAACTTCTAAAATCATGCCTAGCTACCCATAATTTCCACTTTTGTATTACAAGCTCATGTATCAAACTTATTTTTGAATTTTGTCCCATGTGCATTGATCCTTTTTATTTTGCATTTGAGGTAATATTATTTTTTTCTCTTTTCTTTTCTCTCTCCCTTTTTTTCTTTTTTTTGTATCCCTTTATTTAATTACTTAATATTTTTTTTCAATGCACATGGTAATTTAATTATTTTGATTTCACACGAGCATGCTTCCCAAAACTTTTATTTTGAAATGTCTTTTTTCTTTTTTAACTTTCTACCTTTGTTTTTATCATCCATGTTCCCATAAGGTTTCCCACACTTAAACAATACACAATTTCTATCTTAAGCTAACCAAGGATTCAACTTGGGATTTTTATTTTGTTTTTCTGCTTAAGGCTAGTAATGTGGTTATAAAACAAGAGGGGATTAAAAGCTCAAAGGGGGCTAACAAGGGTGATGTAAAAGGTAGGCTAATTTGGGATAAGTGATCTAGAATCAAATAATGGCCTCAATCATATGCAAGCCTGTAAATACACTAAATAATGGACATATAGAATGGAACAAAGCAAAGATTGCTATTATAGAGAAGAAAACACACAAGAATAAAATAATATGGTTAAATAGTGTAACCATGTAAATAAGCTCAAATCTCACAGGTTGTGTGTTCTTTGGCTCAAAAATCATGTTCCAAATACAACTTCAAACAAATTTAACACATAGAAAATTTTAATTAATTTTTTTTCAATTTAAATTAGTGAAATACTATAAAAATTTCTTGAAAAAGAAAATATTACTTCAACCAAGTAGTAACTAAATGCATAAAATCAGACACATATGCAAATGCAACAACTAATTTAACAAAGAAATTTAAACATTGGTGTTAAAATAGGAAGTAACTAACCCATGGAAGTCGGTATCGACCTCCCCACACTTAAAGATTGCACCGTCCTCGGTGCATGCTGAGATGTACAAGTGGATGGGGGGTTGTGTTCTTCAGCTGGGGCTCTTTTTGTTCCTTTTCTTGTCGGCGGTTTGGGAGTAGCTTTCTATCTACCCTTCTTGGTGGCCATCCTGAAAAAGGGAGAAAGAAAGTAACTTTTAAAGCTAAGGTTTAGAGCAAGGAAGAGAATGGGAAAGGTGGTAATCAATGCACAGGAATGGATAATGATGTGAACACATGGTCATGACTACATGTGGCAAATCAACAATTGAAATATAGGAAGTGCATGTGAAGAAAATTGAATGCAAGGTGTTTATTGGCATGCCGGCAAGGACATGAGTTGCATAGATCAAGCATTCAATGTCCAAGTTAGATTACCAAGTCTTTCAAACTAATAACATATTTGTAATAACAATTATATTTAAGTAATAAAATATAAAAACGGTTTTGTAAAAAGCAAGCATTTAGAGTAGTGGATAGAAAGAAATCGAAAAAATAGTGCACAATGCCATACGGACTTTTTCACAAACACATAGCAAGCATGGTGAATAAGCTATTGAAAGTATTAAATTGAACATGCAAGCAACCCTTTAAAAAGTAATATATAATTGTCAAATAATCCACAAAAATATAGAAAAAAACAATGACCCAAATAAAATTCCAACACCAATGAAAATAATGCAATGAATGAAAGTATGCAAGTAAGTAAAAGAAAATGAAAGATAAGAAGAATGAGAAGGGAAAGAAGGGAAGAAGAAGTAAGTAAGAAAGGAAGGAGGAAAAATTAGGATTGGGGAAGAAAAGATAAAATATTTTGGCATATTAGGTTAAGGTGTGCTACGCTGGCGACGCGGTCGAATGGGTGACGCGGCCGCGTGGTGCGCAATAAGGTCAGGCGATGCGGATGCGTGGGTCACGCGATCGCGTCGCTTGATTTGTGCTAGTGGCGCGAGTGCAGCCTAGCATTCGCACAACTCTCTGTTTGAATTGCATTTTGCCAAAAATCTGGGTGACGCGGTCGCGTGGGTGACGCGATTGCGTGGATGGCCATATTTGAAAGACGACGCGGCCGCGTGGGGCACGCGTTCACGTGGGAGGGCTTGGGCTTCAAGCATGAGTCCAGCCCAATTCCAGCACAACTTTCGGCCATGCACCTTTTTGACGTCGATTCTCATGGCACGCGGTCACATGGGTGACGCGGTCGCGCGGGAGGCCAAAGTTCCACATGACGTGGTCGCGTGGGGTCAAATTATGGTAATGGCGCGCCTCGAGCCACGCTCTCGCGTGACTCTCTATTCAATTCTTTTCTTCCTAATGCACTAGTGACGCGGACGCGTCAGCGACACTGCCGCATCGTGTAAGTGTTTTTCCTTTTTTTATGCAGTATGCATAGTGCAATGCTTAATATGAATGCTATGCCTGATTCCAGGTTCAATAAAAACTCAAAAGTAGACTAAAATTTAACTGAAAAAAAAAAGAGAACGGTTATTGGTGGACGAAATTGTGATCATCAATATTGGCTCTTTGGCATATACACAAAAACTATTGTGTCTCTTGGTTAAATTCACAACTCCGTTCAACTAACCAGCAAGTGTACTGGGTCGTCCAAGTAATAAACCTTACGTGAGTAAGGGTCGAATCCACAGAGATTGTTGGTATGAAGCAAGCTATGGTCACCTTGCAAATCTCAGTTAGGGAGATTAAAGGGTAATTGTGATTATTGGAATGAATAAATAAAAAGGAATAATAAAAAGGGATAGAATACTTATGCAGATTCATTGGTTGGAATTTCAGATAAGCGGATGGAGATGCTGTAGAGCCCAGGGACGCCTGCTCTCCTAGTGCTTCTACTCAATCCTTCTTACTCCTTTCCATGGCAAGCTTTGTATAGGGGTTCACCATCAACTGTGGCTACTTTCTTCCTCTCGGGGAAATATCCTATGCGGCTGTCACTCGCACAGCTAACCAGTCTGGAGGCATCACCCATGGCTGATGGCTACATCCCATCCTCGCAGTGAAAACTAATGCTCACGCACTCTGTCACAGTACGGCTAATCACCGGTTGGTTCCCTCCCCTACTGGAATAGAATCCCTCTTTTGCGTCTGTCACTAACGCCCAGCAGGTTACAAGTTTGAAGCACGTCACAGTCATTCATTACCGGAATCCTACTCGGAATACCACAGACAAGGTTAGACTTTCCGGATTCCCAGGATCCTACTCGGAATACCACAGACAAGCTGAGACTTTCCGGATCCTCATAAATGCCGCCATCCATCTAGCTTATACCACGAAGATTCTGTTGGGGAATCTAAGAGATGCGCATTCAAGCTCTGTTGCATGTAGAACGGAAGTGGTTGTCAATCACGCGCGTTCATAAGTGAGAATGATAATGAGGGTAATCTGACTCATAACATTCATCATGTTCTTGGGTACGAATGAATATCTTGGAATAAGAATAAGAGAGATTTGAATAAAAGATAATAGAATTTCATTAATACTTGAGGTACAGCAGAGCTCTACACCCTTAATCTATGGTGTGCAAAAACTCCACCGTTGAAAATACATAAGCCAAGGGTTCAGGCATGGCCGAATGGCCAGCCCCCAAAACGTGATCACAGGATTCAAAATACAATCCAGGATGTCTAATACAATAGATAAATGTCCTATATATACTAGACTAGCTACTAGGGTTTACATGAGTAAGTAATTGATGCATAAATCCACTTCCGGGGCCCACTTGGTGTATGTTTGGGCTGAGCTTGATCAATCCACGAGCTAAGGCATTTCTTGGCGTCAAACTCCAGGTTATGACGTGTTTTGGGCGTTCAACTCCGGATCATGACGTTTTTCTGGCGTTTAACTCCAGACAGCAGCATGAACTTGGCGTTCAACGCCAAGTTACGTCGTCATTCTTCGAATAAAGTATGGACTATTATATATTGCTGGAAAGCCCTGGATGTCTACTTTCCAACGCCGTTAAGAGCGCGCCAATTGGAGTTCTGTAGCTCCAGAAAATCCATTTCGAGTGCAGGGAGGTCAGATTCCAACAGCATCAGCAGTCCTTTTGTCAGCCTTTTTCAGAGTTTTGCTCAAGTCCCTCAATTTCAGCCAGAAATTACCTGAAATCATAGAAAAACACACAAACTCATAGTAAAGTCCAGAAATGTGAATTTAACATAAAAACTAATGAAAACATCCCTAAAAGTAGCTCAAACTTACTAAAAACTATATAAAAACAATGCCAAAAAGCGTATAAATTATCCGCTCATCACAACACCAAACTTAAATTGTTGCTTGTCCCCAAGCAACTGAAAATCAAATAGGATAAAAGAAGAGAATATACTATAAATTTCAGAATATCAATGAATATTAATTTAATTAGATGAGCGGGACTTGTAGCTTTTTGCTCCTCAATAGTTTTGGCATCTCACTTTTTTCCTTTGAAGTTCAGAGTGATTGGCGTCTCTGGGAACTTAGAATTTTGGATAGTGTTATTGACTTTCCTAGTTAAGCATGTTGATTCTTGAACACAGCTACTTATGAGTCTTGGCCATGGCCCTAAGCACTTTGTTTTCCAGTATTACCACCGGATACATAAATGCCACAGACACATAACTGGGTGAACCTTTTCAGATTGTGACTCAGCTTTGCTAGAGTCCCCAGTTAGTGGTGTCCAGAGCTCTTAAGCACACTCTTTTGCTTTGGATCACGACTTTAACCACTCAGTCTCAAGCTTTTCACTTGGACCTTCATGACACAAGCACATGGTTAGGGACAGCTTGATTTAGCCGCTTAGGCCTGGATTTTATTTCCTTGGGCCCTCCTATCCATTGATGCTCAAAGCCTTGGATCCTTTTTACCCTTGCCTTTTGGTTTTAAGGGCTATTGGCTTTTTCTACTGCTCCTTCTTTTTCTTTCTATTTTTTTCGCCACTCTTTTTTTTTTTTCGCAAGCTTCCTTTTTTACTGCTTTTTCTTGCTTCAAGAATCAATTTCATGATTTTTCAGATCATCAATAACATTTCTCTTTGTTCATCATTCTTTCAAGAGCCAACAATTTTAACACTCATAAACAACAAGATAAAAAATATGCACTGTTCAAGCATTCATTCAGAAAACAAAAGTATTGCCACCACATCAATATAATTAAATTAAATTCAAGGATAAATTCGAAATTCATGTACTTCTTGTTCTTTTGAATTAAAACATTTTTCATTTAAGAGAGGTGAAGGATTAATGGATTTTATTCATAGCTTTAAGGCATGGTTACATACTAATGATCATGAAGTAGAGACACAAAACATAGATAAACACAACATTAAAAACCGAAAACAGAAAGAAATAAAGAACAAGGAATGAATCCACCTGAGTGAGGGTGGCGCCTTCTTGAAGGTCCAATGGTGCTTTTTGAGCTCCTCTATGTCTCTTCCTTGCTTCTGTTGAATGATTCCTAGTAATTTTGGTGTTTCTACCCTTAGTTGCTTCCAATATTTGTGTGGAGGATAACTTATTCCCTGAGGTATCTCAGGGATCTCTTGATTTGCAGCCACATGTTCTACCACTGAGCTATGACGGCTTATAGTCTTTCCATCTCCCAAGACTCAGAGGTGGAAGCTTTTGTCTTCCCTTTGAGGTTTCTCTGGCCTTAGGTGCCATTAATGGTAATGGAAAAGCAAAAAAGCTATGCTTTTACCACACCAAACTTAAAATATTGCTCGCCCTCGAGCAAGAGAAGAAAGAAGAGAGGAAGAAGAAGAAGAAGAAAATGGAGGTGAGTGAGGGGAGATGGATTCGGCTATATGGGTGGGATTGGGTGGGAAAGAGAAGTTGAATTGTAAAGGTAGGTGGGGTGTATGGGGAAGAGTGGATAGATGTAGGTGGTGAATGAAAAATAGAAGGAATGACCATGAATGGAAAGAGAGAGGGCGAGGTAGGTGGAGATCCTGTGAGGTCCACAGATCCTGAGATGATCCTGTGGGGTCCACAGGTCCTGAGGTGTTAAGGAATTCCATCCCTGCACCAAATAGGCATGTAAATTGCCTTGGCACACCATTCTGGCGTTTAAACGCCCATTGGTGCACGTTCTGGGCGTTCAACGCCCATGTAAAGCATGTTTCTGGCATTGAACGCCAGTTTCATGCTTGTTCCTGGCGTTCAGCGCCAGTTTGTCCTCTCTGTGCACCATCCTAGCGTTTAACGCCAGGTTGTTGCTTGTTTTGGGCGTTCAGCGCCAGAATGGTGCTCTGTTCTGGCGTTAAACGCCGGCCAGATGCACCTTCTGGGCGTTGAACGCCAGCCCGTGCGTCCTCCAGGGTGAAAAATTTTTTTCTTCTGTTTTTGACTCTGTTTTTAATTTTTTTGATTTTTTCGTGACTCCTCATGATCATGTACCTAATTAAACACAAAAATAACAAAGAAACAAAATAAAATAAAATTAGATAAATAAAATTGGGTTGCCTCCCAACAAGCGCTTCTTTAATGTCAATAGCTTGACAGTGGCTCTCATGGAGCCACAAGATGATCAGGTCAATGTTAGTGTGTGGTCTCCACACCAAACTTAGAGTTTGGGTATGGAGTTTGAACACCAAACTTAGAGTTTGGTTGTGGCCTCACAACACCAAACTTAGAGTTTGACTGTGTGGGCTCTTCTTGACTCTGAACTGAGAGAAGCTCTTCATGCTTACTCTCTTTTGTCACAGAGGGATGGCCCTGTGCCTTAAACACAAGGTAGTCCCCATTCAATTGAAGGACTAACTCACATCTGTTGACATCTATCACAGCTTCTGCTGTGGCTAGGAAAGGTCTTCCTAGGATGATGCATTCATCATCTTCCTTCCTAGTGTCTAGGATTATGAAATCAGCAGGGATGTAAAGGCCTTCAACCTTTACTAACACGTCCTCTACTATTCCATAAGCTTGTCTCACTGACTTGTCTGCCAGTTGTAATGAGAACAAGGCAGGTTGTACCTCAATGATCCCTAACTTCTCCATTACAGAGAGTGGCATCAGATTTATCCCTGACCCTAGATCACATAGAGCTTTGAAAAAGTTCATGGTGCCAATGGTACAAGGTATTAAGAACTTGCCAGGATCTTGCTTCTTTTGAGGTAGAGTTTTCTGAATCCAAGTATCTAGTTCACTAATGAGCAAGGGAGGTTCACTTTCCCAAGTCTCATTACCAAATAACTTGGCATTCAGCTTCATGATAGCTCCTAAGTATTGAGCAACTTGCTCTCCAGTCACATCTTCATCCTCTTCAGAGGATGAATATTCTTCAGAGCTCATGAATGGCAGAAGGAGATTTAATGGAATCTCTATGGTCTGTGTATGAGCCTCAGATTCCTCAGGATCCTTAATAGGAAACTCCTTCTTGCTTGAGGGACGTCCTAGGAGGTCTTTCTCACTAGGATTTTCGTCCTCCTCCTCCCTAGTGCATTCGGCCACTTTGATTAAATCAATGGCCTTGCACTCTCCTTTTAGATTTTCTTCTGTATTGCTTGGGAGAGTACTGGGAGGAGTTTCAATGACTTTCTTACTCAGCTGGCCCACTTGTGCCTCCAAATTTCTAATGGAGGATCTTGTTTCATTCATGAAACTGAAAGTGGCCTTTGACAGATCAGAGACTATATTGGCTAAATTAGAAGTGTTTTGTTCAGAATTCTCTGTCTGTTGCTGAGAAGATGATGGATATGGCTTACTATTACTCAGCCTGTTGCGTCCACCATTGTTAAAGCCTTGTTGAGGCTTTTGTTGATCCTTCCAGGAGAAATTTGGATGATTTCTCCATGATGGGTTATAAGTGTTTCCATAAGGTTCACCCATGTAATTGACCTCTGCCATGGCAGGGTTCTCAGGATCATAAGCTTCTTCAGAAGCTGCCTCTCTAGTACTGTTGGATGCATGTTGCAATCCATTCAGATTTTGAGAGATTATGTTGACCTGTTGAGTCAACATTTTGTTCTGAGCCAATATGGCATTCAGAGCATCAATTTCAAGAACTCCTTTTTTCTGAGGTACCCCATTATTCACGGAATTCCTCTCAGAGGTGTACATGAACTGGTTGTTTGCAACCATGTCAATGAGTTCTTGAGCCTCTTCAGGCGTTTTCTTCAGGTGAATAGATCCACCTGCAGAATGATCCAATGACATTTTCGAAAATTCAGAGAGACCATAATAGAATATATCTAATAGGGTCCATTCTGAAAACATGTCAGATGGACATCTTTTGGTCAGCTGCTTGTATCTTTCCCAAGCTTCATAGAGGGATTCACCATCTTTTTGTTTGAAGGTTTGAACATCCACTCTCAGCTTGCTCAGCTTTTGAGGAGGAAAGAATTTATCCAAGAAGGCAGTGACCAGCTTATCCCAGGAGTCCAGGCTATCCTTAGGTTGTGAATCCAACCATATTCTAGCTCTGTCTCTTACAGCAAAAGGGAAAAGCATGAGTCTGTAGACTTCAGGATCAACTCCATTCGTCTTTACAGTCTCACAGATCTGTAAGAACTCAGTTAAAAACTGATAAGGATCTTCAGATGGAAGTCCATAAAACTTGCAGTTTTGTTGCATTAATGCAACTAGTTGAGGCTTAAGCTCAAAGTTATTGGCTCCAATGGCAGGAATGGAGATGCTTCTTCCATCAAACTTGGACGTTGGCTTTGTGAAGTCACCAAGCATTCTCCTTGCATTATTATTATTATTTTCGGCTGCCATGTCCTTCTCTTGTTCGAAAATTTCTGAAAGGTTGTTTCTGGATTGTTGTAATTTAGCTTCTCTTAATTTTCTCTTCAGAGTCCTTTCAGGTTCTGGATCAATTTCAACAAGAGTGCCTTTTTCCCTGTTCCTGCTCATATGTAAGAGAAGAAAACAAGAAAAGAAAGAGGAATCCTCTATGTCACAGTATAGAGATTCCTTTATGTTAGTAGAAGAAGATAGGGGTATAAGGAAGAAGAGGGAAGGATTCGGATTTTTGGATGAAGAAAGGTGAAGAGAAGTGTTAGTAATTAAATAATTAAATAGAAGAAGAGAGGTAAAGAGAAAGTTCGAAAATAATTTTGAAAAAGGGGTTAGTAATTTTCGAAAATTAAAGATAAGATAAGATTAAAATTAAAAATTAAAACAAAAAGAATTTTTGAAAAAGAGAGGGAGAATTTTCGAAAATTAGAGAGGGAAAAGTAGTTAGGTGGTTTTGAAAAAGATAAGAAACAAACAAAAAGTTAGTTAGTTGATTGAAAAAGATTTTGAAATCAAAATTGAAAAAGATAAGAAGATAAGAAATTAGATAAGATATTTTGAAATCAAATTTTGAAAAAGATAAAATTTTTGAAAAAGATAAGATAAAAGATAAAAAGATATATTTGAAAAAGATATTTTGAAAAAGATTTAGTTTTAAAATTGACTTAATTAACAAGAAACTACAAGATAAGATTCTAGAACTTAAAGATTGAACCTTTCTTAACAAGAAAGTAACAAACTTCAAGTTTTTGAACCAATCTCATTAATTGTTAGCTAATTTTCGAAAATATGATATAAAAGATAAGAAAAAGATTTTGAAAAATAATTTTTTTTAAAATTTGGAAAATAATAAAAAAAATGAAAAAGATATGATTTTTGAAAAAGATTTTGAAACGATAAGATTTTTAAAATTGAAATTTTGACTTGACTTGTATGAAACAACTAATTTTGAAAATTTTTTTGACCAAGTCAACCCAAAATTTCGAAAATTTGGAGGGAAATAAGGAAAAGATATTTTTTTTGATTTTTGAATTTTTAAAGATGAGAGAGAAAAACAACAAAAACACTCAATGCATGAAATTTTTAGATCAAAACAATGAATGCATGCAAGAATGCTATGAATGTCAAGATGAACACCAAGAACACTTTGAAGATCATGATGAACATCAAGAACATATTTTTGAAAAATTTTTAATGCAAAGAAGACATGCAAGACACCAAACTTAAAAAATTTTTAATGCTTGAAAAATATGAATGCAAAAATGCACATGAAAAACAAGAAAAGACACAAAACAAGAAAACATCAAGATCAAACAAGAAGACTTATCAAGAACAACTTGAAGATCATGAAGAACACTATGAATGCATGAGATTTTCGAAAAAATGCAAGAAAAATTTTAAAAGCATGCAATTGACACCAAACTTAAAAATTAACACAAGACTCAAACAAGAAACACAAAATATTTTTGATTTTTATGATTTTATGATTTTTTTGTTTTTTTATTTTAATTTTTTCGAAAATATAGTTTGGAAAAACGAAAAATAAAAAGAAAAAATTTTGAAAAAGATTTTTGAAAAGAAAATTACCTAATCTGAGCAACAAGATGAACCGTCAGTTGTCCATACTCGAACAATCCCCGGCAACGGCGCCAAAAACTTGGTGGACGAAATTGTGATCATCAATATTGGCTCTTTGGCATATACACAAAAACTATTGTGTCTCTTGGTTAAATTCACAACTCCGTTCAACTAACCAGCAAGTGTACTGGGTCGTCCAAGTAATAAACCTTACGTGAGTAAGGGTCGAATCCACAGAGATTGTTGGTATGAAGCAAGCTATGGTCACCTTGCAAATCTCAGTTAGGCAGAAAAAAGGGGAATTGTGATTATTGGAATGAATAAATAAAAAGGAATAATAAAAAGGGATAGAATACTTATGCAGATTCATTGGTTGGAATTTCAGATAAGCGGATGGAGATGCTGTAGAGCCCAGGGACGCCTGCTCTCCTAGTGCTTCTACTCAATCCTTCTTACTCCTTTCCATGGCAAGCTTTGTATAGGGGTTCACCATCAACTGTGGCTACTTTCTTCCTCTCGGGGAAATATCCTATGCGGCTGTCACTCGCACAGCTAACCAGTCTGGAGGCATCACCCATGGCTGATGGCTACATCCCATCCTCGCAGTGAAAACTAATGCTCACGCACTCTGTCACAGTACGGCTAATCACCGGTTGGTTCCCTCCCCTACTAGAATAGAATCCCTCTTTTGCGTCTGTCACTAACGCCCAGCAGGTTACAAGTTTGAAGCACGTCACAGTCATTCATTACCGGAATCCTACTCGGAATACCACAGACAAGGTTAGACTTTCCGGATTCCCAGGATCCTACTCAGAATACCACAGACAAGGTGAGACTTTCCGGATCCTCATAAATGCCGCCATCCATCTAGCTTATACCACGAAGATTCTGTTGGGGAATCTAAGAGATGCGCATTCAAGCTCTGTTGCATGTAGAACGGAAGTGGTTGTCAATCACGCGCGTTCATAAGTGAGAATGATAATGAGGGTAATCTGACTCATAACATTCATCATGTTCTTGGGTACGAATGAATATCTTGGAATAAGAATAAGAGAGATTTGAATAAAAGATAATAGAATTTCATTAATACTTGAGGTACAGCAGAGCTCTACACCCTTAATCTATGGTGTGCAAAAACTCCACCGTTGAAAATACATAAGCCAAGGGTTCAGGCATGGCCGAATGGCCAGCCCCCAAAATGTGATCACAGGATTCAAAATACAATCCAGGATGTCTAATACAATAGATAAATGTCCTATATATACTAGACTAGCTACTAGGGTTTACATGAGTAAGTAATTGATGCATAAATCCACTTCCGGGGCCCACTTGGTGTATGTTTGGGCTGAGCTTGATCAATCCACGAGCTAAGTCATTTCTTGGCGTCAAACTCCAGGTTATGACGTGTTTTGGGCGTTCAACTCCGGATCATGACGTTTTTCTGGCGTTTAACTCCAGACAGCAGCATGAACTTGGCGTTCAACGCCAAGTTACGTCGTCATTCTTCGAATAAAGTATGGACTATTATATATTGCTGGAAAGCCCTGGATGTCTACTTTCCAACGCCGTTAAGAGCGCGCCAATTGGAGTTCTGTAGCTCCAGAAAATCCATTTCGAGTGCAGGGAGGTCAGATTCCAACAGCATCAGCAGTCCTTTTGTCAGCCTTTTTCAGAGTTTTGCTCAAGTCCCTCAATTTCAGCCAGAAATTACCTGAAATCATAGAAAAACACACAAACTCATAGTAAAGTCCAGAAATGTGAATTTAACATAAAAACTAATGAAAACATCCCTAAAAGTAGCTCAAACTTACTAAAAACTATATAAAAACAATGCCAAAAAGCGTATAAATTATCCGCTCATCAGTTATACCATGGTGGGTTGTCTCCCACCTAGCACTTTTAGTTAAAGTCCTTAAGTTGGACATTTGGTGAGCTCCTTGTCATGGTGGCTTATGCTTGTATTGATCCAGGAATCTCCACCAATGTTTGCAAATCCAATATCCTTCGGGATCCCAAATCTTGTTTCTGCACCTGTCTTCAAGTTGATTATCATGATTCCATCCAGGTGGTTCAGCTTTAGAATTCTCACTGAAGCATCCAAACAACTTCCTAGACCCATTCAATTGAGCTCTATACCAACTTTTGCGTTTAAATTTTGAGCTTCCAACCATAATGAACCTTGCAGGACAGATCTTACCACTGACAGTCTTCTTCTTACTCTTAATGCCACAAAGAGCTCTAAGTTGACCATCCGTCTCCAGTAGCCTGTATTCAAGTGGAATTAGAAAGCTAAGGGATGTGAATTTTACCCTCTTGAATGTTGTGAAGGATGATGGCAACTCAGGGGGAGGTGTTTTTAATGAACGTGCAAGCTCCACTCCCTTATGCTCTTCTTTGACATCTTCCACCTCTTTGCAAGCTTCTTCAATTTCAACCTCTTCCTCTTGGTAGCTTTCTTCCAATTTAATCTCTTCTTTATTGCGCACCAAGGGCATGGGAGGTTGTGCCTCTTCTTCTTGAGTCTCCATCTCTTGATTAACCTCTTCCAAGTCTTCTATTATGACATGCCTTGGAGGTTGTACACCCTCCTCAACATCAATTTCAAATACCTTGGAAGGAGGCTTTATGACTTGATTTCCCATGGAGGTTCTGTATTTCCTAAGTCTTCAACTGCTTCTTCCTCTTCAACAATTATGGCTTCCTCCACTTGTTCCAGTACAAAGTCATGCTCCTTACTGTCCACTAGAGTTTCTAGTGCCTCCTTCATGCTACGTTCTTCATTAGATTCTCCATATGAAGCCATGGGGATTCCTTGAGTGTCCAAAAGTCTAGAAGGTAATTGATTTATTGCTTGCTCTAATTGATGAAGGGTTGCATGAAATTGATCTACTGTTTCCTTGAGACGATCCCTTGATTCTTGTTCCATTTCAATAGCATAATTGGGATCATCTTGTTCTTGGATTGATAGATGTGGGTGCTCTTCCATGGATGGTGGTGATGGAATGGGTGGATCATTATATGGTTGAAAAGGAAGTGCACTAGAGCTTGAGGGTTGATTGTTGAAGGTATTCGGTGGTCCGATTTGGGTGATCAGAGCTTGTATAGTAGAGTTTAAATCGGCAAATACTTTCTCCATGGAGGTTTGGGGTGGATAGGAGGGTTCATTTTGACAATGATAAGGAGATGGTGTATATTAAGGTAGTGGTTCTATGTATTGTTCATTTGGCTCATAAGGTGGTTGGTATGGTGGATATGGATTAGGGTCATACAGAGGTGTTTGGTGGAAAGGAGCTTGTGAATATGGTGGTTCAAAATTATATTGAGGAGGAGGGGTGGTGGACGAAATTATGATTCGTACTCTTTATTGTTGTATGGAATTAATTCCCCGATAATGGCTCCAAAAACTTGGTGCTCAATATCATGGTGTCTAAAATTTAATTCACAACTTTGCACAACTAACCAGCAAGTGCACTGGGTCGTCCAAGTAATACCTTACGTGAGTAAAGGTCGATCCCACAGAGATTGTTGGTATGAAGCAAGCTATGGTCATCTTGTAAATCTCAGTCAGGCGGATAATAATTGATTATTGGGTTTTCGAAAATATAAAGAGATAATTAATTTATTAATAAAGGATAGAAATACTTATGTAATTTCATTGGTAGGAATTTCAGGTAAGTGTATGGAGATACTGTATTCCTTTTGAATCTCTGCTTTCCTACTGCATCCATCCAATCCTTCTTACTCCTTTCCATGGCAAGCTATATGTAGGGCATCACCGTTGTCAATGGCTACATCCCATCCTCTCAGTGAAAAAGATCCAAATGCTCTGTCACGGCACGGCTAATCATCTATTGGTTCTCGATCATGTTGGAATAGAATCCCTTGATTCTTTTGCGTTTGTCATCACGCCCAACAATCGCGAGTTTGAAGCTCGTCACAGTCATTCAATCCCAGATTCCTACTCGGAATACCACAGACAAGGTTTAGACTTTTCGGATTCTCATGAATGCCGCCATCAATTCTAGCTTATACCAGGAAGATTCTGATTAAGGAATCCAAGAGATATGCGCCCGGCCTAAGGTAGAATAGAAGTGGTTGTCAGTCACATGCGTTCATAGGTAAGAATGATGATGAGTGTCACAGATCATCACATTCATCATGTTGAAGTGCAACGAATATCTTAGAACAGGAATAAATGGAATTGAATAGGAAATAGTAGTAATTGCATTAAAACTTGAGGTACAGCAGAGCTCCACACCCTTAATCTATGGTGTGTAGAAACTCCACCATTGAAAATACATAAGTGATGAAGGTTCAGGCATGGCCGAGAGGCCAGCCCCCAAGGTCTAAGAACTAAACGTTCAAAGATGTCTAATACACTAGTAAAAAGTCCTATTTATAATAAACTAGCTTCTAGGGTTTACATGAGTAAGTAATTGATACATAAATCCACTTCCGGGGCCCACTTGGTGTATGTTTGGGCTGAGCTTGGTCTATCCACGAGCTGAGGCTTTTATTGGAGTTGAACGCCAAGTTGTAACGTGTTTTGGGCGTTCAACTCTGGGTCGTGACGTGTTTCTGGCGTTTTACTCCAGACAGCAACATGGAACTGGCGTTGAGCGCCAATTTACGTCGTCAATTACCGAATAAAGTATGAACTATTATATATTGCTGGAAAGCTCTGGATGTCTACTTTCCAACGCCATTGAGAGCGCGCCATTTGAAGTTCTGTAGCTCCAGAAAATCCATTTTGAGTGCAGGGAGATCAGATTCCAACAACATCAGCAGTCCTTTTGTCAGCCTTTTTCAGAGTTTTGCTCAAGTCCCTCAATTTCAGCCAGAAGTTACCTGAAATCACAGAAAAACACACAAACTCATAGTAAAGTCCAGAAATGTGAATTTAACATAAAAACTAATGAAAACATCCCTAAAAGTAGCTTGAACTTACTAAAAACTACCTAAAAACAATGCCAAAAAGCGTATAAATTATCCGCTCATCACAACACCAAACTTAAATTGTTGCTTGTCCCCAAGCAACTGAAAAATAAAATAGGATAAAAAGAAGAGAATATACTATAAATTCCAGAATATCAATGAATATTAATTATAATTAGATGAGCGGGACTTGTAGCTTTTTGCTTCTGAACAGTTTTGGCATCTCACTTTTTCCTTTGAAGTTTAGAATGATTGGCTTCTCTAGGAAATTGGAATTTCGGATAGTGTTATTGACTTTCCTAGTTAAGTATGTTGATTTTTGAACACAGCTACTTATGAGTCTTGGCCGTGGCCCTAAGCACTTTGTTTTCCAGTATTACCACCGGATACATAAATGCCACAGACACATGACTGGGTGAACCTTTTCAGATGTGACTCAGCTTTGCTAGAGTCCCCAGTTAGAGGTGTCCAGAGCTCTTAAGCACACTCTTTTTGCTTTGGATCACGACTTTAACCACTCAGTCTCAAGCTTTTCAGTTGGACCTTCATGACACAAGCACATGGTTAGGGACAGCTTGATTTAGCCGCTTAGGCCTGGATTTTATTTCCTTGGGCCCTCCTATCCATTGATGCTCAAAGCCTTGGATCCTTTTTACCCTTGCCTTTTGTCTGCTTGCTTTTTCTTTTTCTTTCTATTTTTTTTCGCCAGTTTTTTTTCGCAAGCCTTTGCTTTTTCACTGCCTTTTCTTGCTTCAAGAATCAATTTTATGATTTTTCAGATCATCAATAACATTTCTCTTTGTTCATCATTCTTTCAAGAGCCAACAATTTTAACATTCATATACAACAAGATAAAAAATATGCACTGTTTAAGCATTCATTCAGAAAACAAAAAGTATTGTCACCACATCAATATAATTAAATTAAATTCAAGGACAATTTTCGAAATTTATGTACTCCTTGTTCTTTTGAATTAAAAACATTTTTTTTATTTAAGAGAGGTGAAGGATTTTTAGAAATTATTCATAGCTTTAAGACATAGTTACTACATACTAATGATCATGAAGTAGAGACACAAAATATAGATAGACATGAAGGATAAAAACCGAAAAAGCAGAGAAATAAGAACAAGGAATGAGTCCACCTTAGTGAGGGTGGCGTCCTCTTGAAGAACCAATGGTGCTTTTTGAGCTCCTTTATGTCTCTTCCTTGCTTCTGTTGCATGATCCCTAGTGATTTTGGTGTTCCTACCCTTAGTTGCTTCCAATAATTATGTGGAGGAACATGTATCCCCTGAGGTATCTCAGGGATTTCTTGATGAGGGAATTTCTCATGCTCTCTTGATGTGCAGTCAAATGCTCTTCTACTGAGTTATGGACCCTTGAGATGAATATCTCCATCTCCCATGACTTGGAGGTGGAAGCTTTTTGTCTTCCCTTTTCTCTTTTTTTTTTCTTTTTTTTTTGAGGTTTCTCTGAATTGTTGATTTTTAGTTTCTCTTGACTTCCTCTTCAGAGTCTTTTCAGGTTCAGGATCATCTTTAACAAGAGTGCCTTTTTCCTTGTTCTTGCTCATATGAAAGAGAAGAGGAAAAGAAAAGGAAGAGGAATCCTCTATGTCACAGTAAGGAGGATCCTTATTATTAGTAGAAGAAGAAAGGGGATAATGGAAGGAGAGGGATGAATAGTCTGTATAAAGAGTAAGGATAGGGGAGGTGATAAGAGATGAAAAGAAGTGTTAGTAAATAAATAAATAAATAGAAGAAGATGAGAGAGGGATTTTTGAAAATATTTTTGAAAAGGAGTTAGTAATTTCGAAAATTAAAGATGAATTAAAATTAAAATTAAAATTTGAAACAATTAGTTAATTAAAAAGAATTTTTGAAAAAGAGGGAGGTATTTTCGAAAATTAGAGAGGGAAAAGTAGTTAGGTGGTTTTGAAAAAGATAAGAAACAAACAAAAAGTTAATTAGTTAGTTGAAAAAGATATTAAAATCAAATTTGAAAAGATAAGAAGATAAGAAGTTAGATAAGATGTTTTAAAATCAAATTTTTGAAAAAGATAAGATTTTGAAAAAGATATGATATAAAAGATACGATAAAAAGATATGATAAAAAGATATGATTTTTGAAAAGATAAGATTAAAAAGATATTTTTTTGAAAAGATATGATTTTAAAAGATATGGTTTTAAAAAGATATGATTGAAATTAGTTTTGAAAAAGATTTAATTTTTAAAATTAAAATTAATTACTTAACTAACAAGAAACTAAAAGATAAGATTCTAGAATTTTAAAAATTGAACCTTTCTTAATAAGAAAGTAACAAACTTCAAATTTTTTAATCAATCACATAAATTGTTAGCTAATTTTCGAAAATATGATGTAAAAGATAAGAAAAAGATTTTGAAAATAATTTAAAAAAGATTTTTGAAATTTTCGAAAAAAAGGAAAAAAATGGAAAAGATATGATTTTTGAAAAAGATTTTGAAAAGATAAGATTTTTAAAATTGAAAATTTAACTTGACTTGTAAGAAACAACTAATTTTTAAAAATTTTTGACCAAGTCAACCCAAAATTTCGAAAATTTGGAGGGAAATAAGGAAAAGATATTTTTTGATTTTTTTTGAATTTTTAATGATGAGAGAGAAAAACAACAAAAATGACTCACAACATGAAAATTATGAATCAAAACTTATGATGCATGCAAAAACACTATGAATGTCAAGATGAACACCAAGAACACTTTGAAGATCATGATGAACATCAAGAACATAATTTTGAAAAATTTTTGATGCAAAGAAAACATGCAAGACACCAAACTTAGAAATCTTTAATGCATGGACTCTAACAAACGAAAAATGCATATGAAAAACAACAAACAACACAAAGCAAGAAAACATCAAGATCAAACAAGAAGACTTGTCAAGAACAACTTGAAGATCATGAAGAACACCATGAATGCAGGAATTTTCGAAAAATGCAAGAAAAATTTTTAAAGCATGCAATTGACACCAAACTTAAAAGTTGACTCAAGACTCAAACAAGAAACACAAAATATTTTTGATTTTTATGATTTTATGATTTTTTTTGTATTTTTATTATTTTTTTCGAAAAACATTATTAGAAAAACGAAAAATAAAAAAAAAATTTTTGAAAAATTTTTTTGAAAAATTTTTGAAAAGAAAATTACCTAATCTGAGCAACAAGATGAACCGTCAGTTGTCCATACTCGAACAATCCCCGGCAACGGCGCCAAAAACTTGGTGGACGAAATTGTGATTCGTACTCTTTATTGTTGTATGGAATTAATTCCCCGATAATGGCTCCAAAAACTTGGTGCTCAATATCATGGTGTCTAAAATTTAATTCACAACTTCGCACAACTAACCAGCAAGTGCACTGGGTCGTCCAAGTAATACCTTACGTGAGTAAGGGTCGATCCCACAGAGATTGTTGGTATGAAGCAAGCTATGGTCATCTTGTAAAAACATTATTAGAAAAACGAAAAATAAAAAAACAATTTTTTGAAAAATTTTTTTGAAAAATTTTTGAAAAGAAAATTACCTAATCTGAGCAACAAGATGAACCGTCAGTTGTCCATACTCGAACAATCCCTGGCAACGGCGCCAAAAACTTGGTGGACGAAATTGTGATTCGTACTTTTTATTGTTGTATGGAATTAATTCCCCGATAATGGCTCCAAAAACTTGGTGCTCAATATCATGGTGTCTAAAATTTAATTCACAACTTCGCACAACTAACCAGCAAGTGCACTGGGTCGTCCAAGTAATACCTTACGTGAGTAAGGGTCGATCCCATAGAGATTGTTGGTATGAAGCAAGCTATGGTCATCTTGTAAATCTCAGTCAGGAGGATAATAATTGATTATTGGGTTTTCGAAAATATAAAGAGATAATTAATTTATTAATAAAGGATAGAAATACTTATGTAATTTCATTGGTAGGAATTTCAGGTAAGTGTATGGAGATACTGTATTCCTTTTGAATCTCTGCTTTCCTACTGCATCCATCCAATCCTTCTTACTCCTTTCCATGGCAAGTTGTATGTAGGGCATCACCGTTGTCAATGGCTACATCCCATCCTCTCAGTGAAAAAGGTCCAAATGCTCTGTCACGGCACGGCTAATCATCTGTTGGTTCTCGATCATGTTGGAATAGAATCCCTTGATTCTTTTACGTTTGTCATCACGCCCAACAATCGCGAGTTTGAAGCTCGTCACAGTCATTCAATCCTAGAATCCTACTCGGAATACCACAGACAAGGTTTAGACTTTTCGGATTCTCATGAATGCCGCCATCAATTCTAGCTTATACCAGGAAGATTCTGATTAAGGAATCCAAGAGATATGCGCCCGGCCTAAGGTAGAATAGAAGTGGTTGTCAGTCACGTGCGTTCATAGGTGAGAATGATGATGAGTGTCACGGATCATCACATTCATCATGTTGAAGTGCAATGAATATCTTAGAACAGGAATAAATGGAATTGAATAGGAAATAGTAGTAATTGCATTAAAACTTGAGGTACAGCAGAGCTCCACACCCTTAATCTATGGTGTGTAGAAACTCCACCATTGAAAATACATAAGTGATGAAGGTTCAGGCATGGCCGAGAGGCCAGCCCCCAAGGTCTAAGAACTAAACGTTCAAAGATGTCTAATACACTAGTAAAAAGTCCTATTTATAATAAACTAGCTACTAGGGTTTACATGAGTAAGTAATTGATGCATAAATCCACTTCCGGGGCCCACTTGGTGTATGTTTGGGCTGAGCTTTGTCTATCCACGAGCTGATGCTTTTATTGGAGTTGAACGCCAAGTTGTAACGTGTTTTGGGCGTTCAACTCCGGGTCGTGACGTGTTTCTGGCGTTTTACTCCAGACAGCAACATGGAACTGGCGTTGAGCGCCAATTTACGTCATCAATTCCCGAATAAAGTATGGACTATTATATATTGCTGGAAAGCTCTGGATGTCTACTTTCCAACGCCATTGAAAGCGCGCCATTTGGATTTCTGTAGCTCCAGAAAATTCATTTTGAGTGCCAGGAGGTCAGATTCCAACAGCATCAGCAGTCCTTTTGTCAGCCTTTTTCAGAGTTTTGCTCAAGTCCCTCAATTTCAGCCAGAAATTACCTGAAATCATAGAAAAATACACAAACTCATAGTAAAGTCCAGAAATGTGAATTTAACATAAAAACTAATGAAAACATCCCTAAAAGTAGCTTGAACTTACTAAAAACTACCTAAAAACAATGCCAAAAAGCGTATAAATTATCCGCTCATCAAGGGGGTTCATAGGCATATGGTGGGTCTTGTTGGTAGTCAAAAGAGTGCTCACCATAGCCATTGCCTTGATATGCATCACAGAATGGTTATTGATAGTCCATTGGAGGTGGTTGTTGCCATGATGGTTGATCAAATCCTTGTGGCTCCTCCCATCTTTGATTGTTCCAACCATGGTGCATGTTGTCATTATAATCTCCTCTTCCTGCAACATAATTATAACCAGACTCATAGCAAAAGGGGTGAGAGTTCATAGTAGTGAGAGGTAATAAAAAATTGAATTTTGAAAAATAAGATAAGATTAGATAAAAATTTTAAAATAAAAATCTGAAAATTTTTTAAATATTTACAATAACCAATAATAAGGCACACGTTTACAATTCCCCGGCAACGGCGCCATTTTGACGTTAGGATTTTTGCTAGTAAAGAATTTTATAAAAATAGTCGCGTTGTAGATATAGATTCTAAACCAAAAGAAATCCCTTCGTGCAAATGTTTTGGTTGTCACAAGTAACAAACCCCTTTAAAATTGTTAACCGAGTATTTAAACTTCGGGTCGTCTTCTCAAGGAATTGCAGGGAGGAATGTTCTTATTATTGGTTATGGAGATTGTAAATTGGGGTTTGAGAATGAAGAATTAATATGGCAAATAATTTAAATGGCAATTAAAATAAATAAATACTGTAAAGCAAACCCTTTGGCAAGGTATGAGAAATTGGAAGTCCAGACTTAGTTATTCTTATCAATAATAATGAAAGTTGAATTTTAATTCCACTTAGTTAACCTTTGCTAAAGCAAAGGAAAGTCAAGGGACTAATTAGTTTGACCTTCGAATCCTATTTATTTCCTAAGAAAAGGTTGGGATTATTGAAGTTCAGTTCAATTAGCAAAGATAACAGTTATCAACTATGTTGAGCTAAGATAACTCCTGAGTTACTGATTTCTTAACCAAGACCAAAAATGTGGAAAGCTGAATTGAAATCATAAATCTAAAAACATCTCAATAATGTATAATCCTAACATGAAAAGTTCATAAGCCAATTGGGCAACATAAATCAAATACCAATAAAAGCATTAAAGTATCTAAAATAAGAGATAAATATAAAGTAAAGGAAATATTGAACCTGATGAAGAGTCAAATTAAATCCTAATTTCTAAAAATCCTACCTAAATCCTAAGAGAGAGGAGAGAATCTCTCTCTCTAAAAACTACATCTAAAACTAAAATTATGAATTATGAGAGCATGATCATGAATGGATGCATTCCCCCACTTTATAGCTTCTAATCTATGTTTTCCGGGCCGAAAACTGGGTCAAAAATAGCCCAGAAATCGCCCCCTGCGTATTCTGGTACGTTCAGGTCGCGGTCAAGTGACGCGGAGGCGTCGCCCACGCGGCCGCGCGGATTGAAGTTCGCAGATGCGACGCGTCCGCGTGGATCACGCGTTCGCGTCATCTAGCGTCAGGGCAACTATGGCATATTATATATCAAATCGAAGCCCCGAACGTTAGCTTTCCAACGCAACTGGAACTGCATCGTTTGGATTTCTGTAGCTAAAGTTATAGCCATTTGAGTGCGAAGAGGTCAGGCTGGACAGCTTAGCAGTTTCTCCAACTTCTTGTATTCCTTCCATTTTTGCATTCTTCCTTTCCATCCTCTGAGCTATTCCTGCCCCATAATATCTGAAAACACTTAACACACATATCAAGGCATCTAATGGTAATAAGAGAGGATTAAACATAGGGAACTTAAGGCCAAAGAAGCATGTTTTCAATCAAAGCACATAATTAGGAAGGCAAATGTAAAACCATGCAAATAGTATGAATAAGTGGGTAAAGAGTTGATAAAATCCACTCAATTAAGCACAAGATAAACCATAAAATAGTGGTTTATCACGCTCGTCATGCGTCCGCGTCGTCCATGCGTTCGCGTCACTCAGCATTTCTCGTACCACGCGTGCTCGTCATCCACGCTTTCGCGTCGTTCGTGCAGCTTCCAATCCGCGCGGTCGCGTCAGGCACGCGAGCGCGTCACGGTAATTCCTTCTATTTCGCGCAGTCGCATGAGCCATGCGACCGCGTGACTTCTTGCTGGTCATCTCCTCAATTCCTTGTGTTCCTTCCATTTTTGCATGTTTCCTCTTTATTCCTTACGCCATTCCTGCCCTATGAAGCCTGAAACACTTAACATACAGATCACGACATCGAATGGTACGAAGGAAGATAAAAATATACAACAAAAAGGTCCTTAGGAAGCAAGTTATTAATCATAGGATATTTTTAGGAAGGAATTGTAAATACATGCAAATCATATGAATAAGTGGGTGAAAAGCTTGATAAAACCAGTCAAAAAGACACAATATAAACCATAAAATAGTGGTTTATCAACCTCCCCACACTTAAACATTTGCATGTCCTCATGCTAAACTCAAGGAGACTAAATAAATGAGTAGGGAAAGGCAAGACTCATGCAATGCAACCTATGAATGTGAATGCAACTACATGCTAAAATGATTCTACCTACTTGGTGAAAAAGTAAATAAATCCTTCAAGAATAAATATGAACTGGATTTCACTAATTCAAATCACAAAATACAATACAAATAACTTGCAAGAAAAAGATAGCTCATGAAAGCAGGGAACATAGAATTGAGCGCTGAACCCTTACTGGTAGTGTATATCACTCTAACTCTCAAGTGTCTAGGGTCAATTCTCTCAAATCTCTACTAATCTTTCTTTCTATAGCTTGTTCTTCATCTAACAATCAACAAAATATTAATGCACCAATAAACAAATCAAGAGGTCTTTTAAGGGTTGTAATGGGGTTAGGGTCAAGGTAGGATTGTATTTGGCCAAGTGGACTAAAATCTGAATCCTTAATTAACATAAACTTTCCACCTAACTTAGGACAATCCATGTAATATAAAATCAATAACTACCCATTAACTGCATTTACTACATATTTATGCATTCCAAGTTTTGAGTACAGCTCATATGCATTGATTTCACTATTTATTTTGGGGCATTTTGTCCCCTTTTTATTTTTCTGCTCCTTTTCTTTTCTTTGTCTCTCCCTTTTTTTTTCTTTTTTTTTCTTTTGTTTTTCTCAACGCATACGATTAAGGTATTGAATGTATAAATATGTTCTCAACATTTTTCACATTTTCACAAAAAGTCTAACATACTCAATTCCCAAACCAAACGTTTTCAAACCCACTTTTCCCACACTTAATTCATGAGTACTCTCACTAGTCTAAGCTAATTAAGGATTCAAATTAAGGACATTATTATTTTTTGCTTAGAGTTAGTGATGAGCTAAAGTAAAGAACAAGGAGTAAAATAGGCTCAACATAGGTTTGCAATGGATAATAAAGGATAAGGCCATATGGGTATGTAAGCTCAGTGAAGCAAGGCCTCAATCATATAAGTGCATGCATACATCAAATAATAGAAATATAGAATTAAGCAAGACAATGATCACAATTTTAGAGAGAAGAACACACAAAAATAAAATATATTGGTTGATAAAATGCAACCAATCAGATAGGCTCAAAATCTCACTGGTTTTGTGTGTTCGAGCTCTAAACTATGTTCCAAAATAATATTTCTTCATACAAGTTTTTCAAAAAGTTTTATTCAAATTAGTGAAATACTATAAAAATTTTCTTGAAAAAAAAATATTACTTCAACCAATTGGTAAAATATGCACAAAATAAAACAAATATGCAATCAAACATGCAAATGCAACAATGAAAAACAAAAATTGGTGTTGAGAAGGGACTAACTAACCCGTGGAGATCGGTATTGACCTCCCCACACTTAAAGATTGCACCGTCCTTGGTGCATGCAAAGATGTGCAGGTGGCGGGGGTTGTGGTTCCTCAGCCAGTGCTCGTTGTAGAGTCTTTCTCTTTACTCTTCCTGGTGGCCAGCCTGAAAAAGGGGAAAGAGAAAGGGACATGAAGTCAAAGGGATAAAGCAAAGGAGAGGGCAGTACTAGTAAGAATCATGCCAAAATAAAGAAGAATGTCGTTAACACATGGTCGCGATTCCATGAAATTAGGACATCAATGGAAGCATAGCATGATAAATTGAGGCAATTAAATGCAAGATGTTTATTGGCATGCTGGCAAAGGCCTGAGTAGCGTAAATCAAGCATTAAAAGCCTTAATGTATTATTAGTCGTGAGAAACTAACAATAATGTTTGTATTAACAATTATATTTAATTAATAAAATATTGAAAAGGGTTTTGTGAAAAACAGGCATTAAAGTAGTAGGATAACTTAAAAGTAGTGCATGATGCCATACGGGCTTTTTCACAAACACATAGCAAGCATGGTAAATAAGTCATTGAAAGTATTAAATTGAACATGCAAGCAACCTTTTAAAAAGTTATATAATTGTCAAACAATTCTTTGAATAATCCACAAGCAAAATAAATAAATTTCTAACACCAATTAAAATAATGCAATTAATGAAACTATGCAAATAAATTAAATAGAAGTGAAGAGGGATGAGAAGAAGAAAGTATGAGAAGGAAGAAGAAAGAAGAAAAGAAATAAGAAGGGAAGAAAAGATTTAAATATAGGGGAGAAAAGATAAGATATTTGGCTGCTCTGGATAAGCTGTGCGCCGTTTGTGACGCGGACACGTGAGTGACGCGTTCGCGCGGATAGTGCTTCTATGAGATGACGCGGACGCGTCATCCATGCGGTTGCATGGATCGATTTGTGCCATTAGCGTGAGGGTAGCCTCGCGGTCACGCAACTCTCTGTTTAAAACTCATATTGCCAAATTTGAGGGTGACGCGGTCGCGTGGGTGACGCAATCACGTGGATGGCCAATTTTGTAAAACGACGCGGACGCGTGGGGCACACGGTCGCGTGGTAGGGCTTGTGCTTCCAGCACGAGTCCAGCTCAATTCTAGCTCAACTTTCGGCCATACACCCTTTTTACGTCGATTTCAGGGCACGCGTTCGCGTGGGTGACGTGGACGCGTGGGAGGCATTTTTCCCACATGACGCGGATGCGTCAGCGATGCGGTTGCGTGGGTCAAATTTGTGCCAAAGACACGCCTCCAGCCAGGCTCTCGCATGACTCTCTGTTCACTTTTCGTTTCTCTCTAAAGCACATGCAACGTGGACGCGTCAGCGACGCTGTCGCGTCGCGTGCAAATTTTTTTTTATGCAGTATGCAGAGTGCAATGCTTAATTTGAATGCTATGCGTGATTCCAGGTTCAATAAAATAAAATAAAACTCAAAAACAAATAAAACTAAATAAAATTAAAATTGAAAAAGGAACGATCATACCATGGTGGGTTGTCTCCCACCTAGCACTTTTAGTTAAAGTCCTTAAGTTGGACATTTGGGGAGCTTCCTGTTATGGCGGCTTGTGCTTGAACTCATCCAGAAATCTCCACCAATGTTTGGAGTTCCAGTAGCCTCCGGGGTCCCAAACTAGGCGTAGAAAGCCTTCAAGTAAGTTAAAGCAAGTGACAAGGCCCCAAGAGTGTTGATTGCCACAATAAATTTCGGGGTCCTAAACCTTGATTTTGCACCCATCTTCTTGTTGATCCTTAGTGTTCCAACCGGGTGGCAGGCAATTGAAATTCTCACTGAAGCGGCTAACAACTTCCTAGACCCATTCAGTTGAGCTTTACACCAACCTTTGTGTTTAAATTTTGAGCATACAACCATGTTGAACCTTGCAGGACAACTCTTACCACTAACCATCTTCCTCTTACTCTTGATGCCACAGAGAACTCTAAGTTGACCATCCGTCTCCAGTAGCCCATATTCAAGTGGAATTAGAAAGCTAAGGGATATGAATTTTACCCACTTGAATGTTGTGAAGGATGATGGAAACTTAGGGGGAGGGGTTTCTAATGAACTTGCAAGCACTACTCCTTTGTGTTCTTCTTTGACAACTATCACCTCTTTGCAAGCTTCTTCAATTTCAACCTCTTCCTCTTGGTAGCTTTCTTCCACTTTAATCTTTTCTTCATTGCTGACCAAGAGCATGGGAGGTTGTGCTTTTTCTTCTTGAATCTCCATCTCTTGATAAACCTCTTCCAAGTCTTCAACCATGATATGCCTTGGAGGTTGTACACCCTCCTCAACATCAATTTCAAACGTCTTGGAAGGAGGTTCTATAACTTGAGTTTTCCATGGAGGTTCTGCATCTCCTAAGTCTTCAACCACTTCTTCTTCTGCAACTATTATGGCTTCCTCCACTTGTTCCAGTGCAAAGTCATGCTCCTTATTGTCCATTGGAGTCTCTAGTGTCTCCGTCATGCTACGTTCTTTATTAGATTCTCCACATGAAGCCATGGGGGTTCCTTGAGTGTCCAAATGTCTGGAAGGTAATTTTTTTATTGCTTGCTCCAATTAATGAAGGGTTGCATGAAATTGATCTACTGTTTCCTGGAAATAATCCCTTGACTCTTGTTCCTCCTTGATGATTACCTTTCCATGAAAACTCCCTTCAATTACTCCTTCACCTTCAAGGGTCTCTTCTACCTTCACCTTTAGTGCTTTCTCTAGCTCCTTATGAAGTATGAATTCGCGAAGACGATCCTCTCTCTCTTATTCCATATCAATAGCATAATTGGGATCATCTTGCTCTTGGATTGGTGGATGTGGGTGTTCTTCCATGGATGGTGGTGATGGAATGGATGGATCATTATGTGGTTGAGATGGAAGTGCATTGGAGCTTGAGGGTTGAATATTGAAGGTATTTGGTGGTCCGATTTGGGCGCCAAGAGCTTGTATAGTAGAGTTTAGATCAGCAAATGCTTTCTCCATGGAGGTTTGGGGTCGATAGGATGGTTCATTTATTGGGAGAAAGGGTTCATGGTAGGGAGGTGGTTCATCTTGATAATGATAAGGAGATGGTGTATATTGAGGTGGTGGTTCTGTGTATGGTTCATTTGGCTCATAAGGTGGTTGGTATGGTGGATACGGGTTAGGGTCATATGGAGGTGAATGGTGGAAAGGGGCTTGTGAGTTTGGTGGTTCAAAATTATATTGAGGAGGAGAGGGTTCATGGGCATATGGTGGGTCTTGTTGGTAACTACAAGGGGGTCTACCATATCTATCATCTTGGTATGCATTGTAGAATGGTCTTTGTCCATGATATCTTGGAGGGTGTTATCGCCTAAAGGGTTGATCAGATCCTCTTGGCTTCGTCCATCTTTGATTGCTTTGGCCTTGATGCATATTCCTGTTATAGCTTTCTCTTCCTACAACATAGTTGTAACCAGACTCATAGCCAAAGGGGTGAGAGTTCATAGTAGTAGGAGAAAATAAAAAACAAAAACTAACAAAAAAGAAAATATTTTGAAAAAGATTTGATTTTTTTGAAAAATGATAAGATAAGATTTTGAAAAAGATATGATTTTTATTTTTTTGAAAAAGATTTGAAATTTGAAATTTGATTTTGAAATAAGATAAGATAAGATAAAAATTTTAAAATCTGAAATTGTTTTTGAAAAATATTTATAATAACCAATAATAAGGCACACGTTTGCAATTCCCCGGCAACGGCGCCATTTTGACGTTAGGATTTTTGCTAGTAAAGAATTTTGTAAAAATATAGTCGCGTTGTGAGTATAGATTCTAAACCAACAGAAAATCCCTTTGTACAAACGTTTTGGCTGTCACAAGTAACAAACCCCTAAATAAATTGATAACCGAAGTATTTAAACCTCGGGTCGTCTTCTCAAGGAATTGCAGGGAGGTGTTCTAATTATTAGTTATGAGTCTTGTAAATTGGGGGTTTTGAAAGTAAGGAAGAAGTATGTTAAATGACAAGTAAAATAAATAAATAACTATAAAATAAACTCTTGGCAAGATATGAGAAATTAGAAGTCCTATCCTAGTTATCCTTATCAATTGTGATGAGAATTGGATTTTTCTCCCACTTTGTTAACCTCTAACTATGAAGGTAACTTAAGTGATGAATTAATTTTGATTCATCAGGTCCTAGTCTTTCCTTGGGAAAGGCTAGAGTTATTGAAACTCGAACTAATTCTTAAAGAATTCCAATTTTCAGTCAACAATGGGTTTGACAACTCAAGAGTTACCAATTAGTCAGCCAAAGCCAAGAATGTGGAAAGCTAAATTAAAACCATATATTTGAAAACATCTCAATAATGTGTATTAAATAAGAAAATCAATCCTAACATGAAAAGTTCATTAGCCAATAGGGTAACACAAATCAGATACAAATGAAAGCATCAGAGTAAATGAAAGTAGAAGAGAAACATAAATTATTGAACCTGGTATGAAGAAACAATCCTAATCCTAATAGAAATCCTAATCCTAAATCCTAAGAGAGAGGAGATAACCTCTCTCTCTAAAAACTACATCTAAATCCTAAAATTGAATTATGATCTGATATGAATTGATGTTCGGAGTCTCTGCATGTTCCTGGACTTTAATCTGTGTTTCTGGGCCGAAAACTGGGTTAAAATGCGGCCCGAAATCTGTGCCAGTGACTTCTGTAATTCTGCAGATCGCGCTCGTCCACGCATTCACGTCACTCAGTATTTCCTGTACCACGCGTGCGCATCGTCCACGCTTTTGCGTCGTTCGTGCAGCCTTCAATCCGCGCAGTCGCGTCAGGCACACGAGCGCGTCACGGTAATTCCTTCTATTTCGCGCGGTCGCGTGAGCCATGCGACCGCGTGACTTCTCACTGGTCATCTCCTTAATTCCTTGTGTTCCTTCCATTTTTGCATGCTTCCTCTTTATTCCTTACGCCATTCCTGCCCTATGAAGCCTGAAACACTTAACATACAGATCACGGCATCGAATGGTATGAAGGAAGATAAAAATATACAACAAAAAGGTCCTTAGGAAGCAAATTATTAATCATAGGATATTTTTAGGAAGAAATTGTAAATACATGCAAATCATATGAATAAGTGGGTGAAAAGCTTGATAAAATCACTCAATAAGACACAATATAAACCATAAAATAGTGGTTTATCAGAGACTATCAGTCATATTGACCTCTTTTACCAGAAAGTCAATAATATCAATGCTCATGCAGTCGTTTGGGGTGTCTGGATGCTGCATAACTTTGACAACATTCAACTTAAATTCATCCTCATTGACTTTTAGGGTCACTTCCCCTTTTTGGATGTCAATGAGGGTTCGTCCAGTTGCTAGGAAAGGTCTTCCTAGAATGAGAGAGAGTTGCACTCTTGTGCTCCTTCATTTTCAGCACCACAAAGTCAGTGGGAAAGGCAAATGGCCCAACCTTGACAATCATGTCTTCAATCACGCCTGATGGGTATTTAATGGAGCCATCAGCAAGTTGGAGACATATCCGGGTTGGTTTGACTTCTTCAGTCAAACCAAGCTTTCTGATAGTAGATGTAGGTATTAGGTTGATACTTGCCCCAAGATCACATAAAGCTTGCTTGGTACAAGTACCCTCTAATGTGTATGGTATCGTAAAGCTTCCGGGATCTTTAAGCTTCTCAGGTAAGATTTTCAGAATGACTGCACTGCATTCTTCGGTGAGGTAAACTTTTTCAGTTTTCCTCCAATCCTTCTTATGACTTAAGATCTCTTTCATGAACTTAGCATAAGAGGGTATTTGCTCAAGTGCCTCTGCAAACGGAATCTTTATTTCAAGAGTTTTGAGATAGTCTGCAAAGCGGGTAAATTGCTTATCCTGTTCGGCTTGATGGAGTTTTTGAGGATAAGGCATTTTGGCGTTGTATTCCTCAACCTTAGTTGCTGCAGGTTTATTACCTACAGATGTAGGTTGAGAAGCCTTTTTAGAGGAGTTGCTATCAGCACTTGTATGTGTCTGATCTCCCACTGGCGTTTGAATGCCATGGGTGGAAGCTGGAGTGGCGTTAGACGCCAACTCCTTACCTGTTTCTAGCGTCTGAATGCCAGAACTGTGCTTCCTTTGGGCGTTCAAAGCCAATTCCTTACCTGTTTTTGGCGTTGAACGCCAGGACTGAGCATGGGTTAGGCGTTCAATGCCAGCTTTCCACCCCCTTTTCTGGTGTTTGAGCGCCAGAATTATTCCTCTCTGGGCTCTGACTGTCCTCAAAGGGATTTGGGGTAGCAGTTTGTTCATTTCTTGGCTTTCTACTCCCTTGAAGTGAGGTATTTAATGTTTTCCCACTTCTTAATTGAACTGCTTGGCACTCTTCTATTATTTGTTTTGATAACTGGTGTTCTGTTTGCTTCAACTGGACTTCCATATTCATATTAGCCATTCTTGTTTCTTGCAATATCTCCTTGAATTCGGCTAACTATTTTGTTAGAAAATCTAATTGCTGGTTGAATTCAGTAGCTTGGTCTGCAGAACTGAGTTCAGCAGTTACTGTTTTAGCCTCTTCGCTGATGGAAGGTTCACTGCTTAGATACAGATGCTGATTTCTGGCAACTGTATCAATGAGCTCTTGAGCTTCTTCAATTGTCTTTCTCATGTGTATAGATCCACCAGATGAGTGGTCTAGAGAAATCTGAGCTTTCTCTGTAAGCCCATAATAAAAGATGTCTAACTGCACCCATTCTGAGAACATTTTAGAGGGGCATTTTCTTAATATCTCTCTGTATCTCTCCCAGGCATCATAAAGGGATTCATTATCTCCTTGTTTGAAGCCTTGGATGCTCAGCCTTAGCTGTGTCATCCGTTTTGGAGGGAAATAGTGATTCATAAATTTTTCTGACAGCTGTTTCCATGTCTTTATGCTGTCCTTAGGTTGGTTATTTAACCACCTCTTAGCTTGGTCTTTTACAGCAAATGGAAACAGTAACAATCTGTAGACATCCTGATCTACTTCCTTATCATGTACTGTGTCAGCAATTTGTAAAAACTGTGCTAGAAACTCTGTTGGTTCTTCCTGTGGAAGACCGGAATACTGGCAATATTGCTGCACCATGATAATGAGCTGAGGGTTCAACTTAAAGCTACTGACACCAATGGAGGGTATACAGATACTACTCCCATATGAAGCAGTAGTGGGGTTAGCATATGACCACAGAGTCCTTTTGGACTGTTCATTTCCACTTAGGTCCATGATGGAGAAAGGGAGATGATGTGGATTTATTTTATTTATTTTATTATATTAAAAAAATTATTTTCAGAATAATAAAATAGAATAAAATAAAAACCAAAACAAAAAAAAATGAAAAATAAAAAAATAAAATAAAAAATAAAAAAATTTGAAAATATTTTATGAAGATTTTTGAAAAAGTGAAGAGAGAGAAAGTGGTTAGGATATTTTTGAAAAAGATATGATTTGAAAAATTTTGACCAAGTCAACCCAAGTAATTCAAAAATTATGAGAAATTAAAGGAAAAGATATTTTTTATTTATTTTTGAATTTTATGATGAAAGAGAAAAACACACAAAAGACACAAGACTTAAAAATTTTTAGATCTAATGCTCCTTGTTTTTCAAAAATTTTGGAGGGAAAACACCAAGGGACACCAAACTTAAAAATTTTAAGATCAAAATACAAAGAAGACTCAAGAACACTTTGAAGATTCACAAGAACAATAAGAACAAAAGAAAGAACACCAAACTTAAATTTTTTTTTTGAAAACCAAATTAAATTTTCGAAAATTAAAGAAAATTAATAAGAGAACACCAATCTTAAAGTTTGGCACAAGATTCAATCAAAGAAAAATTATTTTTGAAAAAGTTTTAAAAAGAAGATACCCAAATGCCAAGAACATAAGCCAACGCTCTAGCCAACTGAGCTATAAATTTAACGTGTTTTAAAAAGGTAATTAATAAATAAAAATTTTTTGAAGACTAAAAATTTGAATAGCACAAGAAAAACAAGAAAAGACACAAAACAAGACAAACCAAAGATCAAACAAGAAAAATTGACAAGAACAATTTGAAGATCAAGGAAAAATAAAGGGCATGCAATTCGAAAATTGAAAGACAAAGACAAGCATGCAATTGACACCAAACTTACAACAAGACACTAAACTCACAAAAAACTAACAATTAATAAAGAAAAATATTTTTTTTGAAGAAAATTTTTTTAAAAAAGGAATAATAGAAAATGCAATTCTAGTGACTCTAAACCAAAAAGATAAATTTTTCCTAATCTAAGCAACAAGATTCACCGTCAGTTGTTCAAACTCAAACAATCCCCGGCAACGGTGCCAAAAACTTGGTGCATGAAATTGCAAATGACACTTTTCACAACTCGTACCACTAACCAACAAGTGCACTGGGTCGTCCAAGTAATACCTTATGTGAGTAAGGGTCGATCCCACGGAGATTGTTGGCTTGAAGCAAGCTATGATTATCTTGTAACTCTTAGTCAGGATATAATATCAATAATAATTTTTAGTTTTAATTGTAAAAAGTAAAAGAGCATGAAATAAATACTTATTATGCAGTAATGGAGAATATGTTGGAGTTTTGGAGATGCTTTGTCTTCTGAATTCCTGTAACATAATGCTTCCTCACTTTCAAACATGCAAGGCTCCTTCCATGGCAAGCTGTATGTAGGGTGTCACCGTTGTCAATGGCTACTTCCCATCCTCTTAGTGAAAATGGTCCAAATGCTCTGTCACAGCACGACTAATCATTTGTTGGTTCTCGATCACGTCGGAATAGAATCCATTGATTCTTTTGCATTTGTCATCACGCCCAACAATCGCGAGTTTGAAGCTTGTCATAGCCATTCAATCCTTGAATCCTACTCGGAATACCACAGACAAGGTTTAGACTTTCCGGATCCTCAAGAGTGCTGCCAAAATATTCTAGCTTATACCACGAAGATTCTGATTAAGGAATCTAAGAGATACTCATTCAATCTAATGTAGAACGGAGGTGGTTGTCAGGCACATGTTCATGGATTGAGGAAGGTGATGAGTGTCACGGATCATCACCTTCTTCATAGTGAAGCGCGAATGAACATCTTAGATAGGAACAAGCGTGTTTGAATGGAAAACAGAAATAATTGCATTAATTCATCGAGATGCTGCAGAGCTCCTCACCCCCAACAATGGGGTTTAGAGACTCATGCCATCAAAAGGTACAAAATTCAGATCTAAAAATGTCATGAGATACAAAATAAGTCTCTAAAAGTTGTTTAAATACTAAACTAGTAACCTAGGTTTACAGAAAATGAGTAAACTAAGATGGATAGTGCAGAAATCCACTTCTGGGACCCACTTGGTGTGTGCTGGGGCTGAGACTTAAGCTTCTCATGTGCTTGGGCTGTTTCTAAAGTTGAACGCCAGGTTGTAAACTATTTTTGGTGCTGAACTCCAACTTGCAACCTGTTTCTGGCGCTGAATGTCAGAATGCAACATGGAACTGGCGTTAAATGCCAATTTACGTCATTTATCTTCGTGCAAAGTATGGACTATTATATATTGCTGGAAAGTTCTGGATGTCTACTTTTCAACCCAATTGAGACCGCGCCATTTGGACTCTTGTAGCTCCAAAAAATCCATTCCGAGTGCAGGGAGGTCAGAATCTAACAGCATCAGCAGTCCTTTTTCAGCCTAAATCAGATTTTTGCTCAGCTCCCTCAATTTTAGCCAGAAAATACCTGAAATCACAGAAAAATACACAAACTCATAATAAATTCCAGAAATATGAATTTTGCCTAAAAACTAATAAAAATATACTAAAAACTAACTAAAACACACTAAAATCTACATAAAATTACCCCCAAAAAGCGTATAAAATATCCGCTCATCACATTTCACAGACAAATAAATAGATAAATGCAAGCACAAGATGGTTACAAATACTGCAGGTAATAAATATACATTTAGCATGGCAAGTACATTTAGGCACACTCAGTTAATGCACAAACAAGTAATTCAAGTAGTATGCATATGATGCATGCCTGTCCTATGACTGATGAGGCTCATCTGTCGGTTATCCAGCCAACCCGACAAATCTGAAAATCTTAGACTGTCCCTCGACGTGAATTCCCAAGAGTCTATGCATAGCTTTTTCTCAAATAATCAGTATTGCTCAATGGGGGTTAACATTCTCGGGAATTCATAAGTGCCCAGTCACCCTTATGTCGTAGAGTCAACAGAGTATCGAGTTTTCAACCTGTACACGTGGTGGCAAGCCACGACACTTTATCCAGAGAATCTCGTATCTCAGATCATTTAATCATTCAAGCCAAATATCATACGTGATCATTCATTTGATTATCAAGTCAAGTATCATACACGATCATCCGTAACATTTCTGAATCAATTCATCACTGTTCAGCTTTACTTCACCTTTAAGTTATCTCCATTTCCTATCTTCATCTGATTATCAGGTGTAATACTACTATTTATAATTAAAGGAATGAAAGTAGAGGTTTAGAAGTTTGAAACAGGGTTTAAAAAACTCAAAAATCATATTTGCTGGAACAGGGGCCACGCCTGCGTGTGTCTCACGCGTGCGCGTGGGAGTGTGAAACTGCAGCTCGCGCGCGCGTCCCTTGTCATGCGTATGCGTGGGTCACGTGTATGCGTGGACATGCTTGCTAACCCCTTTCGCGTGCGCATGGGACATGCCACGAGTATGCGTGGACGTACGTTCTCTTAAAAAAACCAGATTTCAGTAGCAAAGTTGTAGAATCATAAAAAACTCCCTGCATTGTTACATATAAGTTACATATTCCACATCAAAATTTTCTGACGGGCATAACTCAATCGTTTTAAATTATTTTTCTTCCGTTCTTGAAATGGCATAAACTTCATGAACCCAATTTTCATTTAAAACAAGTTGAAATTAGTTTGGGGTTTCGGAAGTCAAGTTATAGCCCGCCGAAGTTCAGTCCAAAGCCAAAGTGCAACAAACCTCATAAACCTCATTTCATTCAAAATCTCAAATCCCATTCATTATCATACCTACAATTCTCAACCCAACAAATTCTTCTTTATCATCAAACAACCACTACAACAATCTATTACTTGAATCAATAACAATGCACATTCATTTTTCCTAAAGTCCATCAAACACTACTAACCAATCAACAAGCATCAACCACAATAATTTATCAAATCCTCAATTATCCAACAAGCCAAATCAAATATATCCATTCTGAAGATACTAAGCATTATATATACACCTACATTCCAACTTATCCTATGGTCATCAAGCCTAAGTTTTCAGAGAACATTCTATATTAAATGCAAGAAACCTAAATCATACCTTGGTCGATTTCCACGTAACGATCAAGGTGATTCACTCAACATAAACACAGTCTCAAAGCTCATCAAAATACTAATTCCCAGCCTCCACTAAAATTCCAACATCCACAATTTCAAGCTCCAATTATTTATTCTCAACTTAATACTTCATAACACATATATATCCAATTTAATACTCAAAGTTCAAATTTAGTGAAATTAAAATAAAATTATGATATCCTCACCTTACCCAAGATTCACATAAGCAAGAGTGAACATTTTTCTCAAGCCAATTGGATCCTAAAACATCAAAGAACAAAGAAATACAATACGTCCACTTAATTTTCAAAAATTGGGGGAGGAAGTGGCTGAGAACAGAAAAAGGAGTTACCTATGAAATTCTTCTGGTAGAAATGTAGAGCATGACACGGTGGTCGCGTGACCGCAAACGGTGCGGTCATCGGAGCTCGGACGGAGGAGCTACGGCGAATTGAATTTTGCCGTAAGGGTTCGACGTTTCTTTTCTCTCCCTGGAGCTTCAGCTTTGTTTCTGCTGAAATGAGGAAGAAGAAAGAGCTTGGGTTCATTTAGTTGCTAAACTGGTTTGGGCCAACGAGCTCGGTTCAACCGGTTCGTCCCGTTCGGTCCAATCTTGGACCGTTTTATTCGAAATTAGTGTCAAAATTTTCATTTTGATGAGCTCTATCCTAATTTAATATTATTTTTGAATTTCTAATTTTCTTTATTAAAAGCTAATTTATTGACTAATTATTTACTAATTTAATGGAGTTTACATCCTACCCACCTAATAAAGAATTTTGCCCTCAAAATTCAAATGTAGTTACCTGAAAAGAGATGTGGGTAGTCCTTTTGTATATCTGATTCAAGTTCCCAAGTATGTTCCTTAATACCCGCTCGATTCCAAGCTACTTTTACCAATGATACTTCCTTCTCACGTAATCTCTTAACACTGGTGTCATCAATTCTGACCGAAATTATTGGAAGTGTTAGATCTTCTCTTACTTGAATCGATTCCAGTTCCAGAACATGACTCGCATCAGGAGTATACTTCTGAAGTTGTGATACATGAAACACATCGTGCAAGTTCGAAAGATACGACGGTAAAGCAATTCTATAAGCTATCGGCCCAATTCTTTTCAGGATTTCAAACGGTCCAATATAATGGGGATTCAGTTTCTTAGTCTTAATAGCTCTTCCCATTCCAGTGGTTGGTGTAACCTTTAGAAAGACATGCTCTCCTTCTTCAAACTTTAACGGCTTTCGCCTTTGATCAGCATAGCTCTTCTAACGTCTTTGGGCTATAAGCATTCGGCCACGAATCTTCTTTATTTGCTTAGTAGTTTCAGCTATCAGCTCGGGCCTTAATAAGCTCCTTTCTCCAGTTTCATACTAACATAGCGGAGATTGACATTTCCTGCAATAAGAGCGTCATATGGAGCCATTTCGATGCTTGTATGGTAGCTATTATTATAAGCAAACTCTACTAGTGACATATACCGATCCCAACTCACCGGCTGGTCCAAAACACAAGCCCTTAGCATATCCTCCAAGGTCTAGATAGTTCTTTCTGATTGACCATCTGTCTGAGGGTGGTATGCAGTACTCAAACTTAACTGAGTCCCAAATGCACCCTAAAAGGCTTCCCAGAACCTTGATGTAAAATGAAGATCCCTATCAGATATAATGGTAGATGGCACGCCATGCAACCTGACAATCTCTTTGATATACATTCGAGCCAATTCTTCCATTTTGCAACTTATTCGGATTGGGAGAAAGTGAGCTGATTTTGTTAGTCGGTCCACAACCACCCAAATAGCGTCACAACCAGTCCGAGTTCTAGGCAAACCTGTCACAAAATCCATAGCGATACTTTTCCATTTCCATTGTGGAATCTCTAAAGGCTGGAGGGTTCCTGATGGTCTCTGATGCTCAATCTTAAGCTTCTGACACGTTAAACATTTAGATACATGTAATGCCACATCATTCTTCATTCTTGGCCGCCAGAACATCGCTTTCAGATCTTGATAAATTTTGGTGCTTTCTGGATGGATTGAAAACCTGCTCTTATGAGCTTCCGCCAAGATAGATATATGGCACAACGATCCGGTTCTTAAACCCCTACAAACCATCCTTATCTTCTGACACTCTCCACTTTCTTCCTTGTTTAATTGCCGGCAATACTTTACGTAATGTTTCACCATTTTGATGAGCCTTCAGAAGTTTTGATTTAAAATCACTTGAAATTTGCAACTGACTCAAACACGGAATTCCATATTCTTCCCTAATTCCCAATTTCAAACCTTGAAATGCCTTTAATAACTCTTCTTTGTATAGCATCATCCAAGCTGCATACAACGATTTCTGACTCAGGGCACCCGCCACAACATTCGCTTTTCCAGGGTGGTAATTCAATTAAAATCATAATCCTTTAGAAGCTCCATCTACCTCCTTTGACGCATATTTAACTTTTTTTGCTCAAAGAAATACTTCAAACTCTTATGGTCTGAGAAAACATGAAACTTGACACCATTGAGATAATGCCTCCAGATTTTCAGAGCAAACACAACAGCAGCAAGTTCTAAATCATGTGTCAGATAGTTCATCTTATACGGCCTTAATTGCCGTGAGACGTATGCTACAATATTTCGGTGCTGCATTAGAACGCACCTCAAATCCTTTAATGGTGCATCACAGTACACTTCAAACAGTTCACTTGGCTCAGGCAATACCAATATGGGTGCAGTAGTCAACCTTTGCTTCAATACTTGAAAACTCTCTTCAAACTCTAAAGTCCAAACAAAAGGCGTATCCTTCCTAGTCAACTTAGTTACAGGTAAGGCGAGCTGTGAAAATACCTTAATGAATCTCCGATAATACCCCGCCAAACCTAGGAAACTCCTGATCTCTATCATTAAAGTCGGTCACTCCCAATTCATTACTGCTTCTACCTTAGCAGGATCCATAGTCACTCCCTGTTTGCTCACTACGTGAGCAAGAAACTTCACCTCACTCTTCCAGAACTCACATTTAGATAACTTAGCGTATAACTTCCTGTCTCTCAGAATTTGCAGCATAATTCGCAAGTGATCAACATACTCCTCCTCAGTCTTAGAGTAAAAAAGAATATCATAAAAAAAGACAATGACAAACTTGTCCAGGTACGGCCGGAAAATCCTATTCATATAATCCACAAATACTGTTGGAGCATTAGTTAACCCAAAAGACATCACCGTATACTCATAATGACCATAACGTGTCCTGAAAGCAGTTTCCAGAATATCTTCATCTCTAACCCCTATCTATTTTAAACCTAACATCACTTCAAACCGATCCACCCTTCTAAGTTAACTAAACATTACTCTGTCTTAACAATTAATAGCCTTCGACCAGTCATCGACTTGGACTTTACAATTATCAATGCGCGTCATACATTACAAATGAATATCGCATATTAATGATATATAAGGAAGTTCAAAATTCAACTACTAGTTTATGATTACCTTGGGTCTGAGAATCGGATTCGGCTGCATCCCAGCATTTCCTGTATGGACAGTCTCGAGCCATATGCCCCGGCTTCCCGCACTTGTAGCATTCATCTAACCTGGCCCTAGGCAGCTCGCCTGGAGCAGTCTCTCCATAGCCTTCCTGTAGCATCGCCCACTTCATGGAGTAATTTTTTGCGAATTGATTCTTCTCAACCAATTCAGTGAAATTCGTTAACCTTTGCGGATACACATAGTTAAAGATGTCTCTCCTAAGTCCTTTCTCATACTGAGCACACTTCCACTCCTCATAGTCAGCTGAATTTCCCTGACAAACTTTTGAGGGATGGCACAGGTTGTTGAATTCACGGGTATAGTCAGCAACAGACATATTCTTTTGCTTCAGCTACATTAACTCCAACTCTTTTGCAGTGTGATAAACCCCATTTTTAGGGTTTATCTTGTATTGATTTTAGGGAATTTTATTACCTTTTTCCACATTTATCCAAGGAAATAGCATGGTTTGGTAGACTCTCTTTTAATTGTGCTTGAATGTAAAAACATGCTTTTTAGGTCTTAAAATAGCTAGATTTAATTCACCTTGATTCCGTTAGATGCCTTGATATGTTTGTTAAGTGATTTCATGTTTAGGAGGCAAAGATTGGAATTGAGAGAATGAAGAAAAAGCATTTAGAAATGGAGAACTCATGAAGAAATGAAGGAAGCGCAAAGCTGTCAATCTTGACCTCTTCGCACTTAATCAATCATAACTTGAGCTACAGAGGTTGAAATGAGGCGGTTCTAGTTGCTTTAGAAAGCTAACATCCAGGGATTTAAAATGATATAATATTTGCCATAAGTTTTTTGGCGTTTAGGTACGCGTACGCGTGATGTATGCATACGCATCGATGCAGCACGTGACTCACTGAAAGCAACTCGTGGCCAGCAATTTCTGAAGCATTTTGGGCCCAATCTAACTCATTTCTGATGCTATTTAACTCAAGTATTGAAGGGGAATGAACAAGTTAGTTACCAATTAGTTTAGTTTTAGTTTAGAGTTAGTTTCTAGAGAGAGAAGCTCTCTCTTCTCTCTAGAATTAGAGTTCTTAGTTTTAGATGTAGATCTCTCTCTTCTCTTGCTTCAATTTTCCTTTTCCATCTTTAATTCTTCTCTTGTAGTTGTAGCATTCTACTTCTCTTGTAGTTTCTTTGTACTGTTAATTGTAGTTTATGAATTCACTTGTAGATCTACATTTCTTCTCAATGCAATTGGTAAGTTCTTTGTTTTCATAATTGTTTTGTTTCTCTATTGTTAATCTCTTACTTTTGTAGTTAGATCTCTCTTTAATTCTTGCAATTCATGTTTTTTACCTTTATTGCCTTTTATGTTTTTGATGAAATGCTTCTTCTAGTTATGAGTTAGATTTTGTTCCTCTTGGCCTAGGTAGAGTAATTAGTGATACTTGAGTTATCAAACTCTCTCGTTGATTGTTAATTAGAGATTGCTAATTGACTTGAATGCCACTAAGCTAGTCTTTCCTTAAGAGTTGGCTAGGACTTGTGGACTCAAGTTAATTCATCCACTTGACTTCTCTCCATTGTTAGAGGTCAACTAAGTGGGAGCAATGAAAAATTCTCATCACAATTGATAAGGACAACTAGGATATGACTTCTAGTTCTCATACCTTGCCAAGAGCTTTCATAGTTATTAGTTTATTTCCTTTGCAATTTACAATTCTAGTCTCTTATTCCAAAACCCCAAACATACCTTTAACCAATAACAAGAACACTTTATTGCAATTCCTAGGGAGAACGACCCGGGGTTTGAATACTTCGGTTTATATTTGTAGGGATTTGTTACTTGTGACAACCAAATTTTTGTTTGAAAGGATTGTTGTTGGTTTAGAAACTATACTTGCAACGAGAATTTATTGTGAAATTCTAGACCACACAAAAATCCATTCATAAAAATGGCGCCGTTGCCGGGGAATTGCAAATGTGCACTTGTTATTGGTTATTGTACATATGTGAATATTGTGAACATGCTTCTTTATTGATTGTTTCTAGTTTTAGTAGTTTGTTTTGATTATTTCTTACTAGTTTTTGTTTTCATTTTCCCTTGCTATCATGAATTCTCACTTTGGCTATGAGTTTGGTTCTAACTATGTTGTAGGAGATGTGAATTTCAATGACAACATGTATCAAGGATAGGACAATCAAAGGTAGGAGGAGCCATAATCATATGATCAATCCTCTTGGCAATAACCTCCACCAATGCACTATGAGCAAGAGACATTCTATGATGTATACCAATCCAATGGCTATGTTGAATCTCCTTGTGACTTTCAAGAACTACCACCATATGTCTATGAGCCATATCTTTAACATAACCCTGAACCATACTCACAAGCCCCTTACCAACAAACGCCTCCACTTGACCCTAATCCATATCCACTCCACCAACCACTTTTTGAGCCATATGAGCCATACATAGAACCGCCACCCTTCCAACCTCAATACTTCCAAGAACCACCTCCTCCATACCATGACCAAGATGAACCACCTCTAATGCATGCAAATTTTCACCACAAGATGAATTCTACCTTTCACCACAAACTTCCATGGAGGAATATTCATGTCCATCAATTCAAGAGTGATGCACCATTATTTCGTGGTACATCTTTTGCTTAATTGAGTCAATTTTATCCACTATTCTCACACTTATTCATGTAAATTGCATGTTTTACATTTTCCTTCCTGATTTTGTGCTATGATTGAAAACATGTTTCTTTGGCCTTAAATTTGCTATGTTTAATCCTCTCTTATCACCATTCGATGCCGTGATATGTGTGTTAAGCGTTTTTAGAGATTATAAGGCAGGAATGGCGTAGAGGATGGAAGGGAATCATGCAAAAGTGGAAGGACTACAAGAAGCTGAAGGAACTGCAAAGTTGTTAGCCTTGACCTCTTTTCACTCAAACGGTCATAACCTGAGCTATAGAGGTCCAAATGAGGCGGTTTCAGTTGCGTTGGATAGCTAACATCCGGGGCTTTGAAATGATATATAACTTGCCATAGTGGCCATACAGCTAAGCGACGCGCACGTGTGCATCATGCGCACATGTCGTTTCTGCGAAAATTCAGCGATCAGAAATCGCCCCCAGCGATTTTTGGGTTGTTTCTGGCCTAGTTTCAAGCCCGAAAAACACAGATTAGAGCCTGCAGAGTGGAGGAATCAAGACATAACTTCTCATTATTCATAATTTAGGTTTTAGATGTAGTTTTTAGTGAGAGAGCCTCATCTCTCTAGGATTTAGGATTAGGATTTCTTTTATGCTTTTGAGTTGGATATTGACAGAGTTACTTGATGTCTTTATCATTCTAGTTCGTTTTCTTTTTCCCTTACTCTTTTATATCCTTAATCTCTCTGTTCTGAATTACAATTGGATTATTTTTAGGATTTATTAATGCAAGAAGTATTTTTCCATTTAATTTCATTATTTGTTTGCTTGCTTGCAATTAATTTGATTATTATGTCATCTTTCTACTCCTTGAATATGTATGTGAAATTGGCATTCATGTCAATGGAGTAGGCTCTCAGCTTGAAGTTGGAGTTAGATTAATAGGAGACCCTTGAGTTGGAAGACTCAAGAGTTAATTGGTAATTGGAAGTTGTTGGCCAGCTTTCTAGTTGCTACACTAACCCTTCCCAAGGAGGAGGATTAGGACTTGTGAATAGAAGTTGGCTCCTAACTTACTTGACCTGCCTTCACTCGTTGAAGGTTAACTAAGTAAGAACAACAACCTATTACTAATTAATCTTGGGAAATCCAACAAGGATAGAACTTCAGATTAATCTTCTCCTAGTCAAGGCTTTTTATTTATTTTAATTGCATAAAACCTCTTGTTTATTTTCATTGCTTTAATTTATAATCATTTATGTGTCCATTGGCCAAACTCCAAATTTCCCAGAAAACTCATAACCAATGATAAATACACCTCCCTGCAGTTCCTTGAGAGACGACCCGAGGTTTAAATACTTCAGTTATTATTTTTATTGGGTTTGCTTAAGTGACAACCAAGTTTTTGTATGAAAGTATTCTTGTTGGTTTAGAAGTTATACTTTCAACGAGAACTTAATTGTGAAATTCTAGACCACGCAAGAATCCGATCGTCAAAATGGCGTCGTTGCCGGGGAATTACAAACATGTGCCTTATTATTGGTTATTGTAAATATTTGCTTTCCATATTTGCTTTTTTCTTGTTTGCTAGTTTTTGTTAGTTTAGGACTTAGTTGCTTCTTTTTACTAGTTTTTGTTTTTATTTTCTTTAGCTACTATGAACTCTCACCCCTTTGGCTATGAGTTTAGTTCAAATTATGTTGTAGGGAATGGAAGCTATAATGCAAAGATGCATCAAGGTTGGGACAATCAAAGATGGGAGGAGACACAAGGATTTGATTAACCTTCTTGGCAACAACCCCCTCCAATGCACTATAACCAACCTCCATCAAATTACTATGGTCAAGAGCCATTCTAGGGTGCGTACCAAGACGACAGATATGGTAGACCCTATTGTAGTTACCAACAAGCACCACCATATGCCTATGAACTTCTCTCTCAACATAGCTTTGAACCACTATACTCACACGCCCCTTACCACCAAATACCCTCATATGATCCTAACCCATATCCACCATACCAACCACCTTATGAGCCATATGAACCATATTTAGAACCACTCCAATTTCAACCCAATTACTCCCAAGAACTACCACCTCCATATACACCATGTCTATATCCATCTACCCAAGAGCCATATGATCTTAATCATGCAATCCAAGCGGAACAAGAATCAAAGGATCGTTTCAAGGAGACAGTGGATCGACTTCATGCAACCATTCAACAGCTGGGGCAAGCGATAATTCGACTAGACTCCCGACGTCTGGACACCCAAGGAGCCCCCATGCCCTCATGTGGGGAATCGAATGAGAGACGTATCATGAAGGAGACACTAGATATCCCGGTGGACCGCAAGGAGCATGACTTTGTATTGGAACAAGTGGAAGAAGCCGCAATAGTTGAAGAGAAAGACGTGGTTGAAGACTTAGGAGATGCTGAACCCCCATGGGAATCTGGAGCTGTGGAATATTCCCCCAAGAAGATTAAAATTGATGTTGAGGAAGATAGTGCACAACCTCCAAGACATGTTCCATATGAAGAATTTGACGGAATAGATTAAGAAACAAGTTCCCTTGGTGAAGATGATCATGGAGCAAGTCTTTCTGTTGATGAATCCTTATCTACAATTGAACCCTCTCACATGCCCTTGGTAAGTAATGAAGAAGAGATTGAATTGGAAGAAAGCTACTAAGAGGAAGCGATTGCAGTTGAAAGGGCTTGCAAAAAGGTGGAAGAATCCAAAGAAGATCACAAGGGAGTGGAGCTTGTAAGCCCAGTGGAAACACCTCTCCCAAACCCATTACCATCCAATACAACATTCAAGTGGGTAAAATCCTTATCCTTCATCTTTACTTTCCCACTTGAATATGGTTTGCTTAAGACGGATGGTCATCTTAGAGCTCTTTGTGGCCTTAAGAGTAAGAGGGAGATGGTTAGTGGTAGGAGTTGTCAGGAAAGGTTCGATATGGTTGCATGCTCCAAATTAAAGTGCAAGGGTTAGTGTAGAGGTCAATTGACTAGGTCTAGGAAGTTGTTTGGACGCTTCAGTGAGAATTCAGATTGCTAGCCACCCGGTTGGAACAATGATGATCACCATGAAGATGGGTGCAAAAGTAGGGTTTGGGACCCCGGAATTCATTCCAATAATAAACAATTTTGGGACCTTGTCACTTCCTTTAACTTGCTTGAAGGCTCTTTGTGCCCAGTTTGGGACCCCGGAGGCTACTGCAAGTACAAACATTGGTGGAGATTCCTGGACGAGTTCAAGCACAAGCCACCATGACAAGGAGCTCCCCAAATGTCCAACTTAAGGACTTTAACTAAAAGTGATAGGTGGGAGACAACCCACCATGGTATAATCGTCCCTTTTCATTCCTAGTTTTATTTTATTTTGTTTTTCACAGTATTCATTCATAATTTCTGCATAATCATCTACATCTGCATTCTGCATTTTGCATTCTTATATATATATAGGGATCGACGCTCAAGTGTCCACGACACGAACACGTCGTATGTGTCTACACAACTGACCAGAGAGTTGCACGAGAGACGCACGGGAGGGGTGCATGGTGCACAAGCCACCTCACGCGTACGCGTGGGTAGGGAAATTGGCGTAATAAGCGTGCTGACCTGAGAGTTGTGCTACCCTCGCACTGGAACTGTGCTAGAGGCACAAAATCACCCACGCGTACGCGTCCATGACGCGTGCGCGTCCATGATGAGTGCGCGTCCTTTCGCTTTCAGACCACCCATGCGTACACGTGATGCCCATGTGCGCGTCGCACCCCATTTTTCATTCCCTTCTCCTTTCTTCTATCCTTCCTACTTCTTTCTTCCTCCTTTCTTACTTTCTTCTTTATTTCTTCCTTCTCATCCTTATTCTCTTTTACATATTGCATTTGCATATTCTCCTTCATTGTATTTTAATTTTGTTCATATCTTGTTTTCTAGTTTCCTATTTTATCATTGGTGTTAAATGTTCTTATTCAACTGTTGCATCTTTTCTTGCATTATTTTGGTACTTAGTGACTTGTTTTATATTGTTGGGCAATATTATTTATAAGTCAATGCTAAACTTTTATGATACTTGCACTCCTTTTGCATTGACATGAACTTATACTATTTTTCATGACCCATTCTCCCCTATTATTGCACTTTTTGCACTAACTTATATGCCATTTGCTTCTACTATTTTCTCGCTTGTATGCTGTAGCTACTGATGAGCGGTTAATTTATATGCTTTTTGGCATTATTTTTAGGTAGTTTTTAGTAGGATCTAGCTACTTTTAGGGATGTTTTTATTAGTTTCTATGCAAAATTCATATTTCTGGACTTTACTATGAGTTTGTGTGTTTTTCTGTGATTTTAGATATTTTCTGACTGTAATTGAGGGACCTGAGCAAAAATCTGATAGGAGGCTGACAAATGACTGCTGATGCTGTTGGATTCTGACCTCCTTGCACTCAAAATGAATTTTCTGGAGCTACAAAACTTCAAATGGCGCGCACTCAACTGCGTTGGAAAGTAGACATCTAGGGCTTTCTCGCAATATATAATAGTCCATACTTTATTCAGCCCAAGCACACACCAAAGTGGGCCCCGGAAGTGGATTTCTGCACTAAGATTTATTTCTGTAAACCATAGTAGCTAGTCTAGTATAAATAGGACTTTTTACTATTGTATTAGACATCTGGGAATTAATCTTTGATTATTGTTAGTTCTTAGACTTTGGGGGCTGGCCTCACGGCCATGCCTGAACCATCACTTATGTATTTTCAACGGTAGAGTTTCTACACACCATAGATTAAGGTGTGGAGCTCTGCTGTACCTCGAGAATTAATGCAATTACTATTGTTCTTCTATTCAATTCAAGCTTATTCTTATTCTAAGATATTCACTGCACTTCAACCTGATGGATGTGATGATCTGTGACACTCATCATCATCCGTCCTTATGAACGCGTGCCTGACAACCACTTCCGTTCTACAAGCGAGAGCTAGAGCGTGTATCTCTTGGATTCCTTAATCAGAATCTTCGTGGTATAAGCTAGAATCCATTGGCAGCATTCTTGAGAATCTGGAAAGTCTAAAACTTGTCTGTGGTATTCCGAGTAGGATTCAGGGATTGAATGACTGTGACGAGCTTCAAACTCGCGATTGTTGGGCGTAGTGACAGACGCAAAAGAATCACTGGATTCTATTCCGACATGATCGAGAATTGACAGATGATTAGCCGTGCTGTGACAGAGCATTTGGACCATTTTCACTGAGAGAATGGGAAGTAGCCATTGACAATGGTGACGCCCTACATACAGCTTGGCATGGAAAGGAGTAAGAATGATTGGATGAAAGCAATAGGAAAGCAGATATTCAAAAAGAATACAGCATCTCTATACACTTGTCTTCCCATCAATGATTTACATAAGTATCTTTATCTTTACTTTATGCTTTATTTATCTTTATATTCAAAAACCATTATAACCATTTGAATCCGCCTGACTGAGATTTACAAGATGACCATAGCTTGCTTCATACCAAGAATCTCCTTGGGATCGACCCTTACTCACGTAAGGTATTACTTGACGACCCAGTGCACTTGCTGGTTAGTTGTGCGAAGTTATGACAAAGTGTGATTCACATTTGAGAGCTCCAAGTCTATTGGCGCCATTGTTGATGATCACAATTTACACGCACCAGCTACCATGTAGTTGAGAACCTCATTATTAATTGGCATTAACCCACCCATATTTTATTTATTTTCATATCTTTGTTTGTGAGTTATTCTTCTTCCTTTTTCTCTTCTTTCAGGTTGGCCACCAAGAAGAAGAACGGAAGTGCTTCTGAATGGGGAGACAAACAAGCCCATATGCACATTCTTTAAAGAAAGCGCTGCAGTTATAGCTCACCACCCCCATCCACTTGCACATCTCAGCATGCACCGAGGTCGGTGCAATCTTTAAGTGTGGGGAGGTCAATACCAACTTCCACGGGTAACTACTTCCTGTCTTAACACCAATGTTTAGTTTTTTTTGCTAAATTAGTTGTTGCATTTGCATGTTTGATTGCATGTTTGTTACATTTTGTGCATACTTTACCAACTACTTGGTTGAAATAATATTTTCTTTTTCAAGAAACTTTTTAGAGCATTTCACTAATTTGAATTAAAATTTTTGTTGAACTTGTTTGAAGAAATATTATATTGGAACATGATTTTAGAGCTCGAACACACAAAACCAGTGAGATTTTGAGCCTAATTGATTGGTTGGATTTTATCAACCAATATTTTGTTTTTGGTGTGTCTTGTTCTCTCTAAAATTGTGATATTTGTCTTGCTTAATTCTATATTTCCATTATTTGATGTATGCATACACTTACATCATTGAGGCTTTGTTTCACTATAGCTCACATACCCATATGGCTTTACCCTTTCATTATCCTTTGCAAACCAATTTGAGCCTATTTTACCCTATTTGTTCTTTACTTTAGCTCATCACTAACTCTAAGTGAAAAATAATAATGTCCTTAATTTGAATCCTTGGTTAGTTTAGACTGGTGAGAGTGTTCATAATTTAAGTGTGGGAAAGTTGGGTTTAGAAATATTTGGTTTGAGAATTGGGTGTTGTGTAGTCTTGAGAGAATATGAACAAGAATGTTAAGCACATGTTTATGCATGCAATACTTCAATCATATGCATTGAGAAAAACAAAAAGAAAAGAAAAGATAAATAGAAAAAAATGAGAAAAAAGAAAAAAAAAAACAAATAATAAAAAGGGGACAAAATGCCCCAAGTTAAGTAATAATATCAATGCATATGAGTTATACTCAAATTCGGATGCATGAATATGTGGAAAACATAGTTAATGGGTAGTTAGATTTTGCATTTTAATTACATGGATTGTCTTAAGTTAGGTGGGAAGTTTAGGCTAATTAAGGATTCAGATTTTAGTTCACTTGACCAAATACAATCCTACCTTGACCCTAACCCTATTACAACCCTTGAAAGACCTCTTGATATGTGTATCTGTGCATTAAATTTCTGTTGATTGGTAGAAGAAGAGCAAGCCTGAGAAAGAAAGATTAGTAGAGAACCGAGAGACTCGACCCTTAGACACTTGAGTGATTAGAGTGTATACACTTCCAGTGAGGGTTCGATACTCGATTCCTTGTTCCCGGCTTTCATGAGCTATTTTCTTCTACAAGTCTATCTGTACTTCATTTTTATTATTTGAATTAGTGAAATCCAATTCATATTTGTTCTTGAAAGGTTTATTTATTTTTCACCAAGTAGATAAAAGCACTTTTGCATGTAGTTGCATTCATATAGATAGGTTGCATTTCATACTTTCTACCATTCCTCTTCACTCTTATAGTTTCTCTTGAGCTTAGCATGAGGATATGCTAATGTTTAAGTGTGGGGAGATTTGATGCACCACTATTTCATGGTACATCTTACACTTAATTGAGTGGATTTTATCCACTATTCTCACACTTATTCATGTAAATTGCATGTCTTACATTTTCCTCCCTGATTTTGTGCTATGATTGAAAACATGTTTCTTTGGCCTTAAATTTGCTATGTTTAATCCTCTCTTATCACCATTCGATGCCGTGATATGTGTGTTAAGTGTTTTCAAAGATTACAGGGTAGGAATGGCGTAGAGGATGGAAGGAAAGCATGCAAAAGTGGAAGGACTACAAGAAGATGAAGGAACTGCAAAACTGTCAACCTTGACCTGTTCGCATTCAAATGGTCATAACTTGAGCTACAGAGGTCCAAATGAGTCGGTTCTAGTTGCGTTGGATAGCTAACATCTGGGGCTTCGAAATGATATATAATTTACCTTAGTGTCCATACAGCTAGGCAACACGCACGCGTGCATCACGCGCACGCATGCATCACGCGCACTCGTCGTTTCTGCAGAAATTCAGCAATTTATGGGCTGTTTCTGGCCCAGTTTCAAGCCCAAAAAACACAGATTAGTGGCTGCAGAGTGAAGGAATCAAGACACAACTTCTCATTATTCACAATTTAGGTTTTAGATATAGTTTTTAGAGAAAGAGAGGCTCTCTCATCTCTCTAGGATTTAGGATTAGGATTTCTTTTATGCTTTTGAGTTGGATATTGACAGAGTTACTTAAAGCCTTTATCATTCTAGTTCGTTTCCTTTTTCCCTTACTCTTTTATATCCTTAATCTCTGTTCTGAATTACAATTGGATTATTTTTAGGATTTATTAATGCAAGAAGTATTTTTCCATTTAATTTTATTATCTTTTTGCTTGCTTCCAATTAATTTGATTATTATGTCTTCTTTCTACTCCTTGAATATGTATGTGAAATTGGCATTCATGTCAATGGAGTAGGCTCTCAACTTGAAGTTGGAGTTAGATTAATAGGAGACCCTTGAGTTGGAAGACTCAAAAGTTAATTGGTAATTGGAAGTTGTTGGCCAGCTTTCTAGTTGCTACACTAACCCTTCCCAAGGGGGAGGATTAGGACTTGTGAATAGAAGTTGGCTTCCAACTTACTTGACCTTCCTTCACTCGTTGAGGGTTAACTAAGTAAGAACAACAACCTATAACTAATTAATCTTGGGAAATCCAACAAGGATAGAACTTCAGATTAATTTTCTCCTAGTCAAGGCTTTTTATTTATTTTAATTGCATAAAACCTCTTGTTAATTTTCATTGCTTTAATTTATAATCATTTATGTGCCCATTGCCCAAACTCCAAATTTTCCAAAAAACTCATAACCAATAATAAATACAACTCCTTGCAATTCTTTGAGAGACGACCCGAGGTTTAAATACTTTGGTTATTATTTTTATTGGGTTTGCTTAAGTGACAACCAAGTTTTTGTACGAAAGGATTCTTGTTGGTTTAAAAGCTATACTTTCAACGAGAACTTAATTGTGAAATTCTAGACCACGCAAGAATCTGTTCGTCAAAGAGCCATGTGATCCCAATCATGTTGTCTAAGCAGAACAAGAGTCAAAGGATCATCTCAAGGAAGCATTGGATCAATTTCAAGTAACCATGGAGTGTGTTGTGCAACAAGTAGAAAGTGTAGAGAGTGTTGAACTGCCACAACCCTACCAAGAAGAATCACCTTCCTATTATAAACCCTTTCTCCAAGACAATGAATCCTTTTATCCACCCCAATCCTCAATGGATGAAACCCGTTGTCATATTCTTCAAGGGCAAGGAGAAATGCAAAGGGAGGTACTAGAATTCACGGCCACCTTGGCCGAGGTAGTAAATCGATTAGCCTCCCAATGCTTGGACACTCAAGGAACTCCCATGGCAACATGTGGAGAATCAAATGAAAAGCCAAGCATGAAGGAGAGATTGGATACTCGGGTGGAAAATGAGGAATATTACTTTGTGTTAGAACAATTAGAGGAACCTATGACTATTGAAGAAGAGGAAGAAGTGGTTGAAGACTTAGGAGATGCGGAACCTCCATGGGAACCTAGAGTTGAAGAAAACCCCTCCAAGAAGATTGCATTTGATGTCAAGGAGGAATGTGCACAACCTCCAAGGCATATCTCATATGAAGACTTGGAAGGAATGGATCAAGAATTGAGTTCCCTTGGTGAGGAAGATCAAGCATCAAATCCTCTTGGTGGTGAATCCTTTGGACTTAAAGAACCTTCTCCCGGCAAGATAGAAAGCGATGTGGAGGTAGATTTCTCTCTTCCTCCCATTTATGATTTGAGTGATAGAGAAGAGTTAGATGACATTGATGAACAAATGATTGAACTTGAAGAATCTTGTAAAGAGGTGGAAGACCTTAGAAAAAGGAGGATGGGAATTGAATGCGCTTTGTCAAGCTCATTGGAAGCTTCTTTGTGGGATCCCAGGTTACAAGAAGAGGATCAACTTTGTAAGCCCCAAGCTTGTGAAGAACTCCATCAAGGCTTGGTGTAACTTATGAGAAATCTTGGGGCACAATGGAGAACCAAGCATTGGTGGGAGTTCCAAGAAGAATTTAAGCACAAGCCACCTTGATGGGAGCTCCCCATAAGTCCAACTTAAGGACAATAAACAAAAGTGCTAGGTGGGAGACACCCCACCATGGTAAATTTTTTTCATTTTTCTCTTTTGTAAATATTGGTAAAGTTGGTTTAATTTCATGTTTTGTTTGTTTTGTTAAGTTTAATTAGTAGTTTAGTATGTTAAATAAGGTTTTATGGTGTTTTGGTAGCTGTTTGGAGGTTTGGAATTCTTGGATTGGTGCAAAAACATAGAAACTTTTGAAAAACAGAGCACCAACCCACACGTACGCGTACATGACGCGTACGTGTGCCCCACGCATTTTTGCCCATCCACGCGCACACGTGCTTTATGCGTACGCGTGGATCAAGAAGTTTTATCCCTCCATACATCGACCCGAGAGTTGTGCCTACATCGCGCGAGTTTTGTGCCTCTTGCACAAACCCACCCACGCGCAAGCGTGAAGGACGCGTATGCGTCAATCCTCTCGGACACCACCCTCACGAACGCGTACACCACGCGTACGCGTGGATCACCTTATTCCACCCACCTTCTTTTCTCCTCTCCTTTTCATTCCTTTCCTTCTTCTTTCTTACTACCTTTCTTCTTCTTTCCTCTCCCTTTCTCACTTTACCCTCTCTAAAAAAAAAGTTTTTTGTTTTTTGTTTTTTTCATTTTTATTTTCTTTTGTTTATTGCACTTACATACTTCTCTTCTTTGAATTTCAATTTTATTTTTATAGCTTGTTGTAATTTTTTTCTCAAGTTTTTTATTTTAATAATGGTGTTAAATTCTCTTACTCAATTGTTGAGAATTTCTTGTTTAATCTTGGTGCTTCTTGACTTTTTTGATAATGTTGGGTGATGAAATTTTTAAATCAATGCTTAATCTTGTAGAACTCATATTGTCTTTCATGACCTATTCTTTCTTGTTTGAACTTGATGCTTAACATGCTCTTCATGGCATTTACTCATGCTTTGATTTTACTCTTGCACCAAGTAGTAATTGATATGCCCTTTGCCTATATTGCTCTCTCACTTACATGCGTAGCTAACATCTAGCAAGAACCTTACTCTTATTTGGCATTAGCCCCCACCTATGTTCAATTGCTTTGATATCTTTATTGTAGGCTTAATTTTCTTTTTTTTTCTTTCCTTTTAGGTTAGCCACTAAAATAAGAAAAAAAAGAAAGTTTTTAAATGGGGCAAAAAATAAGTCATCCGCACAACCTTTTGAAGAAAGCTCATCAGTTGTTTCAACCCGTCCACCTTGCGCTTCTTTGCATGCACCGAAGACAATCTTTAAGTGTGGGGAGGTCATCTGACCGACTTCCGTGGGTAACAATTTCCTTTTTCAACACCAATGTTAGCTAGTTGTTGCATTGCATGATATGTTGCATGATAGTTAGAATTCGTACATATTTTTACCACTTCTTTCTTATTAGGACTACTTGGTTAGGGTGATGATTTCTTTTCTAAGAAACTGTTTTAGGGCACCCTACCAATTTGAAAATTTTTTTGTTGAACTTTCCTGAAATAATTTATTTCAGAACATGGTATTTTTTTTAGCTAAGAACACAAGTGAAGAACAAAACTCTCGCGCGATCTAGAATTTTCACAAATAAATTTCCATTGTAAGTATAACTTCTAGACTTACAAGAATCCCTTTCTTACAAATGTTTGGTTGTCACAAGTAACAAACCCCTTTGGAATTGATAATCGAAGTATTTAAACCTCGGGTCATCTTCTCAAGGAATTGCAGGGAAGTATGAATTATTATTGGTTATGCAAAGGTATATTTCGGGGTATTGAAAAAGGTTTGAATGAGAAAAATAGATTGTAGGGAATTAAATCAATAGCAAAGAAAAACTCCTGGCAAAGTATGAAAACTGAAAGTGCTATCCTAGTTATCCTTATCAATGGTGATGAGAATTATATTTTGCTCCCACTATGTCAACCTCTAACTATGAAGGTAAGTCAAGTGGATAAATCAAGTTAACACATAAAGTCGTAGTCAACTCCCAAGGAAAGACTAAAGTTATAGGAATCTAAATCAATCAGCAAAGATATCAATTATCAATCACAATGAGTTTGACAACTCAAGAGTTACCAATTAATCAACCAAAGCCAAAAATGTAGAAAGCTAAATTAAAATCATATATCTGAAAATACCTCAAATTGCATTAATTAAGAAAATCAATCCCAACATGAAAAAGTTCATAAGCCAATTTGGCAAACTAAAATAAAATAATAGAATGAATAAAAGTAGAAGAGAAATTGAAGTAAAGGAACATTGAACCTGTGATGAAGAAAAAATAAATCCTAATCCTAATAGAAATCCTAATCCTAAATCCTAAGAGAGAGGAGAGAACCTCTCTCTCTAAAAACTACATCTAAATCCTAAAAAGTGTGAATTATGAATGAATGTATGTTGTATGATGTATCTGATGAATGAATGGATTCCCCCACTTTATAGCCTCAAAAACTGGGTCAGAAACACCCAAAAATCGTCCCCAGCATTTTCTGGCACGTACAGGTCACGGGAAAGTGACGCGGAGGTGTCGTCCACGCGTTTGCGTGGATTGAAATTCGCAGATACGATGTGGGCGCGTCATCTACACGTTCGCGTCACTTAACTTCGGGGCAGCTATGACAAATTATATATTTTTGCGAAGCTCCAGATGTTAGCTTTCAAACGCAACTGAAACCACATCATTTAGACATCTATAGCTCAAGTTATGGTTAATTTAGTACCAAGAGGTCAGGCTGGACAGCTTTAGCAGTTCCTTGTATTCCTTCCAGTTTTGCATGCTTCCTTTCCATCCTCTAAGTCATTCCTGCCCTGTAATATTTGAAATTACTTAACACACATATCAAGGCATCGAATGGTAATAAGAGAGGATTAAACATAGCAAAATTAAGACCAAAGAAGCATGTTTTCAATCATAGCACAGAATCAGGAAGGAAAATGTAAAACATTCAAATCATATGAATAAGTGGATAAAGAGTTGATAAAACCACTCAATTGAGCACAAGATAAACCATAAAATAGTCGTTTATCAACCTCCCCACACTTAAACATTAGCATGTCCTCATGCTAAGCTCAAGAGAAGCTTTAAAGAAGTGAAGAGGAATAATAGAGAGTATGCAATGCAACTTATCTATATGAATGCAATTACATGCAAAATGTTTCTACCTACTTGGTTAAAAGTAAATAAGTTCTCCAAGACAAATATAAACCAAATTCCACTAATTCAAATCGTACAATAAAAAGCAAGTAAACTTGTAAGAAGATAGCTCATGAAAGCAGGGAACATAGAATCAAGCATTGAACCCTCACTGGTAGTGTATATCGCTCTAATCGCTCAAGTGTCTAGGGTCAATCACTCTACTCTTCCCTAGTCATGCTTTCTAAACCTTGTTCTTTATCTAACCAATCAACAAATATTTAGCATACCAATGCAAACATCATGAGGTCTTTTCAGGGTTGTAATGGGGCTGAGGTAAATGTAAGGATATATATATAAGGCTAAGTGAGTAACAAAGTGAATCCTTGATTAGTCTAAGATCTAACCTAACATATACATACTTTATATAATTTAAAATGCTTTACCTAGCTACCCAATTTTCCCACTTGTGTGTTACATGCTCATGTATCAAACTTATTTTTGAATGTTGTCCCATGTGCATTGATTCTTTTTATTTTGCATTTTGGGTAATATATATATTTTTCTTTTTTTTGTATCCCCTTATTTAATGACTTAATAATTTTTTTCAATGCACATGGTAATTTAATTATTTTGATTTCACATGAGCATGCTTCCCAAATTTTCAAATAACAATTTAATTCCCTACTTTTTTCTATCATCCCATGTTCCCATGAAATTCCCCATACTTAAATTATACACAATATCTATCTTAAGCTAACCAAGGATTCAACTTGGAATTTTTATTTTGTTTTTCTGCTTAAGGCTAGTAATGTAGTTATGAAACAGAAGGGGATTAAAAAGCTCAAAGTGGCTAACAAGGGTGACATAAAAGGGTAGGCTTATTTGGGATAAGTGAGCAAAAATAAGTAATGGCCTCAATCATATGCAAGCATGTAAATACACTAAATAATGGACATATAGAATGGAACAAAGCAAAGATTGCAACTATAGAGAAGAAAACACACAAGAAAAAAATAGTTATGGTTTAAATAATGTAACCATGTATTTAGGCTCAAAGTTTTCACGAGTTGTGTGTTCTTTAGCTCAAAAACCATGTTCCAATTACAACTTTCAAACAAATTTAACACATAGAAAATTTTAATTAATTTTTTTAATTTAAATTCGTGAAATTTTTCAAAAATAGGGTCTTAAAAAGAAACTTATTATTTTTCAACCAAGTAGTAATTAAATGCAAACAATCAACTACACATGCAATCTATTATGCAATGCAACAATGAACAAACAAAGAAAATAGATTATTGGTGTTGAGAAGAGAATAACTAACCTGTGGAGATCGATATCGACCTTCCCACACTTAAAGATTGCACCGTCCTCGGTGCATGCTAAGATGTACAAGTGGACGGGCTGCTCCAACTTATGTCTTTCTCTATAGATTGAGCAGATTGACTTGCCTGTCTCCCCATTAAGAAGCTTTTTCTCTCTCTTCATGGTGGCCATCCTGAAAGAAGAGAAAAAGGAAGGAAAGTAACCCAAAAATAAAGATAAGAACATAAATAAAATATGGGTGTTAATGCCAAATAATAAAGGTCTCAATTACATAGTAGCTATAACATGCAAGTGAGAAAATAGTGGAAGCAAATGGCATATCAATAGTGCAAAAGTTGCAACAATGGGAAAGAGAGTGTGGGTAATGCAAGATAGTGTAAGTGCATATCAATGAAAAAGGAATATCAGTATTATAAAAATTAGCATTGACTTATGAATAATAATACCCAATTAGAATAAAACAAGTCATGAAGCACCAGAATAATTCAAGAAAAGATGCAATAGTTAAAGAAGAGAATTTTAACACCAATCGAAAAGAAAAAGAAAGTAAGAAAGGAGGAAGAAAGAAATAAGAGGGAAAGAAAAGATTTAGATATGGGGAAGAAAAAGGTAAGATATTTGGCTAATTTGGATAAGCTATGCGCCGCTTGTGACACGGACGCGTGAGTGACACGTTCGCGTGGATAACGCTTCTATGAAATAACGTAGACGCGTCATCCACGCAGTCGCGTGGATTGATTTGTGCCATTAGCGCGAGGGCAGCCTCGTGGTCTCGCAACTCTCTGTTTGAAACTCATATTGCCAAATCTTTGGGTGACGCGGTCGCGTGGATGGCCTAAATTTGAAAACGGCACGGACGCGTAGGGCACGCGTACGCGTGGCAGGGCTTGTGCGGTTAGCACAAGTTCAGCCCAGCTCTAGCGCAACTCACTGCCATACACCTTGTTATGTCGAATTACAGGGCCATGCGTTCGCGTGGTGGACGCTTACGTGTGGGGAGGCCATTTCACTAATGACGCGATTGCGTCAGCCACGCGGTCGCGTGGGTCAAATGGTGCCAGGGGTACGCCTCCAGCCACACTTTCATGTGACTCTCTGTTCATGTTATTTTCTTCCCAACGCATATATGACGCGGATGCATTGGCGACACAGTCGCGTCGCGTTCGATTTATTTATTTATTTATTTATTTATTGATGTAGTATGCAGAATGCAATGCTAATATGAATGCTATGCAAAATTCCAGGTTCAATCAAAACTAAAAAACAAACAAAACAAACTAGAATTAAAACTGAAAAGGGACGATTATACCATGGTGGGTTGTCTCCCACCTCGCACTTTTAGTTAAAGTCCTTAAGTTGGACATTTGGTGAGCTCCCTGTTATGGTGGCTTGTGCTTGAACTCATCTAGGAATCTCCACCAATGTTGCAAATCCAATATCCTCCGGAATCCCAAATTATGCGTAAAGAGCCTTCAAGCAAGTTGAAGCAAGTGACAAGGCCCCAAGAGTGTTGATTGCTGGACTGAATTCTGGGGTCCCAAACCTTGCTTTTGCACCCATCTTCTTGTTGATCATTATGATTCCATCCGGGTAGCAAGCACTCTGAATTCTCACTAAAGCGGCCAAACAACTTCCTAGACCCATTCAGCTGAGCTCTACACCAACCTTTGCGTTTAAACTTAAAGCTTCTAACCATAATGAACCTTGCAGGACAATTTTTACCACTGACCATCTTCCTCTTACTCTTAATGCCACAAAGAGCTCTATGTTGACCATCCATCTCTAGTAGCCCCATATTCAAGTGGAATTAGAAAGCTAAGGGATATGAATTTTACCCACTTGAATGTTGTGAAGGATGATGGCAACTTAGGGGGAGGTGTTTCTAATGAACGTGCAAGCTCCACTCCCTTGTGCTCTTCTTTGATATCTTCCACCTCTTTGCAAGCTTCTTCAATTTCAACCTCTTCCTCTTGGTAGCTTTCTTCTGATTCAATTTCTTTTTCATTGTTCACCAAGGGCATGGGAGGTTGTGCTTCTTCTTCTTTAATCTCCATGTCAAGTCCAATGGGAGAGGATTCAAATATAGATAAGAATTCATTAATGATTGAATCCATCTCTTGATCGTCCCCTTCAAAGTCTTCAACCATGATATGCCTTGGAGGTTGTACACCCTCCTCAACATTAAATTCAAACTCCTTAGAAGGAGGCTCTGTGACTTGAGTTTCACATGGGGGTTCCGCATCTCCTAAGTCTTCAACCACTTCTTCCTCTTCAATGGCAGGCGTAGCTTCTTCCAATTGTTCCAATACCAAATTGTGCTGCTCACTGTCCACCGGAGTTTCTAACTTCTCCTTCATGCCACGTTCTTCAGTAGATTCTCCACATGAAGCCATGGGGGTTTCTTGAATGTCCGGACATCGGGAAGGTAATCGATTTATCGCTTGATCCAGTTGGCGAAGGGTTGTATGAAATTTTTCCACTGTTTCCTTGAGACGATCCTTTGATTCTTGTTACGCTCGGCTATCATAAGTAGGATCATAGTGCTCTTAGATTGATGGATATGGAGATGATGTATATTGAGGTGGTGGTTCTTGGGAGTAATTGGGGTGGAATTGGGGTGGTTCTATTTATGGTTCATACGGTTCATAGGGTGGTTGGTATGGTGGATATGGGTTAGTGTCATATGGAGGTGAATGGCGAAAAGGGGCTTGTGAGTATGGTGGTCCAAAATCATGTTGAGGAGGGGGTTCATAGGCATATGGTGGTGGTTGTTGATAATCAAAAGAGTGCTCACCATAGCCATTGCCTTGATATGCATCACAGAATGGTTGTTGATAGTCCATTGGGGGTGGTTGTTGCCATGAGGGTTGATCAAATCCTTGTGGCTCCTCCCATCTTTGATTGTTCCAACCATGGTGCATGTTGTCATTATAATCTCCTCTTCCTGCAACATAATTATAACTAGACTCATAGCCAAAGGGGTGAGAGTTCAAAGTAGTGAGAGAAAATAAAAACAAAAATTAACAAAAAGAAAATATTTTGAAAAAGATATGATTTTTGAAAAAAAAAAAAAGATAAGATAAGATTTTGAAAAAGATATGATTTTTGAAAAAGGATAAGATAAGATTTTAAAACACATAAGATAAGATTTTGAAAAAGATATGATTTTTTTTGAAAAAGATTTGAATTTTGAATAATAAGATAAGATAATATAAAAATTTAAAATAAAAATCTGAATCTTTTTTTTTTGAAAAATATTTACAATAACCAATAATAAGGCACACGTTTGCAATTCCCCGGCAATGGCGCCATTTTGAAGAACGAATCTCTCGCGCGATCTAGAATTTTCACAAATAAATTCCCGCTGTAAGTATAGCTTCTAGACCGACAAGAATCCCTTTCTTACAAACGTTTGGTTGTCACAAGTAACAAACCCTTTGGAATTGATAACCGAAGTATTTAAACCTCGGGTCGTCTTCTCAAGGAATTGCAGGGAAGTATGAATTATTATTGGTTATGCAAAGGTATATTTCGGGGTTTTGAAAAAGGTTTGAATGAGAAAAATAGATTGAAGGGAATTAAATCAATAGCAAAGAAAAACTCCTGGCAAAGTATGAAAACTGAAAGTCCTATCCTAGTTATCCTTATCAATGATGATGAGAATTATATTTTTCTCCCACTAAGTCAACCTCTAACTATGAAGGTAAGACAAGTGGATAAATCAAGTTAACACCTAAAGTCCTAGTCAACTCCTAAGAAAAGACTAGAGTTATAGGAATCTAAATCAATAAGCAAAGATATCAATTATCAATCACAATGAGTTTGACAACTCAAGAGTTACCAATTAATCAACCAAAGCCAAGAATGTAGAAAGCTAAATTAAAATCATATATCTGAAAATACCTCAAATTGCATTAATTAAGAAAATCAATCCCAACATGAAAAAGTTCATAAGCCAATTTGGCAAACTAAAATAAAATAATAGAATGAATAAAAGTAGAAGAGAAATTGAAGTAAAGGAACATTGAACCTGTGATGAAGAAAAAATAAATCCTAATCCTAATAGAAATCCTAATCCTAAATCCTAAGAGAGAGAAGAGAACCTCTCTCTCTTAAAACAAGATCTAAATCCTAAAAAGTGTGAATTATGAATGAATGTATATTGTATGATGTATTTGATGAATGATGGATTCCCCCACTTTATAGCCTCTAATCTGTGCTTTTTGGGCCAAAAAGTGAGTCAGAAACAGTCCAGAAATTGTTCCCAGCATTTTTTGGTACGTACAGGTCGCGGGAAAGTGACGCAGAGGCGTCGTCCACGCGTTTGCGTGGATTGAAATTCGCAGATGCGACGCGGTCGCGTCATCCATGCGTTTGCATCGCCTAACTTCGTTACAGCTATGATAAAATATATATCGATGTGAAGTCCCGGATGTTATCTTTCCAACGCAACTGAAACCGAATCATTTGGACTTCTGTAGCTCATGTTATTGTCAATTTAGTACCAAGAGGTCAGACTGGACAGCTTTAGGAGTTCCTTCAGTTCCTTGTATTCCTTCCAGTTTTGCATGCTTCCTTTCCATCCTCTAATCCATTCCTGCCCTGTAATCTCTGAAATCATTTAACACACATATCAAGGCATCGAATGGTAATAAGAGATGATTAAACATAGCAAAATTAAGACCAAAGAAGCATATTTTCAATCATTGCATAGAATCAGGAAGAAAAATGTAAAACATGCAAATCATATGAATAAGTGGGTAAAGAGTTGATAAAAATCACTCAATTGAGTACAAGATAAACCATAAAATAGTGGTTTATCACTAACATCATGGTCAGATACAATAGACCTAGAAAAATTTTGCAAACGAACAAATTCTTTAAAGAATAAATCAGCAACATGTGTGGCATTATCAGTTTTATGACATGCAAATCTATCCACAATAACCAAGATAATATCTCTACCTTTTCTACTCCTAGATAATCGAAGTACCAAATTCATAGAAATATCAATCTAAGGATGAATAGGAATAGACAAACGTGTATACAAACCATGTGATAAGGATTTAGATTTGGCTTACCTACATGAAATACGTCTAGACAAAGTCTTTCAATATCTCTATGCATGTGAAACCAATAAAAATGCCCAGATAAAATATCTAAATTCTTTTGAACTCTAGAGTGACCCATTAGACTACCACTATGTGATTCATGAATAAGCAACTCCCTAATAAAGCAAGTAGGCACACAAATCCTATGACCTCTGAAAAAAAACTATCAAGTTTATAGAATTTGTTATTTGCACCATTTTCACATGCAACATATATAGAGGCAAATATGTAACCCTAAACCCTAAACCCAAAACCTAACAACTTAGAAGTAAGGATACATATTAAAGAATACCTCCTAGATAATGTAACAGTAACAAACACTCTCATTACCTTACTTATATGCAATCACATATGGAAAAGATTCAAGAAATTTTACCCACTTTACATGTCTTTTGTTCAACTTTCATTGGCCTTTCAAGTACTTTAAGGATTTATGGTCAATATACATTACAAACTTCTTAGGTAGCAAGTAATGTTACCAAACTTCCAAAGCTATCACCAAGGCAATAACTCCTTATCATAAGATAAGTACTTGAGATGAGCTCCATTCAACTTCTCATTGAAATAAGTTATTGCTCATTTTTCCTGCATCAAAGCAGCACCTATACCAATTCGAAGGCATTACATCTATTCTTAATATATAAAAGTAGATGAATAAGTTTATCCACATTACTTTTAAGACATCTTTCTCTTCCTACTAATGCCATGTCAGCAACATCGCTTACTTGGCAAAATTATAGAATCGATCACTCCATTTTTTCCAAATCAACTATTTTTTCTAAATCAGCAAAAAAATAACCGAAGTATTTAAACTTTGGGTCTTATCTCAAGGAATTACAGGGAAGTGTGCTCAATCATTGGTTATGGGTTGTATATTTTGGGATTTTGAAATAAGAGACAAGAAGTATAAATGACAAGAAAGTAAATGAAACTCAAATGATAAAAAGGTCTTGGCAAGGGTTGTCGGTTAAGGATCTCTATCTTTGTTACTAACCACAACATGATAATTGCAAGAATTAATCCCATTAAGTCATTGATGAGCGGATAATTTGTATACTTTTTGGCATTGTTTTTAGTATGTTTTTAGTATCTTTTAGTTAGTTTTTATTATATTTTTATTAGTTTTTAGTTAAAATTCACTTTTCTGGACTTTACTATGAGTTTGTGTGTTTTTCTGTGATTTCAGGTATTTTCTGGCTGAAATTGAGGGATCTGAGCAAAAATCTGATCCAGAGACTCAAAAGGACTGCAGATGCTGTTGGATTCTGACCTCCCTGCACTCGAAGTGGATTTTCTGGAGCTACAGAAGCCCAATTGGCGCGCGCTCAACGGCTTTGGAAAGTAGACATCCTGGGCTTTCCAGAAATATATGATAGTCCATACTTTGCCCAAGATTTGATGGCCCAAACCGGCGTTCAAAGTCACCTCAAGAAATCCCAGCGTTAAACGCTGGAACTGGCACCCAAATGGGAGTTAAACGCCCAAACTGGCACTAAAGCTGGCGTTTAACTCCAAGAGGAGTCTCTGCACGAAATTTGCTTCATTGCTCAGCCCAAGCACACACCAAGTGGGCCCGGAAGTGGATTTTTATGTCATTTACTCATTTCTGTACACCTTAGGTTACTAGTTTTCTATAAGTAGGACCTTTGACTATTGTATTAAAGGTTTTTGGATCTTTATATCTTTTGATCACTTTAGATCTTAGATCATTGGGAGGCTGGCCATTCGGCCATGCCTAGACCTTATGCTTATGTATTTTCAACGGTGGAGCTTCTACACACCATAGATTAAGGTGTGGAGCTCTGCTGTACCTCGAGTATTAATGCAATTACTATTGTTCTTCCATTCAATTCCGCTTGTTCTTTATCCAAGATATCACTTGTTCTTCAACTTGATGAAGGTGATGATTGACGCCCATCACCATTCTCACTCATGAACAAAGTGACTGACAACCACTCTTGTTCTACTAGCATTCGAGGCTCTAGTGAATATCTCTTGGATTCCTGATTGCACGATGCATGGTTGATCGCCTGACAACCGAGTGCTCGCCTGACAAACGAGCCAACCATTCCGTGAGATCAGAGTCTTCGTGGTATAGGCAAGAACTGATGGCGGCATTCAAGAGAATCCGGAAGGTCTAACCTTGTCTGTGGTATTCTGAGTAGGATTCAATGACTGAATGACTGTGACGTGCTTCAAACCTGTAACTTACTGGGCGTTAGTGACAGACGCAAAAGAATCACTGGATTCTATTCCAGTAGGGGAGGGAACCACACCGGTGATTGGCAGCACTGTGACAGAGTGTGTGCATTAGCTTTCACTGCGAGGATGGGAGGTAGCTGCTGACAACAGTGAAACCCTACACGAGCTTGCCATGGAAAGGAGTAAGAAGAATTGGATGAAGACTGTAGGAAAGCAGAGAGACGGAAGGGAAGGCATCTTCATGCGCTTATCTGAAGTTCCTACCAATGAATTACATAAGTATCACTATCTTTATCTTTTATGTTATTTTCGTTCATCACCATATACATTTGAGTTTGCCTGACTAAGATTTACAAGATGACCATAGCTTGCTTCAATACTAACAATCTCCGTGGGATCGACCCTTACTCGCGTAAGGTTTATTACTTGGACGACCCAGTGCACTTGCTGGTTAGTTGTGCGAAGTTGTGTAATGCCATGGTATTGAGCCACCAAGTTCTTGGAGCCATTACCGGGGATTATGAGAGTTGTGAAAAAGTATAGTTCACAATTTCGCGCACCAAGTTTTTGGCGCCGTTGCCGGGGATTGTTCAAGTTTTGAGCAAGCTTTTGGTAACATCAGTGCCAAGATCCGGCAACAACATCAAGTTTTTGGTGTTATTGCCCGGGATTGTTTAGGCTGGACAACTGACGGTTCATCTTGTTGCTTAGATTAGGTATTTTTTTTTCAGAGCTCTTAAGAATGAATTCTAGTGTTTCAAGGTGATGTTCTTATCATCACCAAAGCTGATTGATCTTCATCAATTTAGCTCTTGAATGCAATGTCCTGCTGAAGCTTGGCCGGCCATGTCTAATTTCTTTAGACTAAAGCTTTAGACTAACATTGCATGATTCCTGGAATTCTCATTAAGAATTTTGATACCTTTATTCTCTTTTTCTACATAATTTTCGAAAAATCCAAAAAAAAAATTTATAAAATCATAAAATCCAAAAATATTTCTTTTTTGAGTCTAGAGTCTCATCCTAAGTTTAGTGTCAATTGCATGTTTCTGTTCTTATTGCATTCATGCATGTGTCCTCATTGATCTTCAAGTTGTTCTTGATGATTTCCTTATTCTGATCTTTGAATTCTATTGACTTGAGTGTTTTGTGTGTCTCATATGCATTTTCGTTTTGTTAGTGTCAGTAGTATACAAACTGCTAAGTTTGGTGTCTTGCATGCATTGTCATTTGATTCTTGTTGCATTTTGGTTTGTCCTTATTATTAAAAATCCAAAAATATTTTTAATTTGTGTCTTTTCAAGTCAATAATACAGAGAATTGAAGATTCAGAACATACAGCAGAGGAATTGCACAGAAAAAGCTGGGCGTTCAAAACGCCCAGTGAAGAAGGACAGACTGGCGTTTAAACGCCAGCCAGGGTACCTGGTTGGGCGTTTAACGCCCAAAAGGGTAGCATTTTGGGCGTTAAACGCCAGAATGTATACCATTCTGGGCGTTTAACGCCAGGATGGCTAGGGGAGGAAGATTTTGTTTTCAAATCAGATTTTTTCTAAGTTTTCAAAATCTTTTCAAAATCAAATCTTTTTCAAATCAATTTTCAATCAAATCTTTTTCAAAATCAATTTCTTTCCTTTTTCAAAAATACTTATTAACAATTAAAGATTTGATTGAACATTTTTTGCCTTTTCTGTTGAGGAAGGTTTTATGTTTGATTCATATCTTTTCTTGTTAGGCAAGTCATTAATTTTTAAAATCATATCTTTTCAAATTGTTTTCAAATCATATCTTTTAAAAATTGTTTTCAAATCATATCTTCTCAATCACATCTTTTTAAAACCAATCATATCTTCGTAACCACATCTTTTTCAAAATAGTTTTCAATCAAATGTTTCTGATTTCTAATTTCAAAATCTTTTTCGAAAATCATTTGATTTCTTTTCCCTTTTCATTTTCGAAAATTAAGTAATGTTTTTCAAAAATATTTTTTAAATTTTCCACTTAATTTTCGAAAATTACTTCCCTCCTTCTCACATCCTTCAATTTATGGACTAACACTATCCCTTAAGGCAAAATTCGAACTCTATCTTCTTTGTTAAGTTCGAATTTTCCACTTCTGTCTTCTACTCTTCTTTTCCTCTGACACCTAAAGGAATCTCTATACTGTGACATAGAGGATTCCATATTTTCTTGTTTCCTTCTCTATCTTATGAGCAGGAGCAAGGACAAAGGCATTCTTGTTGAGGTTGATCCTGAACCTGAAAGGACCTTGAAGAGAAAGCTAAGAGAAGCCAAAGCACAACTCTCTTTAGAGCACCTGACCGAATTCTTCAAGGAAGAAGAACACATGGCAGCCGAAAACAACAACAATACCAACAATGCAAGGAAGGTGCTGGGTAACTTTACTGCACCTACTCCCGACTTCTATGGGAGAAGCATCTCTATCCCTGCCATTGGAGCAAACAACTTTGAGCTTAAGCCTCAATTAGTTTCTCTAATGCAACAGAATTGCAAGTTCCATGGACTTCCAATGGAAGATCCTCATCAGTTTTTAGCTGAGTTCTTGCAAATCTGTGACACAGTCAAGACTAATGGGGTTGACCCTGAGGTCTACAGACTGATGCTATTCCCTTTTGCTGTAAGAGACAGAGCTAGGACATGGTTGGACTCTCAACCTAAAGAAAGCCTGGACTCTTGGGAAAAGCTAGTCAATGCCTTCTTGGCAAAGTTCTTTCCACCTCAAAAATTGAGTAAGCTTAGAGTGGAAGTCCAAACCTTCAGACAGAAGGAAGGAGAATCCCTCTATGAAGCTTGGGAAAGATACAAACAATTGATCAGAAAGTGTCCCACTGATATGCTTTCTGAATGGAGCATCATAGGTATTTTCTATGATGGTCTCTCTGAACTGTCCAAGATGTCTTTGGATAGCTCTTCTGGAGGATCTCTTCATTTGAAGAAGACGCCTACTGAAGCTCAAGAACTGATTGAAATGGTTGCAAATAACCAATTCATGTACACTTCTGAAAGGAATCCTGTGAACAATGGGACTAGTCAGAAGAAAGGAGTTCTTGAGATTGACACTCTGAATGCCATATTGGCTCAGAATAAAATATTGACTCAACAAGTCAATATGATTTCTCAAAGTCTGTATGGGATGCAAAATGCACCAAGCAGTACTAAGGAAGCTTCATCTGAGGAAGAAGCTTATGATCCTGAGAACCCTTCAATAGAAGAGGTGAATTACATGGGAGAACCCTATGGAAACACCTACAATCCTTCATGGAGAAATCATCCAAATCTTTCATGGAAGGATCAACAGAGACCTCAACAAGGTTTCAACAATAATAATGGTGGAAGAAACAGGTTTAGCAATAGCAAGCCTTTTCCATCATCTTCTCAGCAACAGACAGAGAGTTCTAAGCAGAATACCTCTGACTTAGCAACTATGGTCTCTGATCTGATCAAAACCACTCAAAGTTTCATGACTGAAACTAGGTCCTCCATCAGAAATCTGGAAGGACAAGTGGGTCAGCTGAGCAAGAAAATTACTGAACTCCCTCCAAGTACTCTTCCAAGCAATACAGAAGAAAATCCAAAAGGAGAGTGCAAAGCCATTAACATGGCCGAATTCTGGGAGGAAGAAGAGGCAGTGAACGCCATTGAGGAAGACCTCACTGAACGTCCACTGACCTCCAATGAGTTCCCCAATGAGGAACCTTGGGAATCTGAGGCTCAAGATGAGCCCATAGAGATTCCATTGGACTTACTTCTGCCATTCATGAGCTCTGACGAGTATTCTTCTTCTGAAGAGGATGAGTATGTCACTGAAGAGTAAGTTGATAAATACCTTGGAGCAATCATGAAGCTAAATGACAAGTTATTTGGAAATGAGACTTGGGAGGATGAACCCCCTTTGCTCACCAAAGAACTGGATAACTTGTCTAGGCAGCAATTGCCTCAAAAGAGGCAGGACCCTGGGAAGTTTTCTATACCTTGTACCATAGGCACCATGACCTTCAAAAAGGCCTTGTGTGACTTAGGGTCAAGTGTGAACCTCATGCCCCTCTCTGTAATAGAGAAATTAGGGATCTTTGAGGTGCAAGCTGCAAAAATCTCACTAGAGATGGCAGACAACTCAAGAAAACAAGCTTATGGACTTGTAGAGGATGTTTTGGTGAAGATTGAAGACCATTACATCCCTGCTGATTTCATAGTCCTAGAGACTGGGAAGTGCATGGATGAATCCATCATCCTTGGCAGACCCTTCCTAGCCACAGCAAAGGCTGTGATTGATGTTGATAGAGAAGAGTTGATCATTCAAGTGAATGAAGAATCCTTGGTGTTTAAGGCCCAAGGATATCCCTCTGTCATCATGGAGAGGAAGCATGAAGAGCTTCTCTCAAAACAGAGCCAAACTGAGCCCCCACAGTCAAACTCTAAGTTTGGTGTTGGGAGGCCACAACCAAACTCTAAGTTTGGTGTTGAACCCCCACATTCAAACTCTAAGTTTGGTGTTGGGAGGTTCCAACACGGTTCTGAGCATTTCTGAGGCTCCATGAGAGTCCTCTGTCAAGCTAGTGACACTAAAGAAGCGCTTGTTGGGAGGCAACCCAATGTTTTATAATTAATTATTTTCTTTTGTTATTTTATCTTTTTTGTAGGTTGATGATCATAAGAAGTCACAAAAACAATGAAAAAAGCAAAAACAGAATGAAAAACAGGAAGAAAAACAGCACACCCTGGAGGAAGATGCTGCTGGCGTTCAAACGCCAGTCAGCCTAGCAGTTGGGCGTTTAACACCCAGTCTGGCACCCATCTGGGCGTTTAACGCCAGAAAGGGGCACCAGACTGGCGTTAAACGCCAGTAAAGGGCAAGAACCTGGCGTTAAACGCCAGGAATGGGCACCAGCCCGGCGTTTAACGCCAGAAATGGCTCAAAACGTGGATTTTGATGCCATTTGGTGCAGGGATGCCTTTTCCTTGACACTACAGGATCTGTGGACCCCACAGGACCCTACCATCACTCTCTCTCTTCTTCCCCCATTCACCAATCACCTCAACACCTCTTCCCCAAAAACCCCTCACCTATCAAATCCCATCTTTCTCTTCACCACTCACATCCATCCTTCATAAACCCCACCAACCTCACCCTTCAAATTCAAACCACTTTCCCTCCCAAACCCACCCATCATGGCCGAACCCTTTACCCCCTCTCTCCTATATATACCCTTCTTCAACCCTTCATTTTCACACAACCTAAACACCACTTTTCCCCCTCTTTGGCCGAACACACCACCATCTCCCTCTTCCTCATTTCTTCTTCTTCTACTCTCTTCTTTCTTCTTTTGCTCGAGGACGAGCAAACATTTTAAGTTTGGTGTGGTAAAAGCGTTGCTTTTTCGTTTTTCCATAACCATTATGGCATCCAAGGCCGGAGAAACCTCTAGAAAGAGGAAAGGGAAGGCAAAGGCTTCCACCTCCGAGTCATGGGAGATGGATAGATTCCTCTCAAGGGTGCATCAAGACCACTTCTATGAAGTTGTGGCCTTGAAGAAGGTGATCCCCGAGGTCCCTTTTTCACTCAAAAAGGATGGAGTACACAAGAGATCCTACTCATCATGAGATCCCTGAGATTCCTCAAGGGACGAATTTTCCTCCACAAAACTATTGGGAGCAACTAAACACCTCCCTAGGAGAGTTAAGTTCCAACATGGGACAACTAAGGGTGGAGCATCAAGAACACTCCATCATCCTTCATGAGATTAGAGAAGATCAAAGAATCATGAGGGAGGAGCAACAAAGACAAGGAAGAGACATTGAGGAGCTCAAGCACTCCATAGGATCTTCAAGAGCAAGAAAGAGCCGCCATCACTAAGGTGGACCCGTTCCTTGATTTCCTTGTTATTTATTCTTCTGTTTTTCGAATTTTATGCTTATGTTATCCATGTTTGTGTCTTGTGATCATTAGTGTCCTAGTGTCTATGCCAAAAAGTTATATGAATCCATCACCTTTCTTAAATGGAAACTGTTTTTATCACAAAAGAACAAGAAGTACAGGATTTCGAATTCATCTTTAAAACTAGCTTAATTAGTTTGATGTGGTGGCAATACTTTTGTTTTCTGAATGTATGCTTAAACAGTGCATATGTCTTTTGAATTTGTGGTTCATGAATGTTAAAATTGTTGGCTCTTGAAAGAATGATGAAAAAGGAGACATGTTACTGAGGATCTGAAAAATCATAAAAATGATTCTTGAAGCAAGAAAAGGCAGTGAAAAAAAAAAGGGAGAAAAAGAAAACGAAAAAAATAGAGAGAAGAAAAAGAAAAGAAAGAAATAAGAGTTGTGATCCAAGGCAAATAAGAGTGTGCTTAAGAACCCTGGACACCTCTAATTGGGGACTTTAGCAAAGCTGAGTCACAATCTGAAAAGGTTCACCCAATTATGTGTCTGTGGCATGTATGTATCCGGTGGTAATACTGGAAAACAGAGTGCTTTGGGCCACGGCCAAGACTCAATAAGTAGCTGTGTTCAAGAATCATCATACTTAACTAAGAGAATCAATAACACTATCTGGATTCTGAGTTCCTAAAGAAGCCAATCATTCTGAATTTCAAAGGATAAAGTGAGATGCCAAAACTGTTCGGAGGCAAAAAGCTACTAGTCCCGCTCATCTAATTTGGAGCTAAGTTTCATTGATAATTTGGAGTCTATAGTATATTCTCTTCTTTTTATCTTATTTGATTTTCAGTTGCTTGGGGACAAGCAACAATTTAAGTTTGGTGTTGTGATGAGCGGATAATTTGTATACTTTTTGGCATTGTTTTTAGTATGTTTTTAGTATCTTTTAGTTAGTTTTTATTATATTTTTATTAGTTTTTAGTTAAAATTCACTTTTCTGGACTTTACTATGAGTTTGTGTGTTTTTCTGTGATTTCAGGTATTTTCTGGCTGAAATTGAGGGATCTGAGCAAAAATCTGATCCAGAGACTCAAAAGGACTGCAGATGCTGTTGGATTCTGACCTCCCTGCACTCGAAGTGGATTTTCTGGAGCTACAGAAGCCCAATTGGCGCGCTCTCAACGGCTTTGGAAAGTAGACATCCTGGGCTTTCCAGCAATATATGATAGTCCATACTTTGCCCAAGATTTGATGGCCCAAACCGGCGTTCAAAGTCACCTCAAGAAATCCCAGCGTTAAACGCTGGAACTGGCACCCAAATGGGAGTTAAACGCCCAAACTGGCACTAAAGCTGGCGTTTAACTCCAAGAGGAGTCTCTGCACGAAATTTGCTTCATTGCTCAGCCCAAGCACACACCAAGTGGGCCCGGAAGTGGATTTTATGTCATTTACTCATTTCTGTACACCTTAGGTTACTAGTTTTCTATAAGTAGGACCTTTGACTATTGTATTAAAGGTTTTTGGATCTTTATATCTTTTGATCACTTTAGATCTTAGATCATTGGGAGGCTGGCCATTCGGCCATGCCTAGACCTTATGCTTATGTATTTTCAACGGTGGAGCTTCTACACACCATAGATTAAGGTGTGGAGCTCTGCTGTACCTCGAGTATTAATGCAATTACTATTGTTCTTCCATTCAATTCCGCTTGTTCTTTATCCAAGATATCACTTGTTCTTCAACTTGATGAAGGTGATGATTGACGCCCATCACCATTCTCACTCATGAACAAAGTGACTGACAACCACTCTTGTTCTACTAGCATTCGAGGCTCTAGTGAATATCTCTTGGATTCCTGATTGCACGATGCATGGTTGATCGCCTGACAACCGAGTGCTCGCCTGACAAACGAGCCAACCATTCCGTGAGATCAGAGTCTTCGTGGTATAGGCAAGAACTGATGGCGGCATTCAAGAGAATCCGGAAGGTCTAACCTTGTCTGTGGTATTCTGAGTAGGATTCAATGACTGAATGACTGTGACGTGCTTCAAACCTGTAACTTACTGGGCGTTAGTGACAGACGCAAAAGAATCACTGGATTCTATTCCAGTAGGGGAGGGAACCACACCGGTGATTGGCAGCACTGTGACAGAGTGTGTGCATTAGCTTTCACTGCGAGGATGGGAGGTAGCTGCTGACAACAGTGAAACCCTACACGAGCTTGCCATGGAAAGGAGTAAGAAGAATTGGATGAAGACTGTAGGAAAGCAGAGAGACGGAAGGGAAGGCATCTTCATGCGCTTATCTGAAGTTCCTACCAATGAATTACATAAGTATCACTATCTTTATCTTTTATGTTATTTTCGTTCATCACCATATACATTTGAGTTTGCCTGACTAAGATTTACAAGATGACCATAGCTTGCTTCAATACTAACAATCTCCGTGGGATCGACCCTTACTCGCGTAAGGTTTATTACTTGGACGACCCAGTGCACTTGCTGGTTAGTTGTGCGAAGTTGTGTAATGCCATGGTATTGAGCCACCAAGTTCTTGGAGCCATTACCGGGGATTATGAGAGTTGTGAAAAAGTATAGTTCACAATTTCGCGCACCAGTCATCCTTTAAAAAGTGAAGGAAAGTCAAATGAGCTTTATCAATGCTAGTCCATAAGTCCTAGCCACTCACTAATTGAATTAATGAAAGCTATAGTCAATGGATACCAATTATCAAACAATTGGACATTAGTAACTCAAGGGTTCCTAAGTTACCATCCCAAGTCAAGAACACAAAAATCTACTCTAACATCCTTCTTAGCATTTTGTCAAACACTTGGAAGGCATAAAAGGAAAAGTATAGTAAATTGCAAGAATTAATAAAATCTACTACTATGGGTATTGTGTGCATTTTCTTTGCTTGCCATGATGTGCCACTGTTGTCGCCTCTATATTCTCCTCTACTTCTTTTGTCTTTTCTCTTGCTTGCGCTGACTCTCTATGCCTCTGCTGCCAGCTTGAAGTTTTGCCTGTGTCACTTCCCTCCCCCGTTACTTTCTGCACCCCCTTTTGCCACTCTGCACTATACAACCAGAATCTACTCCATATTGAATTTTGCCTCACCATTGATCTGCTCTCTTTTATTTTTTTGTTTATTAAAATAACAGATGATGTTCTTGCCTTTCTCTTTCCTCACAAATAGTATTTTGAAAATTTTTTACTATTTTTGCTGATTGATTTTTGGTGGTATGTCTGATAATAAGGTAGAAAGAGTGGTTGGTAGTGGCAGTGGTGATATATAATTTTAAAAAAAATTATTATGGGACTAATATAGACTTTTTATAATTTTTATTGTATCTTATTCAATATTTTACCAAACACAATACTTATACACTAATAATTCGTGTTTATGTCTTTAATGTCTATGTCTTTGTGTCTATGTATCAATGTATTCGTAAACCAAATGCTGCCTAACATCACGATCAGATACAATAGACCTAGAAAAATTATGCAAACAAACAAATTCTTTAAAGAATAAATCAGCAACATGTGTGGCATTATCAGTTTTATGACATGCAATGAAATGTGCTATTTTGCTAAATATATCCACAATAACAAAGATAATATCTCTACCTTTTCTAGTCCTAGATAATCTAAGTACCAAATTCATAAAAATATCAATCTAAAGATGAATTGGAATAGACAAAGGTGTATACAAACCATGTGATAAGGATTTAGATTTGGCTTGTTTGCATGCAATACATCTAGACAAAGTCTTTCAATATCTCTATGCATGTGAAACCAATAAAAATGCCCAGTTAAAATATCTAAATTCTTTTGAACTCTAGAGTGACCCATTAGACTACCACTATGTGATTCCTGAATAAGCAACTCCCTAATAAAGCAAGTAGGCACACACATCCTATGACCTCTGAAAAAAAACTATCATGTATATAGAATTTGTTATTTGCACCATTCTCACATGCAACATATATAGGGGAAAATTTTGAATAAGTTGCATACGATTTTTTCATACACTCAAAACCTAACAACTTAGAAGTAAGGATAGTGATTAAGGAATACCTCCTAGATAATGCAACAGTAACCACACTCTCATTACCTTACTTATATGCAATCACATATGGAAAGGATTCAAGAAATTCTACCCACTTTACATGTCTTTTGTTCAACTTTCATTGGCCTTTCAAGTACTTTAAGGATTTATGGTCAATATACATTACAAACTTCTAAGGTTGCAAGTAACGTTACCAAATTTCCAAAGCTCTTACCATGGCATATAACTCTTTATCATAAGTTAAGTATTTGAGATGAGCTCCATTCAACTTCTCACTGAAATAAGTTATTGCTCACTTTTCCTACATCAAAGCAGCACCTATACCAATTCGAAGGTATTACATCTATTCTTAATATATAAAAGTAGATGAATAAGTTTATCCACATTTCTTTTAAGACATATTTCTCTTCCTTCTAATTCCATGTCAGCAACATTGCTTACTTGGAAAAATTTTAGAATCGACCACTCCATTTTTGCTAAATCAACTATTATTCCTAAATTAACAAAAAAATAACCGAAGTATTTAAACCTCGGATCGTCTCTCAGGGAATTACAGGGAAGTGTGCTCAATCATTGGTTATGGGTTGTATATTTTGGGGTTTTGAAATAAGAGGCAAGAAGTATAAATGACAAGAAAGTAAATGAAACCCAAATGATAAAAAGGTCTTGGCAATGATTGTTGGTTAAGGATCTCTATCCTTGTTACTAACCACAACATGATAATTGCAAGGATTGATCCCATTAAGTCATCCTTTAACAAGTGAAGGAAAGTCAAATGAGCTTTATCAATGCTAGTCCATAAGTCCTAGCCACTCACTAATTGAATTAATGAAAGCTAGAGTCAATGGATACCAACTATCAAACACTTGGCCATTAGTAACTCAAGGGTTCCTAAGTTACCATCCCAAGCCACGAACACAAAAGTCTACTCTAACATCCTTCCTAGCATTTTGTCAAACACTTGGAAGGCATAAAAGGAAAGTATAGTAAATTGCAAGAATTAATAAAATCTACTACTATGGGTATTGTGTGCATTTTCTTTGCTTGCCACGATGTGCCACTGTTGTCGCCTCTATATTCTCCTCTACTTCTTTCGTCTTTTCTCCTGCTTGCACTGATTCTCTACGCCTCTGCTGCCAGCTTCAAGTTTCGCCTATGTCACTTTCCTCCCCCGTTACTTTCTGCCCCATTTTGCCACTCTGCACTATACAACCAGAATCTACTCCATATTAGTTTTTGCCTCACCATTGATCTGCCCTCTTTTATTTTTTTTCTTTATTAAAAAAATAGATGATGTTCTTGCCTTTCTCTTTCCTCACAAATAGTATTATGAAATTTTTTTACTATTTTGGATAATTGATTTTTGGTGGTATGTGTGATAATAAGGTAGAAGGGGTGGTTGGTAGTGGCAGTGGTGATATATAATTTTTTTTTAAGAAATTATTATGAGATTAATATAGACTTTTTATAATTTTTAGTGTATCTTATTCAATATTTTACCAAACATAACACATATACACTAATAATTTGTGTTATGTCTTTAATGTCTATGTCTTTGTGTCTACATATCAATGTATTCGTAAACCAAATGCTGCCTAACATCACGGTCAGATACAATAGACCTAGAAAAATTATGCAAATGAACAAATTCTTTAAAGAATAAATCAGCAATATGTGTGGCATTATCAGTTTTATGACATTCAATGAAATATGCTATTTTGCTAAATCTATCCACAATAACCAAGATAATATCTCTACCTTTTCTAGTCCTAGATAATCTAAGTACCAAATTCATAGAAATATCAATCTAAGGATGAATAGGAATAGACAAACGTGTATACAAACCATGTGATAAGGATTTAGATTTAGCTTGCTTACATGCAATACATCTAGACAAAGTATTTCAATATCTTTATGCATGTGAAACCAATAAAAATGCCCAGTTAAAATATCTAAATTCTTTTGAACTCTAGAGTGACCCATTAGACTACCACTACGTGATTCATGAATAAGCAACTCCCTAATAAAGCAAGTAGGCACACAAATCCTATGACCTCTGAAAAAAAACTATCATGTTTATAGAATTTTTTATTTTCACCATTCTCACATGCAACATATATATAGGCAAATTTTGAATAAGTTGCATACGTAATGAGCGGATAATTTATACACTTTTTGGCATTGTTTTTAGGTAGTTTTTAGTAGGATCTAGCTACTTTTAGGGATATTTTTATTAGTTTTTATGCAAAATTCACATTTCTGGATTTTACTATGAGTTTGTGTGTTTTTCTGTGATTTCAGATATTTTCTGGCTGAAATTGAGGGACCTGAGCAAAACTCTGATAGAAGGCTGACAAAGGACTGCTGATGCTATTGGATTCTGACCTCCCTGCACTCAAAATAGATTTTCTGGAGTTACAAAACTCCAAATGGTTCACTCTCAATGGTGTTGGAAAGTAGACATCCAGAGCTTTCCAGAAATATATAATAGTTTATACTTTATTCGAGAATAGATGATGCAAACTGGCGTTCAACGCCAGTTCCATGCTGCATTCTGGAGTCAAATGCCAGAAACACGTCACGAACCAGAGTTAAATGCCAAAAACACGTTACAACTTGGCGTTTAACTCCAAAAGAAGCCTCTGCACGTATAAAGCTCAAGCTCAGCCCAAGTACACACCAAAGTGGACCCCGAAAGTAGATTTCTGCATCAATCACTTATCTCTGTAACCCTAGTAGCTAGTTTTAGTATAAATAGAACTTTTTACAATTGTACTAGTGTCTTTTGACCATTCGGTCTTTTGATCACACCTTTGGATTATTTTTGGATTACCTTATGATCCTTTGATCACGTTTATGGGGGCTGGCCATTCGGCCATGCCTGAACCTTGATCACTTATGTATTTTCAACGGTGGAGTTTCTACACACCATAGACTAAGGGTGTGGAGCTCTGCTGTACCTTGAAGTTTTAATGCAATTACTACTATTTTCTCTTCAATTCAGCTTATTCTTGTTCTAAGATATCTGTTGCACTTCAACCTGATGGATGTGATGATCCGCGACACTCATCATCATCCATCCTTATGAACGCGTGACTGACAACCACCTCCGTTCTACCTTAGACTGAGAGTGTGTCTCTTAGATTCCTTAATCAGAATCTTTGTGGTATAAGCTAGAACCCTTTGGCGGTCATTCTTGAGAATCTGAAAAGTCTATACCTTGTATATGGTATTCCGAGTAGAATTCAGGGATTGAATGACTGTGACGAGCTTTAAACCTGCGATTGTTATACGTGATGACAAACGCAAAAGAATCAATGCATTCTATTCTGACATGATTGAGAACCGATAGATGATTAGCTGTACTGTGACAAGAGCATTTGGACCTTTTTCACTGAGAGGATGGGAAGTAGCCATTGACAATGGTGATGCCCTACATACAGCTTGCCATGGAAACGAGTATGAAGGATTGAAAGTAAAAAAGCAGTATGTTGCAGAGATTCAACAGGGATAAAGCATCTCCATACACTTATCTGAAATTCACACCAATGATTTACATAAGTATTTCTATCTTTATTTTATGTTTTATTTATCTTTATATTCGAAAACTCCATAACCATTTGAATCAACCTAACTGAGATCTACAAGATGACTATAGCTTACCTCATACCAACAATCTACGTGGGATCGACCCTTACTCACGTAAGGTTTATTACTTGGATGACCCAGTGCACTTGCTGGATAATTGTGCAGAGTTGTGAAGAAAGCGCTGAGTTAGTAGATGCGCATACCAAGTTGAATGTCATTGTTAGAGATCACAATTTCTTGCACCAATATGATTTTTTCATACACTCAAAACCTAACAACTTAGAAGTAAAGATAGTGATTAAGGAATATCTCCTAGATAATGCAACAGTAACACGCAATCACATCTGGAAAAGATTCAAGAAATACTACCCACTTTACATGTCTTTTGTTCAACTTTCATTAGCCTTTCAAGTACTTTAAGGATTTATGGTCAACATACATTACAAACTTCTTAGGTAGCAAGTAATGTTACCAAACATCCAAAGCTCTCACCAAGGCATATAACTCCTTATCATAAGTTAAGTACTTGAGATGAGCTCCATTAAACTTCTCACTGAAATAAGTTATTGCTCACTTTTCCTGCATCAAAGTAGCACCTATACCAATTCGAAGGCATTACATCTATTCTTAATATATAAAAGAAGATGAATAAGTTTATCCACATTACTTTTAAGACATCTTTCTCTTCCTACTAATGCCATGTCAGCAACATTTTTTACTTGGCAAAATTTTAGAATCGACCACTCCATTTTTGCCAAATCAACTATTATTTCTAAATCAGCAAAAAATAACTGAAGTATTTAAACCTCGGGTCATCTCTCAAGAAATTGCAAGGAAGTGTGCTCAATCATTGGTTATGGGTTATATATTTTGGGATTTTGAAATAACAGACAAGAAGTATAAATGACAAGAAAGTAAATGAAACTCAAATAATAAAAAGGTCTTGGCAAGGGTCGTTGGTTAAGGATCTCTATCCTTGTTACTAACCACAACATGATAATTGCTAGGATTAATCCCATTAAGTCATCCTTTAACAAGTGAAGGAAAGTCAAATGAGCTTTATCAATGCTAGTCCATAAGTCCTAGCCACTCACTAATTGAATTAATAAAAGCTAGAGTCAATGGATACCAATTATCAAACACTTGGACATTAGTAACTCAAGGGTTCCTTAGTTACCATCCCAAGCCAAGAATACAAAAATCTACTCTAACATCCTTCCTAGCATTTTGTCAAACACTTGGAAGGCATAAAAGAAAAGTATAGTAAATTGCAAGAATTAATAAAATCTACTACTATGGGTATTGGGTGCATTTTCATTGCTTGCCACGATGTGCCACTGTTGTCGCCTCTATATTCTCCTCTACTTCTTTTGTCTTTTCTCCTGCTTGCACTGATTCTCTACACCTCTGCTGCTAGCTTCAAGTTTCGCCTGTGTCACTTCCCTCCCCCGTTACTTTCTGCCCCCTTTTGCCACTCTGCACTATACAACCAGAATCTACTCCATATTGATTTTCACCTTACCATTGATCTGCTCTCTTTTATTTTTTTTTGTTTATTAAAAAAATAGATGATGTTCTTACCTTTCTCTTTCCTCACAAATAGTATTATGAAAAGTTTTTACTATTTTTGCTGATTGATTTTTGGTGGTATGTGTGATAATAAGGTAGAAGGGGTGGTTGGTAGTGACAGTGGTGATATATAATTTTTTAAAAATATTATTATGGGATTAATATAGACTTTTTATAATTTTTATTGTATCTTATTTAATATTTTACCAAACGCAATACATATACACTAATAATTTGTGTTTATGTCTTTAATGTCTATGTCTTTATGTCTATGTATCAATGTATTTGTAAAACAAATGCTGCCAAACATCATGGTCAGATACAATAGACCTAGAAGAATTATGCAAACGAACAAATTCTTTAAAGAATAAATCAGCAACATGTGTGGCATTATCAGTTTTATGACGTGCAATAAAGTATGCTATTTTGCTAGATCTATCCACAATAACAAAGATAATATCTCTACCTTTTCTAGTCCTAGATAATCTAAGTACCAAATTCATAGAAATATCAATCTAAGGATTAATAGGAATAGACAAAGGTGTATACAAACCATGTAATAAGGATTTAGATTTGGCTTGCTTGCATACAATATATCTAGACAAAGTCTTTTAATATCTCTATGCATGTGAAACCAATAAAAATGCCTAGTTAAAATATCTAAATTTTTTTTAACTCTAGAGTGACCCATTAGACTACCACTATGTGATTCATGAATAAGCAACTCCCTAATAAAGCAAGTAGGCACATAAATCTTATGACCTCTGAAAAAAAACTATCATGTTTATAGAATTTGTTATTTGCACCATTCTCACATGCAACATATATAGAGGCAAATTTTGAATATGTTGCATACGATTTTTTCATACACTCAAAACCTAACAACTTAGAAGTAAGGATAGTGATTAAGGAATACCTCCTAGATAATGCAACAGTAACCACACTTTCATTACCTTACTTATATGCAATCACATATGGAAAAGATTCAAGAAATTCTACTCACTTTACATGTCTTTTGTTCAACTTTCATTGGCCTTTCATGTACTTTACTAAAATAAGTTATTGCTCACTTTTCCTGCATCAAAGCAGCACCTATACCAATTCGAAGGCATTACATCTATTCTTAATATATAAAAGTAGATGAATAAGTTTATCCACATTACTTTTAAGACATCTTTCTCTTCCTAATAATGCCATGTCAGCAACATTGCTTACTTGGCAAAATTTTAGAATCGACCACTCCATTTTTGCCAAATCAACTATTATTTCTAAATCAACAAAAAAATAACCGAAGTATTTAAATCTCGGGTCGTTTCTCAAGGAATTGCAGTGAAGTGTGCTCAATCATTGGTTATGGGTTGTATATTTTGGGGTTTTGAAATAAGAGACAAGAAGTATAATTGACAAGAAAGTAAATGAAACTCGAATGATAAAAAGGTCTTGGCAAGGGTTGTTGGTTAAAGATCTCTATCCTTATTACTAACCACAACATGATAATTGCAAGGATTAATCCCATTAAGTCATCCTTTAACAAGTGAAGGAAAGTCAAATGAGCTTTATCAATGCTAGTCCATAAGTCCTAGCCACTCAATAATTGAATTAATGAAAGCTAGAGTCAATGGATACCAATTATCAAACACTTGGACATTAGTAACGCAAGGGTTCCTAAGTTTCCATCCCAATCCCAGAACACAAAAATCTACTCTAACATCCTTCCTAGCATTTTGTCAAACACTTAGAAAGAATAAAAGGAAAGTATAGTAAATTGCAAGAATTAATAAAATCTACTACTATGGGTATTATGTGCATTTTCTTTGCTTGCCACGATGTGCCACTATTGTCGCCTCTATATTCTCCTCTACTTCTTTTATCTTTTCTCCTCCTTGCACTGATTCTCTACGCCTCTGCTGCCAGCTTCAAGTTTCGCCTGTGTCACTTCCCTTCCCCGTTACTTTTTGCCCCCCTTTTGCCATTCTGTACTATACAACCAAAATCTACTCCATATTGATTTTCGCCTCACCATTGATATGTTCTCTTTTATTTTTTTATTAAAAAAATAGATGATGTTCTTGCCTTTTTCTTTCCTCACAACTAGTATTATGAAAATTTTATACTATTTTTGCTGATTGATTTTTGGTGGTATGTCTGATAATAAGGTAGAAGGGGTGGTTGGTAGTGGTAGTGGTGATATATAATTTTTTAAAAAAATTATTATGGGATTAATATAGACTTATTATAATTTTTATTGTATCTTATTCAATATTTTACCAAACATAATACATATACACTAATAATTTGTATTTATGTCTTTAATGTTTATGTCTTTGTGTCTATGTATCAATGTATTCGTAAACCAAATGCTGCCTAACATCACGATCAGATACAATAGACCTAGAAAAATTATGCAATCGAACAAATTCTTTAAAGAATAAATTAGCAACATGTGTAGCATTATCAGTTTTATGACATGCAATGAAATGTCCTATTTTGCTAAATCTATCCACAATAACAGATAATATCTCTACCTTTTCTAGTCCTAGATAATCTAAGTACCAAATTCATAGAAATATCAATCTAAGAATGAATAGGAATAGACAAAGGTGTATACAAACTATGTGATAAGGGTTTAGATTTGGCTTGCTAACATGCAATACATCTAGACAAAGTCTTTCAATATCTCTATGCATGTAAAACCAATAAAAATGCTCAGTTAAAATATCTAAATTCTTTTGAACTCTAGAGTGAACCATTAGACTACCACTATGTGATTCATGAATAAGCAACTCCCTAATAAAGCAAGTAGGCACACAAATCCTATGACTTCTAAAAAAAACTATCATGTTTATAGAATTTGTTATTTGGACCATTCTCACATGCAACATATATAGAGGCAAATTTTGAATAAGTTGCATACGATTTTTTCATACACTCAAAACCTAACAACTTAGAAGTAAGGATAGTGATTAAGGAATACCTCCTAGATAATGCAACAGTAACCACACTCTCATTACCTTACTTATATGCAATCACATATGGAAAAGATTCAAGAAATTCTACCCACTTTACATGTCTTTTGTTTAACTTTCATTGGCCTTTCAAGTACTTTAAGGATTTATGGACAATATACATTACAAACTTCTTAGGTAGCAAGTAATGTTACCAAACTTCCAAAGCTCTCACCAAGGCATATAACTCCTTATCATAAGTTAAGTACTTGAGATGAGCTCCATTCAACTTCTCAATGAAATAAGTTATTGCTCACTTTTCCTGCATCAAAGCAATACTTATACCAATTCGAAGTCATTACATCTATTCTTAATATATAAAAGTAGATGAATAAGTTTATCCACATTACTTTTAAGACATCATTCTCTTCCTACTAATGCCATGTCAGCAACATCGCTTACTTGGCAAAATTTTAGAATCGACCACTCCATTTTTGCCAAATCAACTATTATTCTAAATTAGCAAAAAAATAAAATATACAAAAAATATACAATAGAAATATGTACAAATTAGGCTACTAAATTACCAATGACAATCATTAGAAATTATTAGTGTCTATCTAAATTTGTAATCTAAAAGAATCTATATTCCTATATTTATTATATTTTACCGCTATAAATAATACAATAAATTTATAACCCCAATAATTAATTAATTTATTTTTATAAATAACTCATTAAATTTAATAAACATCCATATTATAAATATCATAATAATTTATTAATCATAATAAATTCCATGTTACAAATATTCAAATTCTATACTATTTGAACTATTTATATAAGTCTCTTATCACTATTTCTTCAAATAACATCAAATTTAGCACAAGAAATTTGTTTTCGCACTACACAACATCTCAAATTTACTCAATGGAGCATCATTCTTTGGACAATATCACCAAACAAACAGACAATTAGTTTAACAAAGTTTGCGTGGTTCGTCTATGAGAAACATTAACACCCAAAAATGAAGAAGAGTCTCTTTGCTTAGTTCGCGTGGTTCGTCTGTGAGAAACATTAACACGCACAAATGAAGAAGATTCTCTTTGACTAGAAATGATTATATTAGATAAAACGGTACAAAACAAACATATTTATTGTATTTTTAAATTGGATATACGAAAAAAATACTTTAATTATTTTTGCTTTTTATATTATTTTATAATACTTTATATATAATTGTATTTTAATATCGTTAAAATTATACTTCTTTCAATATGCTATTCATTGTTTCTTTTCTAATATCTTAAAAAAATAAATGTAGTCAATTTTTTTAACTAATTATTAGTTATGATTTACTAACACTGCAGGGAACATCTCTTCATGTAATTGTGAAAAGAAATATGATGAACAAATTCAAACATTTGTTATAAGAAGGAAAAGTCTATACTATAAAAAATTAAAAAAAAAGATACAAATGATTTGTATAGACCAATTAAAGGTACAATGAAAGCAAACTTTTTACTCACAACTGTTGTGAAAGAAATTATAGATTCAATTTTGAACATTTTTCAACACTATTTTGAATTTGCATCACTTAAGACATTGTTTGACAGATTTTCTACACATGTTTGTTCTTTTTATTGTAGATGTCATTGAAAAACTGCATGCATATCAAGAGATTAAAAGAAAGAAAACCATACAAATTCAAGACACATCTTCAAAAGAACATATATGCAAAGATGGAATAAACAACACAATAGAAAGTGCTACAACTCAACAATTTATAAAGAACATGCCTTCACAAGAATCTATGATAAAAAAAGAAAGTAACAACTCTAACAATAATCAATAAAGAAGAAGGAGAATGAGCGCCACATAATAAAACTAAGTCCATCAACTAAAACAAATGCAAAAATCAAACCACCAAATAAAAATGTCACTTTGTACAATTCCAACATCCAAATCTTTTCTACTACAAATTATTTTAAACAAAATGCCTTTTAAATTTAAATTTAGTTTACCCATATTCAATTTAATTCTACAAAACATAGCCATTTTTAATATTTATTATATACTATCATTAATTTACCGCCCGCGCATGGCGTAGGTCTCATTCTAGTTCTATTTTAAAAGTCTTAGAAAATTCGGCAAAATAATAATGGATGTAGAACACAACAAAATTTTCAAATTGTTAAAAGTAATTTCTTGTTTTTTTTCATTTAAAATCTACATCTTTTTTTATGATTTCGGTTAAAGGTGCAACAACAATAATGAAAAAATCTTTCACAAAATTACTAAGGAATTAGGGTTTAGTCAATCACAGTTTTCCATGAAGTAAATCTTGCATTATTAAAATAGTTGGTAAGAAATAGTAATATGGAAAATAAACAACTTCGAAACCTTAACTATTTTCTCTCATATATTCTTCACACCGAATTCACTGTTTGCCGTCTAAACTTCTGATTTACTATTTAATGCAATTAAAACCTAATTGTATGACTAAGTAATTCATTCAACCATTGTTTCTTGGTCCATCAATCCTCGTGGGATCGACCCTCACTCACCTGAGATATTACTTGGTACGACCCGGTGCACTTGCCCGTAAGTTGTAGATTGTAAATTCCGCACTAGCATTCATCAGTAGTGTGCCCATGTTTCTGATGAAAGGTGCAGTATTTGGATTTATCTACGTTCTTCATGTCCTGGTAATTTTTGGCTTTTTGAGGAGGCTTGATGAGCTTTGCATTCAGGATTTCTTTGATTATCTCCTCCCTTTTGGTGTTGAATTATGTATAGAAGTCATAATGGGGGGTTAATTTAAAGGTCTTTTTGTAATCCCGAGATTTATCCTCGTCCTTATTGTTGTTGGTTTTTTTTCCAACTTTTGAGCTTGACTAAGTTCGTCAATCTCCATTTGACCTTTAACTTTCTCGCGAAACTCTACAAGTATTTTTAGTTTTGCTACAGTGATTGCTTCTTAGAATTTTCCTAGACGAGGTCCACTTTTGATGGCATGTAAATGTATTTCGGAATGGAGATCTGGGATGGTTATTGCCACCTTCGTAAAACGAGTAATATAGTCTCTCAGACTTCCATTTTGTCCTTGCTTGATTGTGTTCAAGTAGTCGAAATCATGTAGATAAATGGAAGTTGTAGCAAACTGATCTTCAAATAGTTTTGCCAATTCCTAAAAATGAGAAATAAAATCTACAGACAAAGAATAAAACGAATCAAGTGCAGGACCATCTAAGAAGGTAGAAAAACAACGATATAAAATAGTTTACTATCATTATAAATCGGATTTCTTGATGTGCTTCTTCGGGTCACCTAATCCGTCATAACGAGTTAACGTCGTTGGCAGAGTGAACCTTTTGGACATTTGAAAATTCATGACATCAACCATGAATGGACCAATGGCATTGTCCAATTCATCGTCACCATTGGCTTGTGGATCTTCTTCTCGCCGTTATGTGTCAGAGACGTGTGTTGGATCAGAATTGTCTTCCCCATCCTCTGGTCACTCATTATGACTATTATTATTTTCAATCCGAGCATTGGTTAACTCGGCTATTTGGTTTGTTATTCTTTGATTTTCTTCCGCTATGCGCTGATTAGCCTGTTGTAATGAAAAAAGTTTATATTTCTCGGCCCCACGGTCGGTGCCAATTGGTCTCGTGTGATGATCGGGGTATAGCTCGTGCTCTAATAGTCAACTCCGAGCTTCTTGTCTGGGAAGAGTTATACCTTGGTGCAGAAAAAACAAAAGAGAAAGGTACCAGCAAAAGGCACTCCCGTCCTCAAGTCAATAAGTGTGTGAAACGATCATATCATGATAAAATGTCTTATCTTTCTTATATGTGAGGTGAGATAATGACAGTTATATTTCAAGAATAATTTGTATTAAAGAAAAATAATATCATATCAGGACATTATGATATTTGTTTTGAAGTATAAAGCCAAATTATAACGTTTGAACGAATTATATGTTTGATCGAGTTATGACAATGATATCAATTATTAAAGAAGTTGTTTAAGTTGATTGATTTTTTTGTTGATGGTCTCTATCCTTTCTCTTTTATTTTTGGCACTTAAAACATTTTAGTGCAAAAGCTACTTTGATCTTTGAAAATTTTATGAGAAATAGGTACTATTTTATATAAAGACTACTTTTCAAAATGATGTTTTTATATAATAATAATAATAATAGTTAAAAATTATTAAATAATTTATCATAATATATGTTAATATTTTAATTATTATCTTTACGTAAAAATATTTTTATTCAACTAATTACCATTTTACGTATCTACTTGTAGAAAAGCTTTGTACTTAGAAGTTTACCGCAACAACACTACATTATCGTTTAATTCTTCTCTTGATTCTTCCCCTATAACTACATCATCACTACAAGAAAAATATGTTTTAGTGACAAATTTTTAGTGGCAATAATATAATAGCCACTAATTCTTTAATTTAAGTTATGCTTTTGCAGTAATTATATATTTGCCATTATTACTCTATATTATAATGGCAATTATTATTATTGCCACTAATAAATACAAAAAAATTAATAAAAAGTTTTGGTAGCCATATAATTATGGCCAATATTTTTCTTATTAAAACTACTATTAATAAATATAAACAAAATTTTAGTAAAACATTTATAGTGGCCATAGTGCAATGGCCAGGATTATTTTTATTAAAATAGTTTTTTGACCGATTACCCAAATCAATTTCATAACAGATGGAGAGAAAGAGATTCAGAGAAAGTTTAAGCTCACCGCCAAAAGCGCCGTCTCCGTCGCTACCGCCCTCGCCACCGCAGTTCAGATCGAGCAAAGGCGCCTCTCCACCAAGCAACTCCAGATCTGGTAGCAATGCCTTCTTTTCGAACAACGCTATCGCTATTTTCGGCTCTTCTCTTTTCTACTCTGCCATTGCCGATCTCTCACCTTCACACCGCACCTTCGCCGCTTGCACCGCCCCTGGTCATCTGCGTAGATGCATAAGATCGTCGTGCCAGTATATCTTCCTTTATTTTTTTATTTTTTGTTTTTCATTTTAGATTTTTGTTGATTCTAAAATTTTGCATAATTTTTTTTTGTTGTTGTCGCCGTCATTTAGCTTGCTCTCCATGGCCGCTGACGATCGGATTTCCCATCGGTAAAGAAATATAAAAATATAATCACGTTGTAAGTATAGTTTCTAAACCAACAGAAAATCCTTTCGTACAAAAGTTTTGGTTGTCACAAGTAACAAACCCCTTTGAAATTGATAACCGAAGTATTTAATCCTCGGGTCGTCTTCTCAAGGAATTGCAGGGAGGTGTTCTTATTATTGGTTGTGCAAAGGTATATTTTGGAGTTTTCAAAAGGGTTGAACAAGTAATGTAAAATAAAAAGTAGTTAAAATAATAACTAATAAAGCTCTTGGCAAGGTATGAGAACTAGAAGTCCTATCCTAGTTAGTGATGAGAATTGGATTTTTCTCCCACTTTGTTAACTTCTAACTATGAAGGTAAGTTAAGTGGGTGAATTGATTTGATTCCTCAGGTCCTAGTCTTTCCTTGGGAAAGGCTAGAGTTATTGGAACACGAATTAATTCTTGAAGAATTCTAATTTTCAATCAACAATGAGTTTGATAACTCAAGTGTCTCCAATGACTCAACCAAAGCCAAAAAAAATCTAAATTATTTATATAAATAAGCAATCATAATTCTAAAATACCTCAAATTATATTAAATGAAGATATCAATTCTAACATGGAAAAGTTCATAAATTAAATTGGAAAAATAAACAAAAGGAACATTAAACCTAGAACTTAGAAGAAATTGTAAGTTGAAATAATAAGAAATCATAAATCCTTTAAGAGGAATCCTAATCCTAAGAAAGAGGAGAGAGCCTCTCTCTCTCTCTCTCTAAAACTACATCTAAATTATGAAAAAAGAAATATGAGTCATCTCTCTTTATTCCTCCACTTTGTAGCCTTTAATCTGTGTTTTTTGGGCTTGAAACGGAATTCAAATACGTGCAGGTTGCTGGAATTTTTCCAGAACAACGTGTCCACGTGATTCACGCGTGCGCGTCGTTTTTCTATATGGCCACTACAGCGAATTATATATCAAATCGAAGTCCCGGATGTTATCTTTCCAACGCAACTGGAACCGCATCATTTGGATATCTATAGCTCAAGTTATGACTATTTGAATGCGAGAGGGTCAGGGTGACAGCTTTGGCAATTCCTTCAGTTTCTTGTATTCCTTCTACTTTTGCATACTTCCTTTCCATTCTCTAAGCCATTCCTGCCCTATAATCTCTGAAATCACTTAACACACATATCACGACATCGAATGGTAATAAGAGAGGATTAAACATAGTAATTTTAAGGTCCAAAGAAGCATGTTTTCAATCATAGCAAAAAATCAGGAAGGAAAACATAAACTCATGCAATTAGTATGAATAAGTGTATGAAAGATTGATAAAATCCACTCAATTAAGCACAAGATAAACCATAAATAGTGGTTTATCAACCTCCCCACACTTAAACATTAGCATATCCTCATGCTAAGCTCAAGAGAAGCTTTAAAAGAGTGAAGAGGAATGATAGAGAGTATGCAATGTAACATATCTATATGAATGCAATTACATGCAAAATGTTTCTACCTACTTGGTTAAAAGTAAATAAGTTCTCCAAGACAAATATGAATCAAATTCCACTAATTCAAATTACACAATAAAAGACAAGTAACTTGTAAGAAGATAGCTCATGAAAGCAGGGAACATAGAATCAAGCATTGAACCCTTACTGGTAGTGTATATGCACTCTAACTCTCAAGTGTCTAGGGTCAATCACTCTACTCTTTCCTAGTCATGCTTTCTCAACCCTGTTCTTCATCTAACCAATCAAAAAATATTTAGCATACCAATGCAAATATCATGAGGTCTTTTCAGGGTTGTATGGGGATGAGGTAAAGGTATATATATATATATATATATATATATATATATATATATATATAAGGCTAAGTGAGCTAACAAAGTGAATCCTTGATTAGTCTAAGATCTCACCTAACATATACATACTTTATATAATTTCAAAGTTCTTTACCTAGCTACCCAATTTTTTTCACTTTTGTATTACATGCTCATGCACCAAATTTATTTTTGAATTTTGTCCCATGTGCATTGGTTCTTTTTATTTTGCATTGGGGTAATTTTTGTATCCCCTTATTTAATTGCTTAAATTTTTTTAATCTCAATACACATGGTAATTTAATTATTTTGATTTCACATAAGCATGCTTCCCAGATTTTGAAATAACTTATTTAATTTAATTCCCTTTTTTCTTATCATCCCATATTCTCATAAAATTTCCCATACTTAAATTATACACAATATCTATCTTAAGCTTACCAAGGATTCAACTTGAGATTTTTAATTTGTTTTTCTGCTCAAGGCTAGTAATGTGGTTATAAAACAGAAGAGGGGGTAAAAAGGCTCAAGGGGGCTAACAAAGGTGATTGAAAGGGTAGGCTATTTGGGATAAGTGAGCAAAAACAAGTAATGGCCTCAATCATATGCAAGCACGTAAATACACTAAATAATGGACATATAGAATGGAACAAAGCAAAGATTGCAATTATAGAGAAGAAAACACACAAGAATAAAAATTTATGGTTAAATAATGTAACCATATAAATAAGCTCAAAATCTTACAGGTTGTGTGTGTGTGTATATATATATATATATATATATATATATATATATATATATATATATATATATATATAAGGCTAAGTGAGCTAACAAAGTGAATCCTTGATTAGTCTAAGATCTCACCTAACATATACATACTTTATATAATTTCAAAGTTCTTTACCTAGCTACCCAAATTTTTTCACTTTTGTATTACATGCTCATGCACCAAATTTATTTTTGAATTTTGTCCCATGTGCATTGGTTCTTTTTATTTTGCATTGGGGTAATTTTTGTATCCCCTTATTTAATTGCTTAAATTTTTTTAATCTCAATACACATGGTAATTTAATTATTTTGATTTCACATAAGCATGCTTCCCAGATTTTGAAATAACTTATTTAATTTAATTCCCTTTTTTCTTATCATCCCATATTCTCATAAAATTTCCCATACTTAAATTATACACAATATCTATCTTAAGCTTACCAAGGATTCAACTTGAGATTTTTAATTTGTTTTTCTGCTCAAGGCTAGTAATGTGGTTATAAAACAGAAGAGGGGGTAAAAAGGCTCAAGGGGGCTAACAAAGGTGATTGAAAGGGTAGGCTATTTGGGATAAGTGAGCAAAAACAAGTAATGGCCTCAATCATATGCAAGCACGTAAATACACTAAATAATGGACATATAGAATGGAACAAAGCAAAGATTGCAATTATAGAGAAGAAAACACACAAGAATAAAAATTTATGGTTAAATAATGTAACCATATAAATAAGCTCAAAATCTTACAGGTTGTGTGTGTATATATATATATATATATATATATATATATATAAGGCTAAGTGAGCTAACAAAGTGAATCCTTGATTAGTCTAAGATCTCACCTAACATATACATACTTTATATAATTTCAAAGTTCTTTACCTAGCTACCCAAATTTTTTCACTTTTGTATTACATGCTCATGCACCAAATTTATTTTTGAATTTTGTCCCATGTGCATTGGTTCTTTTTATTTTGCATTGGGGTAATTTTTGTATCCCCTTATTTAATTGCTTAAATTTTTTTAATCTCAATACACATGGTAATTTAATTATTTTGATTTCACATAAGCATGCTTCCCAGATTTTGAAATAACTTATTTAATTTAATTCCCTTTTTTCTTATCATCCCATATTCTCATAAAATTTCCCATACTTAAATTATACACAATATCTATCTTAAGCTTACCAAGGATTCAACTTGAGATTTTTAATTTGTTTTTCTGCTCAAGGCTAGTAATGTGGTTATAAAACAGAAGAGGGGGTAAAAAGGCTCAAGGGGGCTAACAAAGGTGATTGAAAGGGTAGGCTATTTGGGATAAGTGAGCAAAAACAAGTAATGGCCTCAATCATATGCAAGCACGTAAATACACTAAATAATGGACATATAGAATGGAACAAAGCAAAGATTGCAATTATAGAGAAGAAAACACACAAGAATAAAAATTTATGGTTAAATAATGTAACCATATAAATAAGCTCAAAATCTTACAGGTTGTGTGTTCTTTGGCTCAAAAACCATGTTCCAAATACAAATTCAAAAAAATTTAACACAAAAAATTTTGATTTTAAATTAGTGAAAATTTTCAAAAATAGGGTCTTTAGAAGAAACTTATTATTTTTCAACCAAGTAGAATATGCATAAAATCAAACAAACATGCAATCAAATATGCAAATGCAACAATGAACAAACAAAGAAAATAGAGTATTGGTGTTGAAAAGAAGGTAACTAACCCCTGGAAGTCGGTATCGACCTCCCCACACGTAAAGATTGCACCGTCCTTGGTGCATGCTAAGATGTGCAAGTGGATGGGGGTTGTGGTTCCTCAGCTGGTACTCTTTTTGTTCTTTTTCTTGCTGGTGGCTTATTAGAGGCTTTCTCTTTACTCTTTTTTTGGTGGCCATCCTGAAAAAGGGAGAAAGGAAAGGGACATGTAATTCAAATAGCTAGAACCGGGAGGAGGAAGGTTCAAGTGATAATCAATGCCAAGGTAAGGGATGATGTCTTAAATACATGGTCGCGACTACATGCAATTAGGACATCAATGGAAATATAGCAAGGCATATTAAAGTAATTAGATGCAAGATGTGTAAAAGCATGCAGGCAAAGGCATGGGAAGCATAGGTCAAGCATCAATTATTAAAATAAGCTGGATTAAAGAGCACTTGTATGATGACAATTGTGAATGAGAATCTCAAATACAGGTGGATTACAAGTATTGTGAGTTAAAAAAGGAATGAAAGTAATAAATCCAAATATATATTATATGAGAGCCAAATTTAAAATATCAATTGTCAAATCAATCCTTATAATATCCACAAGCTCAATTACAATAAGGTAAAATCCAAATAAAGCTCCAACACCAACATAAAAATGCATGAAAATAAAAAGAAAAGAAGAAAGAAGAAAGAAGAAAGAATTAGGATAGAGAGAAGTAGGATATGGTGGGAGAAAGTAAGGAAAACTAGGTGGCGCGCTGGATGAGTAATGCGGCGCAACCGACGCGGACGCGCTCAGTGCGCGGACGCGTGGTTCGTGAAAAACGAAAGCGGCACGGACGCCACATGGGCACCAACGTGCGACAGTGATTGTGCCTCTAGCGTGAATCCAGCGTAAGGCCAGTGATAAACCCATATTTTATGATATATTTTGTGCCTAATTTAAGTGATTTATTCAATCCTTCACTCACTTATTCATATAAATTGCATGGTTTTACTTTCCCTTCTTTATTATGAGATATATGTGAAAAACATGTTTTCTATGCTTTAAAAAATAATAATTTTAATTTCCCTTCATTATCATTCGATGCCGTGATTCGTGTGTTGAGTAATTTCAGATCTTCTAAGGCAGGAATGACTTAAAGGATGGAAAGGAAACATTCAAAAATGGAAGGAAAGCATAAAGCGGAGTTTTTGAAGAAATTGGCAGCAATGCGATCGCATGGGCGACGCAGCTGCATGCCAGTGCGAAATGGCAGTGACGCAACCGCGTGATTGACGCGATCGCGTGCCATAAGCGAAACGCATACGATGCGGACGCATGACTGAAGCGACCACGTGACAAGGAAAACTCCAAATGACGCGACCGCGTGACCCACACGGACGCGTGACAGAGGCCACGCACTAGAAATTACAGAAAACGCTCCCAGGGATTTCTAAAGCCCTTTTTGGCCCAAATCTAGGTCCAGAAGGCACAGATCAGAGGTTATGAAGTGGGGAAATGCATCCGTTAAAGGGAGAATCTCCAATTAGTTACTATTCATGAATTAGATGTAGTTTGGAGGGAGAGGTTCTCTCCTCTCTCTTCTAGGATTTAGAATTAGGATTTCTTTTACTTTCAGGATTATCTCTTTTCATTAGGTTCCATATTCCTTTTTATTTATCTTCTCAATTTAATTTATGAATTCTTCTACGTTACAGATTATTCTTTGAATTAATGTTATTTGAGGTATTTCAGTTTATTATTACTCTCTTTTATTTATGTTACTGTTGCTTCCAATCCGAAGACATTTTTATTCCAGTAGATTTACTTTTCTCCTTTTGGTCTTGGTTAAGAAATCAGTAACTCAGGAGTTATTAGACTCAACGTGATCGATAATTGCTATCTTTGCTAATTAGCTTGAATTCAATAATCCCAATCTTTTTCTAGGAATTAACTAGGATTTGAAGATCAAACTAATTAGTCACTTGACCTTCCCTTGCACTAGCAAAGGTTAACTAAGTAGAATTAAGATTCAATTTTCATCATCATTGATAAGGATAACTAGGATAGGACTTCCAAAACATAACCAAAACGTTTGTACGAAGGAATTTTCTGTTGGTTTAGAATCTATACTCACAACGCGACTATATTTTATAAAATTCTTTACTAGCAAAAATTCTAACGTCTAAATAGCGCCGTTGCCGGGGAATTGCAAACGTATGCCTTATTATTGGTTATTGTAAATATTTTTCTTTTACTTGTTTATTTGTTTCTTCTCTTCCCTCCTCATTTCTGATAACTACTATGAATTCTCACCCCTCTCGCTTTGAGTTTAGTTCTAATTTTGTTGCAAGGAATGGAAGCTATAACAGGACTATGCATCAAGGTCTAAGCAATCAAAGATGGATGGAGCCATGAGGATCTGATCAACCCTTTAGGCAACAAAATCCTCCTAGACATCATGGACAGAGGCCATTCTACAATGCATACCCAACTGATAGATTTGGTGGACCATCTTGTAACTACCAACAAGCCCCACCCCATGCTCAGAGACCCTCCTTTCAACATAACCTTAACCCACCATACTCACAAGCTTTTTTTTGCCATTCGCCACCACATGATCCTTACCCGCCCCAACACCAATCCAATTACTCCCAAGAACAACCACTCCCCTATGCACCATGTCCATACCCATCAAACCAAAAATCACAGGTTCACTTCGAAGAATCACTAAACCAATTTAATGCAACCCTTCATCAACTGGAGCAAGCAATAAATCAATAATCTTGCAGACGTTCAGCCCCTCAACAAACTCCCATGGTTTCATGTGGAGAATCCAATGAAGATCGCAGCACAAAGAAGACGACACAAGAAGCTCTAGTGGACAGCATAGAGCACAACTTCGTACTAGAACAAGTAGAGAACGCTGTCATTATAGAAGAAGAAGAGTTGGTTGAAGATTTAGGAGATGCTAAACCTCCGCAGGAATCCAAAGTTGTAGAAAATTCCATCAAAGAAATTACAGCTGATGCTAAGGAGGATAGTGCACCACCTCCAATGCAAACATCTTATGAAGAACTAGATGGGATAACCCAAGACGCAGGTTTCCTTGATGATGATGATCGCGAGTCGTGTTCTCTTTGTAAATCATGTTGCTTGTATGCGAAGTTTGTATTCGTAGGTTTTGATGAATGACAAACCAACAAACGACATGAAAGACAAACCAACAAACAACTTGAATGAACAAGCATGTTGAAAGATCAACCAACATTCAACGTTGAGGAATGAAGAGTTGAAAGCAACACAACAACAACAAGAAACTCAAGTCCACAACATTTGAAGACAAGTATAGTGTCTTAGGACTTAGGTAACTTCTTGTTAAGAACCAATTGCTAAATCTCTCAACACACACTCACAAAATGTTTTGATTATCATATCATATGCACATCTTGCAATTCAATGCTAGCCAAATGGTTTAAAACTTGTTTTCAAAGGTACAAAAGCATAGGAATTGACTCCAACAAGTTTGAGATCAATCCCAAGTATTTTGAAGTGATTTTAAGCCATTCTTTAAGGTTTGCATCGATGCACACTCATCTTGCATCGATGCAAAGCATGCAACGACTTGTTGCATCGATGCAAAGATGTTTGCATCGATGCAACCTAGCTGAAAATTCAAATTTCAGCTTCAAAGACACATTTGCATCGATGCAAAGTGTTATGCATCGATGCAAATGATTCAAAAACATAAAAAAACGGCTAGTTTTGACAAAAAGGCTCCATCCCACTAACTCCCCAACGTTTCTAAGGTTTGGGGAGTCTATAAATAGATGGATTGAAGCCTTATTTCATATACTTGAGTATTTGCAAACTATCTTGTTTATATTCTTTCATTCTACACATTTTTTAAGGTGTTATAATACACAATTTGAGAGAGCAATATCAATTGGTTCAATAGTGCTAAACTTGTAATCATACACTCTTCTAGAGAGTACTCATTTCATTTCAACAATTCTTTGAGAATTGTTTTCTTGTACACTTTGTAAATTGGAGTGTGATCTCCAAGGTTGAGTCAAGAGTTATAAACACTATAGTCGGTGAGGATACCAAAGAGGTATACTAAGTACTCAAGGCAAATCTTAGAGAAGGTATCTCTAAGTGGAGTGGGTTAGTATACGAGTGGTGATCATATACCGTGAGGTGTTAGAAACTAAGGACTCGGATTGTAAAAGGTTTTGCGCGAGCACCTTGAAGCTTGGCAATAGTGGAACGTCTCAATTGCGATTGAGAAAGAAAGTGGACGTAGGACAAGGATTGTGCCGAACCACTCTAAATAGCGTTTGCATCTCTCCAAACTCATCTCTTCAATATTATTGTCTTTTACCTTTGAGCAAATAAATTGTGATCGAAAAGTAGCTTCGTAAGTACTTAAGGAGTAGCTTAAGTCCGATTGGTGAAAAGCTTGATCAATTTATTTGAGTTGGTGTCTATTGGAAAGTAAAAGCTCCTTATAAATGCTTAGCAATTGAGTTAAGCTCTTGGAAAAATACTAGTACAATAACACTTTTGTATATTGTCTTTAACTTTCGCAAAAAGATTCATTGTTGTTGCAATACTCAATTCACCCCCCCCCTCTTGAGTAATTGTGCATAAGTTCTACAAGTGGTATCAGAGCTTAACCCTTTGAAAGACTTAACCGTTTAAGGGAAAAGATCATGGCAAGCACAAGCTTTAACAACAACAACACTAGCGAAGGTAACTCAACCGCTAGACCTCCTCTTTTTAGCGGAACAAATTACTCTTATTGGAAAAATAAGATGAGAATTTGGATCCGTTCTCAAGATGTGAGAATTTGGAAAGTAATTGAGAATGGAAATCACATTCCAACAAAGACAACAAGCGCTAAAGAAGGAGAAGTCTCCGTCTCAAAGCAAGTACCGAAAGGAGAAGATGAATATAGTGACGATGATTGGAAGAAAGTGGCAATGAATGATAAAGCCATCAACTTCATTCATTGTGCACTTAACGAGCATGATTATATGAAGATCTCTACATGTGAAACCGCTAAAGAGATTTGGGATAAACTCCAAATCACTTACGAAGGAACCGACCACGTTAAAGAATAAAGGTATTTATGTTGGTTCATGAATGGGAAAATTTTAAAATGAAAGATGAAGAGAGCATTGAAGAAGCTCTTGAAAGACTCTCCAAGATCTTCAACAATCTAAGCATGCTTGGCACAAAATACAATGATAAACAAATTGTGACCAAGGTGCTTACAAGCCTTACACCAAAATGGAACTCCAAAGTGAACGCCATTGTGGAAGGAAGGCTCTATGATCAACTTACATTCGATCAACTACGAGGTAATCTTCTCACCTATGAAATGACTATGCTAAATAGACAAAAAGGTGAAGAAAGCAAGAAGAAAAGTCTCGCCCTTAAAACAACATCACTACAAGAAGAGAGTGATGATAATGAAGAAGAAGGAGATGAAGAATTTGCACTCTTATTGAAAAGATTCAATACGTTTGCAATGAAGAAAAACTTCAAGAGCAAAACAAAGGTACCAAAATGCTATGAGTGTGGAGAAGTTGGACACATCAAACCCAATTGTCCAAAACTTCAAAAGGAAGACAAAAACAAGAAATTTAAGAAGAATGAGAAAGCATACATATCATGGGAGAACGAGGATGAATCCGACTCCGATGACGACGAGGTTGCAAATCTTTGCTTAATGGCAAGCGAAGAAAAGGTTAGTGATGACAACTCCACTTCTTTTAATTTACAAGATGAATATGATGCCTTACTTGAGGTGTACACACAACTTACCCAAGATTATTCTCTCCTAAAGAAAAAGAATATGGATCTTTTAAAACAAAATGAGATGTTGAAAAACGAGAATATCAATCTTGGAAAAGATAAGTGTAGCACGAGTAGTGATCCATACAAATCTTGTAAAATGCATGAAAATGAAATTACAAATCTTAAGAACATTTTAGCTAAGTTCAATGAATCTTCAAAGAACTTAGATAAAATGTTGAAAAACCAAAAGCATGTTCATAATAAGGAAGGTTTAAGTTTTGAAAAAGGAAAATTTAAAAATGCTAAAACTCCTATTAGGCAACCGCAAGCCCAAAAGGCAAGCATGCCTAAAAGGAATGAAGCCTTTAAACATCCTCCTCAACATGCTTCATTTAGAAATTATAATCACAATGCATATAGATCAAAAGATGTTGCATTTAGGAAACAACCTAGGCAACCATTTAGAAACATGCATAGGATGCATAATCCAAATGTGATATGTCATTATTGTAATAAAGTAGGTCATATAGCACCCGTATGCTTTACTAGAATTAAACATATAAACTTTCGTAGTCAAGATACGTGATGGGCACCTTATGGGCATTATGCTCATACTAACCATCAAGGACCCAAATTCACTTGGGTACCTAAATCCTAATTTTAATTGTTTTGTAGGTACGTGTTGGAGCTAAGGATACAAATTGGTATGTTGATAGTGGATGCTCCAAACACATGACCGGCGATGAATCAAAGTTCACCGCAATAGAGCCTACAAACGGAGGAAACGTGATCTATGGAGACAACAACACCGGCAAAGTAATCAGCGTTGGAAAAGTTGGTAAAAATTCTTCTACCTCCATAGATAATGTTATACTTGTCAAAGGTCTCAAACATAATCTCATTAGTGTTAGCCAACTTTGTGACAAAGGAAACTTAGTCACCTTTGATTCAAAATGTTGTTTGATAAAAAGGCAAGACACTAATGAAATTGTGCTAATTGGGCACCGTGTTGACAATGTATACATGATTAATCTAAATGAAGTTTCCTCAAATGATGTGAAATGCCTTGTTAGTAAAAATGATGAAACTTGGTTATGGCATCGTAGAGTAGCTCATGCTAACATGGACCATCTTAGCAAGTTGGTCTCTAAAGAGTTAGTAATTGGCTTACCAAAGCTACGTTTTGAAAAAGACGTCCTTTGCGACGCATGTCAAAAGGGAAAACAAGTAAAGGCCTCTTTTAAATCCAAAAACATTGTTTCAACAACAAGGCCATTACAACTTTTGCACATGGATTTATTTGGTCCTTTTAGGACTATGAGCTTTGGTGGCAATTACTATGCTTTAGTTATTGTTGATGATTACTCTCGATTTACATGGACCTTGTTCCTAGCAAACAAGAGTGATGCATTTCGAGCATTCAAAAGATTAGCCAAAGTTATTCAAAATGAAAAGAATTTGCATATATCATCTATTAGAAGTGATCATGGTGGAGAATTTGAAAACAATCTTTTTGAAACTTTTTGTGAAGAAAATGGCATTGAGCATAATGTTTCCTCTCCTAGAACACCACAACAAAATGGTGTGGTTGGCATCATGATCAATCGAACGGATCTCAGAAAACGTTTGGTCACCATGGTGAGAATCTACTTTCTAAACCGCCCGGATGGAAAAATATAGATCAAGACAAAGGCGGATTTAAAAGCAAAGTTTGGGATCCTGGAATCTATTCCGACATTCGTCACCCCGGGAGCCTGAGAATATGTTTGAAGCTGCTCAGAAGCTTTACATGCCTAGTTTGGGACTCCGGAGGCTATTGGCATTCCAAGCATTGGTGGAGATTTCTGGATGAATTTAAACATAAGCCGCCATAACGGGAAGCTCATCCAATGTCCAACTTAAGGACTTTAACTAAAAGTGCTAGGTGGGAGACAACCCACCATGGTATGGTCGTTTCTTTCTCAATTTCTTTACTTCGTACTGTTTGATTTTTATGACTTAGTATTTTTATTGAACCTGGATGCTATTCATAACATTTGCATTTAGCCTTGCATACTTGCATAAAAAAAAAGGAAGGCGTGTGACGCAACCGCATCGCTCGTGCGTTCGCGTCATTTGTGAAAAATACTCCCCACGCGTCCGCATCATTCACGCAGCCGTGTGACCTAGAGATCGGCGTAAAGATCCAATGTCCAGAAAGTTAGGCTGAAATCGTGCGACTGTTGCGCGTTTCGCACAACACAATCCACGCGGTCGCGTCCTTGACGCGATCGCGTCACTTGCACAACACCAATCCCACACGACAGCGTGAGCGACGCGATCGCGTCGCGTGGATTACACACCACCCCAAAGGAGACACAGAGTTGCACGAAACCGACGCTAGAATTGTGCGTTTCGCACAACACAATCCACGCGGTCGCGTCCTTGACGCGATCGCGTCACTTGCACAACACCAATCCCACACGACAGCGTGAGCGACGCGATCGCGTCGCGCGGATTACACACCACCCCAAAGGAGACACAGAGTTGCACGAAACCGACGCTAGAATTGTGCGTTTCGCACGATTTCGAGTGACGTGATTGCATGCCTCACGCGATCGCGTCTTTCATTATCTACCCATTCCATGCGATCGCGTCACCCATGCGATCGCACCAACCCCATTCCACACCAGCTTGCAAATTATTAACCCCCTGTGACGCAAACCCTACCCATCGCGCCCCCAACCCCTTTCTTCTTCCTCTTCCCTGCAACCACCCCCTCTCTCTCTGCCCTTCGCCGTCGCACCACCGACGACCACCCAGACCCCACCGCAATTCCCCCTTCTCTCTTTTTCCTCTCTTTCTTCTTCTCCCCTCCACCACTCCTGCCCCCCTCCGCGACCACCACACCTCTCTGCCCCACTTTCTTTCCTACGGCTACCAGGTTCCACCGAACGCCACCCTTCTTTCAATTCCTAGTTAATTACATATTTTTTTGTTTATGTTCATCATTAGGCTAGTTAGATATGCATGTTGTAGTGGATTCTAGGTGGTTAGGTAGCATAGGATGTGGTTAGTGGATTTAGGCCTGATTAATTGCGCTGTTCCTACTTCTTGTTTTATAACTTTCATAACTCTGCTATTGCTGTGATGTTAGTATTGTTCATATGCTGTAATTTACTGTTTCATTCTGCTTTTTACACTGCTTTTTCATGTTCGTATTCCTTATATGTAATTGCAGCTACATTTTCATTCATATGAACTGTCCTGCTTACTGTTTCATTTCCGGGAACATCCAATTTTAGCCGAAATGCTGCCAAATTTTTGTAAACTGTTTTGATTTTCATTCATGTTTTGGTTTTGGCAATTTGAATTTTGATTTCCTCAGCTTGCACCAGCCTAATTCATGAATGAGAGGGCAACCTTTCTTATTCTTTTCGATTTCCTGGTTTATAACTTACATGTTGGATGATTCAATTCCACTTTTTGTTACTCCCTTATGAATCATCATCAACTCCCTTGCTTGATTATGAGTTATCTGTTACTTATATTTGGGAATTTTCATTACTTAGAATATGATCATCATGCCACTTACTCTAACCCATTTTTTTTACTAATTAACTAATTTTAACTTCCTAAACTCTTTTTCATTCCTAACCAACCTAACCTTCAAAATATATCTCCTTGGTTTTTCACTATTCTCTTTCACCTTCTAACCAAGGCATGATTCTCATTTTTCCTATTTAACATGAATTCTAATACATTTTGGATTGTGAATTTCTCTTCTCAAACTTTTAACTCCTATACCATCCTTAATGCATATTTACTTAACTCATTTTCATTACTCTCCTGCTCCTTTGCCACTATGTGCTTATTTTCTGATCTGCCTACTTGTTTTCCTGTTTTTATTATATCCTGGTTCTCTGTTTTTCAGGATGTCGGACACCCAAAGAAAAGGAAAGAGAAAGGCAACAACTGGCAAACGAAAAAGAGGGGTGATGACAAGTCATCATATACCCATTTTTCAAGCTAATTTCACTTGTTTTATTAGTATTTATGCACTTTCTTGCATCCTAAGTAAGTGATTTGGAGTGAAAATGCATAACTTCTTTAGATCAAGCAACTACCATTAAATTGATGCTAACTCATGAGGTTTAAGCTAATTTTAATTGAACTTTAATTGATTTATAAGCCTTGTGAATTTAGTGATACTTTGAGTAGTTGTTTTGGTTTATTATAGGTGAAGAAAAGAAGAAAAGAGGAAGCGTGGCTTAAGGAAGCGTGGCCCAAGGAGAAAAAGGCGTGGCGCATAAAGAAGGAGAGCAAGCATTGCCCTCCACAAGGGCACACTGCCCTCTAGGAGGGCAACATGAGCAAGCAAGCCTTGAGAGGCAACCCTGCCCTGCCACGACAAGGGCAGAGCACAAATTGGTGCCATGGAACAAGGGAGACAAAAACACTGCCCTGCCCTCCTCAAGGGCAATATCGAACTCACCAAAGGAAGAAATTCAAAGAAAAAGCTCACTAATGCTTGCCACAAGGATCGAACACGGCACCATGAGGAAACAAGAAACTAGGCCTTAGTTTGGTGCCAAGAAAACCAAGAAAAAAAGAATAGCGTGCGCGTCACTCAAGGATCGAACACGGAGCTTCAATTTGGAAACATTGCCCTGCCCTCCGCAAGGGCAGGGCAGCATCTTGTGGTGCACGGCCACGCACCATTCTGGCGCACCAAGGGAAGGCTCGGCAGCATCATTCTGGCGCACAGGCATCACTCGGCAGCACCAGCAGCACGCATCTGGCGCACCAAAGAATTCTGCCCTGCCCTCCGCGAGGGCAGGGCAGCGTCCTGCACGCACCAACGCATCACACGCACGCACCAATGGGCCAGACGCATCATTTTCTGTGCTGCCCTCCACAAGGGCAGGGCAGCCTCCTGGGAGCTACTTTCTTCATGGGCTAAAATTGGATTAAAAATCCAATAAAATTCATTTCTTCACCAAATCAAAAGCCCATCCAAATTCCAAAATCCAAGAATAGAAAGTGTATAAATAGGAGATAGTTTGATGTAATTAGGACCTTTCCTTTACTTTTGAACTTTGAACCTTTCTTTGAATCTTTACTTTTATTTTTGACTTCTGAACCTTCTCTTGGAGATTTCAGAGAATTGGGGAGGAGAATTGATCTCTCTTCTTCCTCGTTCTTGTGTGGGCATTTTTACTTTTCTTGTTTGAGTTTTGGGTGTGAAGAATTGAGAAAATTCTGTCTCAATCTCCATTCAAAATCTCTTTAAATCTTCTTCTGCATAATTGAGTTTAATTTCATTCCCTTTACTGCTTTTTCTTCAATTTCTTGTTAATTGCTTTGTGGACTTGGATCTGGGAAGGCTATTGAGATCTAGACTTTGCTATCTAGTCTCTTGAGTCCTGAGATCTCATTTTTCCTTTCGGTTCTTCTGTGAACCTCTGCTGCAAGTTAATTTCCATTTCTGTTTAGACTCTAGTTATTTCTAATTCAACCTCTGCTTTATTAATTATTGCAATTTAATTTCCTTTGCTGAAATTCTGAATTCCCCATCCTCAACTCCTTTGTCCATTCAAGCAATTTATATTTCTTGCACTTTAAGTTACTGTAATTTACATTTCTTGCACTTTAAGTTTCAGTCATTTAATTTCTTGTCCTTTAAGATTCAGCATCTTTTACTTTCCTGTCCTTTAATTTACTGCAATTCTCCCCTCTCCCTTTACTTTCCAAGTAATTTAGCTTCTGTTAAAGATAAACCACTCAACCAATACTTGATTCGCTTGACTAAATCAACCACTAAACTAAAATTGCTCAATCCTTCAATCCCTGTGGGATCGACCTCACTCCCGTGAGTTTTATTACTTGATGCGACCCGGTACACTTGCCGGTGAGTTTTGTGTTGGATCGTTTTCCACACATCAATGGGAATCCTCCATGTCCATCCTGGACATCATGCATGATGACTCCTGGCGGGAAAAGCACTTTACCGCGCAAGAGAAGGCTGACATGCTCCTCTCTGCCAATGATCCAATTAAGTTTGCAAACCGATACTGTGAGCTCAAGTATCCGGTGTTTGCTACCTCCAAAAATATATACCTAGAGAGAACTCTAAAGATTCCAGAAGAACTACAGTAGTACACCTCTGATCAGATCAAACAAAGAGGCTAGTTCTTCTTGGAGAGGAATTTAACTGAGGTCAATGCTTCCTGGGTAAGAGAATTCTACTGCAATTATTTCAAGACTTCCCTAGATGCAGTGCACCTCAGAGGGAAACAGATAGTGGTCACTGAAGAGGCCATTGAGGATATTCTACATCTTCAGCCTAAATCCGATCAGCCTGACGGTTACCAAAAGGTTGAGGAGGACATGCGCTTTCTATGATTTGACTGGGATGCTGTCAAGGAGAGGATAGCCCTTGACCCGAATGTTCCATGGGTCATGGGTCAGAACACCACCATGCCTAAGGGAATCAAGAGGATATACTTAAATGATGAGGCTCGGCTCTGGCACCAGATCCTGAGTAACTTTATTATGCCGAGCACTCATGAGATAGAGCTGCCTGCTGCTATGATCACCCTCCTTTGGTGTGTGATGGAGGGTAAGGAACTGTACCTGCCACGATTCATTCGGTACTACATGGTCAGGGTCCACATCCGAGGCACTCTCCCCTTTCCATATCTGATTACACAACTTGGCCGTCGAGCTGACGTGCCTTGGGAGGATGCTGATGCGAAGCCACCTGCTGCAGAATGAAAGAAAATTATTCCTCACAGTAGGAACTTTCTGGCTTTGGGCTACAGACCTCTATTCCTCACTCCTACTAATGAGACAGCCACACCATCTGCCGACCCCTCTTCCTCTACAGCTACCCCTGCTACCACTACTGCACCTCCACCTGCCTCAGAGCCAGTTTATCACTTAGTGCACCACCTGTTTCAGCAGCTAGACCAGATGGAGCGCCGCAACTGGCGGCGATACGAAAGATCTGAGCGTCACAGCAAGCGACGCTATGAGCACCTGAAGCGAATGATCTGTTCTGGCAGCGACATCCCCTCCAAGCCTGACACTCCATCAGAGCCATCTGAGGAGGAGGCGGATGATCACGAGGCGGCTACCCATCCACAGAGAAAGGATGTGCAAGCAGGCACGGAGCAGGCTGCACCCCAGCAGGATGCCCCGCATCAGATTCAGGCTGCAGACCTAGAGGTTCCTATTCAGTCAGCACCCCCTCTGCAGTAGGCAGACCCTCAGACCACCACCACAGAGACTCCAGCTACCCATTTTTCTAGTGATGACACCTCTTCACACCCTGCTTGAGTGAGCATCAGGGACGATGCTTCATTTTAAATGTGGGGAGGTCGCCATCTCTGGCGTATTTTTTGGTGAACCACTACAGACTCTCTTACTTTATTTTGCTACTTTTCTGTATTTTTTTCTTTTTATTTTTTATTTTCCCAGTATTTATACATTGCTATCTTCATGTATTTTTATTATATTTCTGTATGTTGCACTTTAGTTCATATTTTAGCTAGTTAGTTTAGTTGCAACTCTAACTTATTTGTTATAGAATATGTGGATTAATTAGTATAGTTTACCCCTTTTTAGCATATGATAGTTTAGCTTAGATTGAAAATAAAAAGGAAGTAAACTAGAAACTTTAACAGAATAAAAAAAACCCACACCTTGTATATATAGCATTACATGTTAGTTAGTTAACAACATTTCATCAAGAAGAAACACTAAAACTTTAAAGCCACCTTAAGATTTACATTGAGAATAATGGGAACTCTTAATTTTTACTTGCTTGACATATATAACTGATATATAATTTTTGAGTTAGAGAACACACAGCCTGTGAGTTTTGAGCTTAATTGCATGGTTACATTTAAACCATAATATTTTATTCCTATGTGTTCCACCCTTTTTATTTATTCTGGTGTTCTTTACTTTGTTTTAATCTATATGTCCAATTATAGAATATAGATACATACCAAGAAAGTGATTGAGGCCATTGTTTGATTCTAGCTCACCATTCCCAAATTAGCCTACCTTTTACATCACCCTTGTTAGCCCCCTTGACCCTTTAAACCCCCTCTTGTTTTATAACCACATTACTAGCCTTAAGCAGAAAAACAAAATAAAAATCCCAAGTTGAATCCTTGGTTAGCTTAAGATAGAAATTGTGTATTGTGTAAGTTTGGGAACCTTATGGGAACATGGATGATAAAAACAAAAAGGTAGAAAGTTAAAAAGAATAAAATTTCTTATTTTAAAAAAAAAAGTTTTGGGAAGCATGCTCATGTGAAATCAAAATAATTTAATTACCATGTGTAAAAAAAAATTTATGTTTCAGTATTTGAATAAAGGGGATACAAAAAGAATTCCCCAAATGCAAAAAGCGATGCACATGGGATAAAAATAAATAAAAATTAAAATATGAGCATGTAATATAAAAAGTGAGAAAAATATGGGAAAATAGGTAAAGAAGCTTTGCTTTACAAAATATGTATGTTAGGTGAGATCTTAGACTAATCAAGGATTCACTTAATTAGCTCACTTAGTCTTATACATATACCCTTACCTTTACCTTGGCCCCATTACAACCTTAATTAAAGACCTCATGATTTTTGTATACCTATATTCTATGATTGTTGATTGGTTAGATGAAGAACAAAGTTATCGAAAGTAAGGATAAAAAGAAGAATAGAGTGATTGACCCAATAAACACTGAGTGACTAGAGAGTAAACACAAAATCCAGTGAGGGTTCCATAGCTCATCAACATATATCTCTGCTTAAATTGCTGATTGTCTTGCAAGTTTGTAAAACAATTCTCTTTTCCATCTCAATTGTAAAAGTGCTTTATCATTATCTAAGGTTTAGCTATGCATATATAATTCCTTGAGAATGTGAATTAATTTAACTACATGTAAGTTTTATATACAAGTGAATAAAAATTAGAATTGCATGATTTATTTAGGTAGTTGCATTTAGAATAGATTGCATTGCATGAGATTCCACCACTTGAACCTTACCTTACTCCTTATCTTGGATTTAGCATGAGGACATGCTATTGTTTAAGTGTGGAGAGGTTGATAAACCCATATTTTATGATATATTTTGTGCCTAATTTAAGTTATTTATTCAATCCTTCACTCACTTATTCATATAAATTGCATGGTTTTACTTTCCCTCCCTTATTATGAGATATATGTGAAAAACATGTTTCCTATGCTTTAAAAAATAATAATTTTAATTTCCCTTCATTATCATTCGATGCCATGATTCGTGTGTTGAGTAATTTCATATCTTCTAAGGCAGGCATGACTTAAAGGATGGAAAGGAAACATGCAAAAATGGAAGGAAAGCATAAAGCGGAGTTTTTGAAGAAACTGGCAGCGACGCGATCGCATGGGCGACGCAGCCGCATGCCAGTGCAAAATGGCAGTGACGCAACCACTTGATTGAAGCGGACCGCATGACAAGGAAAACTCCAAATGACGCGACCGCGTGACCCACGCGGACACGTGACAGAGGCCACGCACCATAAATTACAGAAAATGCTCCCAGCGATTTCTGAAGCCCTTTTTGGCCCAAATCCAAGTCCAGAAGGCACAGATCAGAGGTTATAAAGTGGGGGAATGCATCCGTTAAAGGGATTTCCTTCCAAAAATGGAAGGAAAGCATAAAGCGGAGTTTTTGAAGAAACTGGCAGCGACGCGATCGCATGGGCGACGCAGCCGCATGCCAGCGCAAAATGGCAGTGATGCAACCGCTTGATTGAAGCGGACCGCATGACAAGGAAAACTCCAAATGACGCGACCGCGTGACCCACGCGGACGCATGACAGAGGCCACGCACCATAAATTACAGAAAACGCTCCCAGCGATTTCTGAAGCCCTTTTTGGCCCAAATCCAAGTCCAGAAGGCACAGATCAGAGGTTATAAAGTAGGGGAATGCATCCGTTAAAAGGAGAATCTCCAATTAGTTACTATTCATGAATTAGATGTAGTTTGGAGGGAGAGGTTCTCTCCTCTCTCTTCTAGGATTTAGAATTAGGATTTCTTTTGCTTTCAGGATTATCGCTTTTCATCAGGTTCCATATTCCTTTTTATTTATCTTCTCAATTTAATTTATGAATTCTTCTACGTTACAGATTATTCTTTGAATTAATGTTATTTGAGGTATTTTAGTTTATTATTACTCTCTTTTATTTATGTTACTATTGCTTCCAATCCGAAGACATTTTTATTCCAATAGATTTACTTTTCTCCTTTTGGTCTTGGTTAAGAAATCAGTAACTCAGGAGTTATTAGACTCAACGTGATTGATAATTGCTATCTATGCTAATTAGCTTGAACTTCAATAATCCCAATCTTTTTCTAGGAATTAACTAGGATTTGAAGATCAAACTAATTAGCCACTTGACCTTTCCTTGCACTAGTGATGAGCGGATAATTTGTACGCTTTTTGGCATTGTTTTTAGTATGTTTTTAGTATGATCTAGTTAGTTTTTAGTATATTTTTATTAGTTTTTAGTTAAAATTCACTTTTCTGGACTTTACTATGAGTTTGTGTATTTTTCTGTGATTTCAGGTATTTTCTGGCTGAAATTGAGGGACCTGAGCAAAAATCTGATTCAGAGACTAAAAAGGACTGCAGATGCTGTTGGATTCTGATCTCCCTGCACTCGAAGTGGATTTTCTGGAGCTACAGAAGCCCAATTGGCGCGCTCTCAACGGCGTTGGAAAGTAGACATTCTGGGCTTTCCAGCAATATATGATAGTCCATACTTTGCCCAAGATTTGATGGCCCAAACCGGCGTTCAAAGTCACCCTCAGAATTCCCAGCGTTAAACGCCGGAACTGGCACAAGGATGGGAGTTAAACGCCCAAACTGGCATAAAAGCTGGCGTTTAACTCCAAGAAGAGTCTCTACACGAAAAATGCTTCAATGCTCAGCCCAAGCACACACCAAGTGGGCCCGGAAGTGGATTTTTACGTCATTTACTCATCTCTGTAAACCCTAGGCTACTAGTTCTCTATAAGTAGGACCTTTTACTATTGTATTGATATATCTGGGGTAGCTACCTTTGTTCTTATGCTATCTTAGATCATTGGGAGGCTGGCCATTCGGCCATGCCTAGACCTTGTTCTTATGTATTTTCAACGGTGGAGTTTCTACACACCATAGATTAAGGTGTGGAGCTCTGCTGTACCTCGAGTATTAATGCAATTACTATTGTTCTTCTATTCAATTCCGCTTGTTCTTGTTCTAAGATATCACTTTTTCTTCAACTTGATGAATGTGATGATCCGTGACACTCATCATCATTCTCACCTATGAACGTGTGCCTGACAACCACCTCCGTTCTACCTTAGATTGGGTGGATATCTCTTGGATTCTTTAACCAGAATCTTCGTGGTATAAGCTAGAACTGATGGCGGCATTCAAGAGAATCCGGAAGGTCTAAACCTTGTCTGTGGTATTCTGAGTAGGATTCAATGATTGAATGACTGTGACGAGCTTCAAACTCCTGAGGGCGGGGCGTTAGTGACAGACGCAAAAGAATCACTGGATTCTATTCCGGCCTGATTGAGAACCGACAGATGGATAGCCGTGCCGTGACAGGGTGCGTTGAACATTTCCACTGAGAGGATGGGAGGTAGCCACTGACAACGGTGAAACCCTTGCATAAGCTTGCCATGGAAAGGAGTAAGAAGGATTGGATGAAGACAGTAGGAAAGCAGAGAGACGGAAAGAACACAGCATCTCCATACGCTTATCTGAAATTCCCACCAATGAATTACATAAGTATCTCTATCTTTATCTTTATGTTTTATTCGTATATCACCATTATCCATTTGAGTTTGCCTGACTAAGATTTACAAGGTGACCATAGCTTGCTTCATACCAACAATCTCTGTGGGATCGACCCTTACTCGCGTAAGGTTTATTACTTGGACGACCCAGTACACTTGCTGGTTAGTTGTGCGAAGTTGTAGTGATCACAATTTCGTCCACCAACTAGCAAAGGTTAATTAAGTACAATTAAGATTCAATTTTCATCATCATTGATAAGGATAACTAGGATAGGACGTCCAATTTATCATACCTTGCCAAAAGTTTATTTTACAATTATTTATTTATTTTACAGTCTTTTATTTATTTTAATTGCAATTTAAATGACTTGTTCCTCATCTTAAAACCCCGATTTATAATCTTCATAACCAATAATAAGAACATACCTCCCTGCAATTCCTTGAGAAGACGACCCGAGGTTTAAATACTCGGTTATCGATTTATTTAGGGATTTGTTACTTATGACAACCAAAACGTTTGTACGAAGGGATTTTCTGTTGGTTTAGAATCTATACTCAGAATGTGACTATATTTTATAAAATTCTTTACTAGCAAAAATCCTAACGTCAGCCAGCACAACTTTCGGCCAAAACAGGATTTTACGCCGATTTTCCCAACCACGCGGACGCGTCGGTGACGCTTACGCGTGGGTTGAACTTTTTGCAGGGGGCGCATATGCGTGTGGTACACATACGCATGGTGTGGCTTGTGCGCCACGCACCACTCCCGCGCATCTCTCACGCAACTCTCTGTTCAGTTTATCTACACAAACGGCGCGTGCACGTCGTAGACGCTGGTGCGTCATTCACCCCCCCTTTTATCATTTTCTTATGCAAAATGCAGAATGCAGTATGCAAATGCTGATGCAGATGTTATGAACAATTCCAGGTTCAATAAGAAAAGAAAATAAAACTCAAAAACAAACAAAACTAAATAAAGTTATAGTTGAAAAATGAATGATCATACCATGGTAGGTTGTCTCCCACTTAGCACTTTTAGTTAAAGTCCTTAAGTTGGACATTTGGTGAGCTCCCTGTTATGGTGGCTTATGCTTGTACTGATCCAGGAATTCCCACCAATGTTTGTACTTCCAATAGCCTCCATGATCCTAAACTAGGCGCAGAAAGCCTTCAAGCAAGTTCAAGCAAGTGACAAGGTCCCACGAATGTTGATTGTTGGGATGAATTCCGGGGTCCCAAACCTTGCTTTTGCACCCGTCTTTGTGTAGATCATCATGATTCCATTCAGGTGGCACGCAATTGAAATTCTCACTACAGCATCCAAACAACTTCTAGGACCCATTCAATTGAGCTTTACACAAAACCTTGCATTTCAACTTGGAGCATACAACCATGTTGAACCTTGCTTGACAACTCCAACTACTAACCATCTTCTTCTTGCTCTTAATGCCACAAAGAGCTCTAAGTTGACCATCCGTCTCTAGAAGCCCATATTCAAGTGGGAAAGTAAAGTAAAGGTTAAGGAAGAGAATTTTACCAACTTGAATGTTGTATTAGATGGTAATGGCTTTGGGAGAGGTGTTTCTAATGATCTTGTAAGCTCTACTCCCTTGTGCTCTTCTTTGACAACTTTCACCTCTTTGCAATCTTCTTCTATATCAACCTCTTCCTCTTGGTAGATTTCTTCCAATTCAATCTCTTCTTCATTGTTCACCAAGGGCATGAGAGGTTGTGCTTCTTCTTCTTTCATCTCCATGTCAAGTCCAATGGGAGAGGATTCAAATGTAGCTAAGAATTCATCAATGATTGAATCCATCTCTTGATCATCCCTTTCAAAGTCTTCAATCATGAGATGCCTTGGAGGTTGTACACCCTCCTCAACATCAATTTCAAACGTCTTTGAAGGAGGCTCTATAACTTGACTTTCCCAAGGAGATTCAGCATCTCCTAAGTCTTCAATCACTTATTCCTCTTCAATGGCAGGCGTAGCGTCTTCCAATTGTTCCAGAACAAAATCGTGTTGCTCACTATCCACCGGAGTTTCTAACTTCTCCTTCATGCCACGTTCTTCAGTAGTTTCTCCACATGAAGCCATGGGGTTCCTTGAATGTCCAAACGTCGGGAAGGTAATCGATTTATCGCTTGATCCAGTTGTTTAAGTATAAAATCGTACTCCTCATTGATGGTTTCTTTTTTTATAACAACTCCCTTCAACTACTCCTTCATCTGCAAAGGTCTATTCTACCTTCACCTTTAGTGCCTCCTCTAGCTCCTTATGAAGTATGGATTCGCGAAGATGATCCCTTCTCTCTTGTTCCATGTCAATAGCGGCATTGGGATCATGTTGCTCTTGGATTGATGAATGTGGATGCTCTTCCATGGATGGTGGTGATGGGATGGAGAGATCATTCTGTGGTTGAGATGGAAGTGCACTGGAGCTTGAGGGTTGGTCCATGCGGGATATAAGATTTTGGAGTGTAGAAGTGAGACCAATGAGAGAGGTAAGTGTGCTCTCCATGGAGGTTTGAGGTGGATAGGATGGTTCATTTTTTTGGAAAACAGGTTCATAATACAGAGTTGGTTCTTTTTGATAGGGATATGGAGATGGTGAATATTGAGGTGGTGGTTTTGGGTATGGTTCATATGGTGGTTGGTGTGGTGGATAAGGATCAGGGTCATATGGAGGTGAGTGGTGGTAAAGGGCTTGTGAGTATGGTGGCCCAAGGTTATGTTGAGGAGGGGGTTCATAGGCATATGGTGGTGGTTGTTGATAATCAAAAGAGCGCTCACCATAGCCGTCATCTTGGTACGCATCACAGAATGGTTGTTGATAGTCCATTGGAGTGGTTGTTGCCATGAGGGTTGATCAAGTCCTTGTGGCTCCTCCCATCTTTGATTGCTCCAACCTTGATGCATGTTCTCATTGTAATTTTCTCTTCCTGCAACATAATTATAACCAGACTCAAAGCCAAAGGGGTGAGAGTTCATAGTAGTGGAAAAAAATAAAAACAAAAACTAACAAAAAGAAAATATTTTGAAAAAGATGTGATTTTTTGAAAAAAAAAAAATAAGATAAGATTTTGAAAAAGATTTGATTTTTTTTGAAAAAAAAAAGGTAAGATAAAAATTTTAAAAAATATTTACAATAACCAATAATAAGGCACACGTTTGCAATTCCCCGGCAACGGCGCCATTTTGACGATCGGATTTCCCATCGATAAAGAAATATAAAAATATAATCGCGTTAAGTATAGTTTCTAAACCAACAGAAAATTCTTTTGTACAAAAGTTTTGGTTGTCACAAGTAACAAACCCCTTTGAAATTGATAACCGAAGTATTTAAACCTCGGGTCGTCTTCTCAAAGAATTGCAGGGAGGTGTTCTTATTATTGGTTATGCAAAGGTATATTTTGGGGTTTTCAAAAGGGTTGAACAAGTAATGTAAAATAACAAGTAGTTAAAATAATAACTCATAAAGCTCTTGGCAAGGTATGAGAACTGGAAATCCTATTTTAGTTATCCTTATCAATTGTGATGAGAATTGAATTTTTCTCCCACTTTGTTAACCTCTAACTATGAAGGTAAGTTAAGTGGATGAATTGATTTGATTCCTCAGTCCTAGTCTTTCCTTGGGAAGGCTAGAGTTATTGAACTCGAATTAATTCTTGAAGAATTCCAATTTTCAATCAACAATGAGTTTGATAACTCAAGTGTCTCCAATGACTCAACCAAGCCAAAAGGAAAAAACTAAATTATTATATAAATAAAAGGAGTAATCATAATTCTAAAATATCTCAAATTATAAATGAAGATATCATTTAACATGGAAAAGTTCATAAATTAAATTGGAAAATAAACAAAAGGAACATTAAACATGGAACTTAGAAGAAATTGTAAGTTGAAATAATAAGAAATCCTAAATCCTTTAAGAGGAATCCTAATCCTAAGATAGAGAAGAGAACCTCTCTCTCTCTAAAACACATCTAAATTATGAAAAGAGAATATGAGTCATCTCTCTTCATTCCTCCACCTTGCAGCCTTTAATCTGTGTTTTTGGGCTTGAAACTGGGTCGGAAATAGCCCAGAAATCGCTGGGACTGATTCAAATACGTGTAGGTCGCTGGATTTCTGCAAAACAATGTGTCCGCTGATTCATGCGTGCACGTCGTTTTCTGTACGGACACTATAGTGATTATATATCAAATCGAAGTCCCGGACGTTATCTTTCTAACGCAACTGGAACCGCGTCATTTGGATCTCTGTACTAATTATGACCGTTTGAATGCGAGAGGGTCAGGTGACAGCTTGGCAATTCCTTCAGTTCTTGTTTCCTTCCACTTTTGCATGCTTCCTTTCCATTCTCTAAGCCATTCCTACCCTATATCTTTGAAATCACTAACACACATATCACGGATCGAATGGTAATAAGAGAGGATTAAACATAGCAATTTTAAGGTCCAAAGAAGCATGTTTTCAATCATAGCACAAAATCAGGAGGAAACGTAAACTCATGCAATTAGTTGAATAAGTGTTGAAGACTGATAAAATCCACGCAATTAAGCACAAGATAAACCATAAATAGTGTTATCAGCCGCCATGTGAAGTAGGCTCCGACACACAACCAGTAGCAGCATGCAGTCTTTCTCTCCGGCAGGCAGCGGCAACAACATTAGTTTCACGACTTGCCCTTCTTTATTAATGTTTGTTTCCTACGATGCTTGATTAATACATTTTCGGTTAATTGCAAGTCCAATTTCTGTTTGATTATGTCAATTCTGTTTTATTATATGGTTTGAAACTCTTTTTATGTTAATTCATTCTTGATCTTGGTTCAAAATTTTGATGAAGATCTTCTGGATATTTAAAAAACATACTCTGCTGTCATGAGATCTATTTATTTTGTTTTTTAGTTATACTTTGAGTTTTGACTGATTTCTGTTTTAATGTCTTGTAATATTAGTATGCAAATTCGTGTTATTGGTTCTGCACTGGTCCTGTTTGATTTGGATAGTAATAAGCATTTGGATAATGCTTTAATGTGCTGAATTCTGATAGTCTAATAAACTGTGACCATGCTTGATCTCTCTGACTGTAACAGATTTGAATATTCTGTCTTAATGTTGATGACATCAAGGACCTAAATTCAAAGTGACTTTGTTGCTCCTTTTTCAAAGTTATTGTTTTCATGCATCACATCTGTTATGAGTTTACATTTTCTTAATCCAAATTGCTTTACTGTCCAATGATATTCATAATTAGGTAGAATAATAAAACAATTTCTTAAGTTCTTAACTGCTTTAGAACAAGTGTCTTAAATTAATAAGCAAGAGTATGTTAACTGAAAAGAAGTAATATTAGGTAGTATTGTTAGCTTTAGCCTATAACAAAAATTGAAAACATAGTTTATCTGGGTTCTCTCAATTGCCTGCATACATGATTCGTGTCTTATTTTTCCTTCAAATTGTTCTGATTCCAAAACCCACCCTTTGGTAAGCTAGTTTCATTCTCTAGGTTTATCAAATTGTTTGGATACTTTGAGTATATCTATTCAATCTGAAGTGAATACATTTACAGAAATGGCCAGACGATTGATTTTCGAAAAGGGGTATGAAAACTAGATCTTCAAACAGATTAGAGAAGAAAGAAGATTAAGAAATTTAAGGAATAAGCATGGAAATGTGTATATTTTCTATCAGTAGAAATTTTTTTAAAGAATTTATTCCATGTATGCATATAAAATTTATTCCATATAAGCCTGTTTTTGGAATAAATCTGCATATAAACTTTCTTGTGACTCAAACATTACGTGCCTTGGCAAGGGATGGAAGAACCGTGATAGCTTCTATTCGTCATTAGCAGTGATGTTTCAAACTATTTGATCAATTGTACTGTTTTCAGGGGTAAAACTGTCTATTTTGACCACGTTTCTGCAGCATATGAGGCAATAACTTAACTCTGCCTCAGTATCCACTCTTGTATTTTTTAACCTTTTTTTCTAATAAGGTTTTGCCAATAATAATAATAAAATAAGTATACTGCAGTTCTTTGCACAAGCTGGATTTCCATGCCCTGCTTTAGAATCCATCAGATCACTTCCTTAGGGCATCAATTCTGACTTTGACAAAGTGAAGGCCACTCTTAAGGTCCATGAAACTCAGGGTATCATTCACTTTATTACACCATAGATTGGTAGACTAAAGATAATAAATCAGAATGATAGCCTTTTATCTTTATATGCACCAGAAGATGTTCCAGAGCATTTCACAGACCCTGCGAGATTGCAGCTGTTATAGATTACAGATATGATAAAATCATTCTTTTTTATCCTTTAAATATTCATATAATTGATTTGATTAAAAATTATTATAAAATTAAATAATTATATTAATTTTAAAATAAATTAATTTTTTTTTATACATAATATCTATTTAATTCAATTCATTTCATTTCAATTAAATTAAAACAATTCCAAATATATTTTGTTCTAAATACATGCACGCTAATAAAGTTGTAACATATGATATACAATTAAACGAATGAAGTTCGGAAATTAAGAGGTGAGAGAAAAATTTGAAACATTTACCACTAACGGTTTAATAATTCTGATTTTCTTAAGATTCATTGGCCTATTAATGTGAAGAAGGGAAACTTAGACTCTCAATGAGTACTATCGACTTCTCAGCATTCTTATGCTGCAAAACAGAAAGTGGGATGACATATCCAAAGTTGTAAGTTCTAGTTTCTTGATTCAAGATATGTAGTTGAAATTCATCAAACTTTGCATTCTCTAAACTATGCATAATATGTGGTTCGAAGGGGACCGTGCTCGATGCCCAGTATTAAATGGTTCAGAAGGGAATGCTGTATTACTACGTAAACAAGTCAGCAAGTCATCGTAAAAAATCTAACAGAACAATCAGTGTCTAGCTTTCGGATCATCTTACCAACAAAGAACTACACTTTGCAGGTTATGAATTATTATAGGGACAATAGTAAGGGCTTTATAGTTTAATTCCAAATTATTCTGTCGTGCAGGCAGAGAGCGCACTGGACAAAGGATTGGATTGAAAAGATCACAGTGTTATTGCCATTGTTGAGTTCTCAGAATTCCTGAAAGGGTAAAAGCCAAGGTTTAGTCCTTTGACTTCCGTATAGTTGTTTAGTTTAGGTTTCACTACTGAGTGAATTTCTAGTAGTTACAAAAGTCAAAATGCTAGAAACTTTCAATTTTCTACGTAGTGTATTTTACTAATCTATAATGTGTTATGTAGAAACGTACCCAAGCAAATAAGATTAATAGGGTAAAGCAAAAATGCCTCACACGGAAGGATCCAAAAGTATTACAATATTGATGGATGAACATGTACTTATGCATAATTTTTATTTTTAATATTTTATAAAACAATGCACTATTTTTTTTTCTGGAACCATAGCAATGCAGCACAGTATATATAATATGAGATCACTGAAAATTTTTTTTGTTTGAACATTTGTACATTTGCACTTTTCTTTTGACTTTGTCATTTTGTTAGGCCAAGGATAGAATCGAACTTTCACAAGCAAAAATTTTTCTTAAAATTCATAAAAGGCATAAGGATGATAGACCATTGGATGAGGAGTCTGTAAAAAACAGCGATAAAATTTATGAATTTTATCTTCTTCTTGTTATGATTAAAAAATATAAAGGAACTAAATCATGCATTTATTGTGCTTTAAGGCTATATACCATTGCATATTCTGTACCCTTGGACTTGAAAATTTGCTCTCT